>NW_006921627.1:11149301-11181444 GCF_000298275.1 Orycteropus afer afer
TGCTCTGGGAGGAACGGTTGGAGAAAGGACTGGAGGGAGGCAACATGTCTGGCCTGGCAGTAATAGGCCTTGGGTTACTGCTGGTAATCCTGCCTTCCCCTTGTAGGGTTAGAGGAGGTCAGAACATGTGGCCTCCTTGCCGTTTTTGCACCATCACATAAGTAAAAATAAAGGAAAAGAATCACATGATCATATCAATTGATGCAGAAAAGGCATTTGATAAAATCCAACATCCATTCCTGATTTAAAAAAAAAAAAACTCTCAGAAAAATAGGAATAGAAGGGAAATTCATCAACATAATAAAAGGCCTATATGCAAAACCAACAGCCAATATTATTCTCAATGGGGAGAGACTGAAATCATTCCCCTTGTGAACAGGAACCAGACAAGGATGCCCCCTCTCTCCGTTTCTATTCAACACTGTATTGAAGTCCTAGCCAGGACAATAAGGCAAGAAAGGGAAATGAAAGGCATCCAAATTGGTAAGGAAGAAATAAAATTATCCCTATTTGCAGATGATATGATCTTCTATATAGAAAACCCAAGAGACTCAGCAAGAAAACTACTGGAACTTGTTGAAAAATTTAGCACAGTGGCAGGGTACAAGATCAACATACAAAAATCAGTTGAATTTCTCTATACCAGCAAAGATCTACTATGCCAGGAATAAAAATTGAAGAGGAATGGTGTCACATTCATTGTCAAAAAGAACGTTTCAAGATCTATCCTAAAGTACAATGCTGTCAATGAGAGGGTAATACCCATGTGCCCACAAGGAAGATCAGTTAATACTACTATAATTCAAATTTATACACTAACCACTAAAGCCAAACATGAAGAAATTGAAGATCTTTATTAACTTCTACAATCTGAAATTGACCAAATTTGTAATCAAGATATATTGGTGATTGGAATGTGAAAGTTGGAAATGAAGAATCATTGGTAGTTGGAAAATATGGCCTTGGTGACAGAAATGACATTGGAGATTGCATGATAAAATTTTGCAAGACCAATGATTTATTCATTATAAATACTTTTTTTCAACATAAATGGCTGCTATACACCTGGACCTTGCCAGATGGAATACATAGGAATCAGATTGATACATCTCTGGAAACAGGCAATGGAGAAGCTCAATATCTTCAACCAAAACAAGGCCAGGAGCTAACTGTGGAATAGACCATCAATTGCTCATATGCAAGTTCAAGTTTAAGCTGAAGACAATTAAAACAAGTCTATGAGAGCCAAAATAAAACCTTGATTATATCACCTGAATTTAGAGACCATCTGAAGAATAGATTTGATGCATTGAACATTAATGACCAAAAAACAGACAAACTGTGGGATAAACATCATAGAACATCAAGAACATTATACAAAGAAAGCAAAAGGTCATTAAAAAGACAGGAAAGGAAGAAAAGACCAAAATGAATGTCTGAAGAGACTTTAAATATTGCTCTTGAATGGAGAGTAGCTAAAGCAAATGGAAGAAATGACAAGATAAAAGAACTGAGCAGAAGATTTCAAAGAGCAGCTGGAGAAGACAGTCAATTATTAGAATGAAATGTGAAAAGACTTGGAGTTGGAAAACCATAAGGGAAGAACACACTCAGCATTTCTCAAGCTGAAAAGAACTGAAGAAAAAAAGCAAGCCTTTAGTTGCAATATTGAAAGAACTATGGGCAAAAGAAGGAGCTCTGATGGTGTGCTGCCTAAGGTATTTGACTGCTAACCAGAAGGCTGGTGGTTCAAACCCACCAGCCACTCCATGGAAGAAAGAGTGTGCAATCTACTTCTGTAAAGAATTGTTGTTGTTGTTGTTATGTGCCGTCGAGTCAGACCTGACTCATAGTGACCCCTCCTTGGGTTCCTGAGGTGGTATCACTACGTAAGTAGATTGCCCAACCTTTCTTCTGACGAGTGGCTGCTGCTTGAAAATCCAATCGGGGTCACTATAAGTCAGAATCGACTCTGTGGCAGTGAGTTTGGTTTAGTTTTGTTATGGGCAAAATATTGAATGATGCAGGAAGTATCAAAAGAAGATATACATAGTCACTACACAAAAAAGAATTGGTCAATGTTCAACTGTTTCAGGAGGTGGCATATGATCAAGAACGAATGGTATTGAAGGAAGAAGAGGCTCCAGGAATTGATGGAATACCCATTGAAATGTTTCAACAAACAGATGCTGTGCTGGAGATACTTACTTGTCTATGACAAGTCATTTGGAAGACAGCTACCTGGCCAACTGACTGGAAGAGATCCATATTTGCACCCATTCCAAAGAAAGATGATCCAACAGAATATGGAAATTATCAAACAATATCATTAATATTACATATAAGTAAAATTTTGCTGTAGATAACTCAAAAATGGTTGCAGCAGTATATTGACAGGGAACTTCCAGACATGCAAGCTTGATTCAGAAGAGAAATTGGAACAAGGAATATCAATGCTGATGTCAGGTGAATCTTGCCTGAAAGCAAAGAATACCAGAAAGATGTTTACCTGTGTTTTATTGACTATGCAAAAGCATTCAACTGTATGGATCATAACAAAGTACGGATAATATTGAGAAGAATGGGAATTCCAGAACAATTAATTGTGCTCATGAAGAACCTGTACATAGACCAAGAGACTGTCATGTGAACAGAACAAGGGGATACTGCACGGTTTAAAATCAGGAATGGAGAGCATGAGGGTTCCATCCTTTCACCATCATATTCAATCTGTCTGCACAGCAAATAATCCAAGAAGCTGGACTATAGGAAGAAGAACATGGCATCATTATTGGAGGAATCTGCAGATGACAAAACCTTGCTTGCTGAAAGTGAAGATGATTTGAAGCACTTCCTGATGAAGATTAAAGACTACAGTCTGTAGTATGGATTACACCTCAACATAAAGAAAATGAAAATCCTCACAACAGGACCAATGAGCAACGTCATAATAAATGGAGAAAAGACTGAAGTTGTCAAAGACTTCATATTACTCAGATTCACAATCAACACCTATGGAAGCTTCAATCAAGAAATCAGATGTCATATTGCACTGGGCAAATCTGCAGCCAAAGACCTCTTTAAAGGGCTGAAGAGCAACACCGTCAAAGACTAAGGTGTGTCTAACCCGAGCTATGGTATTTTCAGCCACCTCAGATACATGTGAAAGCTGGACAAGTAAGGAAGACTGAAGAACAGTGGATGATTTTGAGTTGTGGTGTTTGTGAGGTAAGCTGAAAGTACCATGGACTGCCAGAAGAACGAACAAATCTGTCCTGGACGAAATGCAGCCAGAATGCTCCTTGGAATTGAGAATGGCCAGATTTCGTCTCACCTACTTTGGTCACATTGTCAGAAGGGACCATTCCCTGGATATCATGCTTGGTAAAGTGGAGGGTCAACAAAAAAGGGGAGGAACCTAACAAGATGGATTGATACAGAGACTGCAATGATGGGCTCCAGTATAGCAATGATTGTGAGGATGGGGCGTGACGGGGCAGTGTTTCGTTCAGTTGTGCATAGATAAGGTTGCTATGAGTCAGAGCTGACTGCTGGCACCTAACAACAACATTTTCAAATCAAAAAGACATTATTTGCCTTTTTAATTCTTCTCTTACCAGCGCACAGTGGTTTTTCAAAAGTTACATGACATATAATGTTGCAAGACTGAATGCAGAAGCAAATGGGAAATGCAGCTGTTTTCTATGAAGCCAGATATTAAGAGACATACAGAAATGTAAAACCATTCTTGTCACTACTTGTTTTTGTTTTGGAAAATATATTTTTTCCAAAAATGTTATGTATAGCAGCATGTGTTGAGGTCATTATTTTATTTTTAAGGGTCTTTAATATAGTAAATTAATATGGTAAATAAGAGCTCTGGTAGCATAGTGCCTAAGGCATTTGACTACTAACCAGAAGGCTGGTGGTCCAAACCCACCAGCCACTCCTCGGAAGGAAGATTGGGCAATCTACTTCCATAGTGATATTTCCTCGGAAACCCAAGGAGGGGTCGCTATGAGTCAGATCCGACTCCATCGCAGTGAGTAATATGGTAAATACCTTCATAGAGAAAAGATCTTGAAGTTCTCAATAAGTTTTAGAGTGCAAAGATTTTCTGATACTAAAAAGTGAGAACCATTGGCTTTGGTGGGAAAAAAAACCCTCACTCTGCCACCAACAAGTGTGTCGAGCTGAGCAAGTCTTTTACCTCCCCCAAGCCTTGATTGCCTTATATATAAAATGGCAGTGATATTACCTACACTTCCCACTTACCAGGGAAATTCCAAGTGAAAAACAAACATATGTTTGTCTGGGAACCCTGTGAAAAATATGGATTGCTATCTAAACATGGATTCCCTGGGTGGTACAAATGGTTGACATTTAGCTCCTTAACCAAAAGGTTGATGGTTCAAGTCTACCCAAAGGCACTTCAGAGGAAGGGATGGCAATCTATGTCTGAAAAATAAGACACTGAAAACCCTAAGGAGCACACTTCTACTGTGACATACTTGAGGTCACCATGAGTCAGGGTCCACTTGATGGCAACTGGTATCAAACTATGGTTCTCTGAGGACCACAGAGAACAAGAGGACTAAAGAAGCCCAGTGATGGAGTGAGAAATTTGGGAGTTCTTTGCACAGCAGCAGGGAGGCTTTCTTCCCAAGGGTGCATAACACAGGGTTTTGGCTGTGAGTTTCAATCTGGGCATCCCAGGGGAACATATCTCACTTCCAGGCCATGTTACAGCCAGGAGGTTGTACAGAAATCTCCCCTGCCCCACAATAGTTTGTCCCCATCTGGAGATCCTTGGGTTCCCCAAGCCCTAGAAATGAGAATCCCCAGGGCGAATGAGGGGCATACAGAAAACAAACACCAGCTTCTCAAAAACAAGAGATGCCTGTTCCTCACTCTGGGGGTGTAGGGATGAAGGAGAAAGAAATTCTTCTCCCACAATCAGAGCCATTCTGCCAGAGCACAAGGAACACTTTGTCAGCATTGGGCTGTGGGAGGCAGAGACTTGAAAGGGACCCACCTTCACCAGTAGCCTCCCACGGCCATCCCACTCCATCTCTAGGTCCTCCTGATAGGTGAGGCGCACAGAAGCCATCACGGTGGACTGAATGCGGAGGTCACCTAGAACCAAGCAGGAATAGGATATGGGCTGAAGTGAGGAGAGGGCAAGGCAGTGGCAGGCAGATGTATTATGGGGAGGGTGTATCACAAAGGACTGTAGCAGTGAATGTCAATGAGTCAGGATGCAGATGTGGGTGCCTATTAGGTTTAAGAAAGTCTCAGGAGGAAGGGTGACCAGGGTAGATGTAGTGCAAACAAGGTTCCCCAGGGAAACCTCAGCATCCTTGCTGTAACATGATATTTCTCCTGCTGCCACAAGAGGGAAGCAGAGACTCCTGCATTCTTCACTTTAGTCTGTCCTAAAGAGATGGGTGGGAGCTCTGGTAGCATAGTGGCTAAGGCACTTGACTGCTAACCAGAAGGCTGGCGGTTCAAACCCACCAGCCATTCCTCAGAAGGAAAGTTGGGCAATCTACTTCCATAGTGATACCACCTCAGAAACCCAAGGAGGGGTTGCTATGACTGCACATAACAACAACAACAAAGAGATGGGTGTCTATGTTGAACCCATGACACAAGAGCATCCCTGGGCCCTTCTACCATTGCACACCACTTCCAGACTGAGTTACTCAGTCCTCACGACTCTGTGCACATGACTGTACAAAGCTAAGTAGAGCAGTTCTTGTTGCTGTAGGAAGG
Source organism: Orycteropus afer afer (assembly GCF_000298275.1). Classification (NCBI taxonomy): domain Eukaryota; kingdom Metazoa; phylum Chordata; class Mammalia; order Tubulidentata; family Orycteropodidae; genus Orycteropus; species Orycteropus afer. Next base: position 11,155,077 of record NW_006921627.1, read on the forward strand.
TGGAGAAGAGACAGAAGACAAAACCCTCATCCTGGAGGAAGTTATCCTCTCATGGGGAGACACACACACAGCATTAAACATACATAGACAAGCTGTGTATCCAGTGTGTGACGTTCAAAAAATTGGCATGGAATGGCTAGATTGTTGGAAAGTCATAGAGAAGAGGAGAAGAGATATTTGAGAGCCACTTTGAAGGTGAAGGCTGGGAGTTATGTTGTGCAAAAGTTGTTTGGTTTGGGTTTTGACAGGGCACAGTGCAACCTGGGCAGAGTCACTGGGAGGTAGGTTGTTAAGCCTTATCCTGAATGTTATCCTCTGCTCTGACTCATCACCAGTCACTCCCTGATCTCTGAGCATCACTCTCTGTTTCTTTTTGGCCTCAAAGTAGAACCACCATGCCCAATCCTCAATTCACCTCTTTGGCACAAGTCAAGTGAAAATACTTTTGGCTTCCTTCTCCCCTGTGCACTTTCCCTACCCTGGAGCAACCTCTCCACCTCCAGACCCTTCTCTCATCCTCTTCCTCCAGAACACCTTCCTATCTTTCAGGGATGCAAGCCAAGAATACCTACCACCCCTCCAACAGTAAAATACATTATTTTTGCACAGAAAAGGAGGGGAGGCCTTTAGCAATCAACAGTGTTGAGAGGAGGGACGTTGTGGTTGAGCTGATGGAAGAGGAGGGAGCCTACCTTGCAGGAAGGGAAGCTGGACGTCCTGGCCATCCATGGCAACACCTCCTCCATGCTTCAGCTTCACAAGGCTGTTGTGTAGGAGGGGCAGCCGGATGGTGACCGAGCGGGTGCAGACGGCATCAGGGTCATCAGCACACTACCAGGAGGACATTGAAGAGTGCTATCACCACACTCCTGCCATCCCAACCCCTGACAGCCTTCTCACACTGTGCAACTCCATTCTTACAGAACATTCTAAGTGAATGAGGCCCTTCAAGTTGTGCAACAGGAAGGCACTAAGCCTAAGCTTTCCCATACCCTTTTCCTTCCTGGCCTGGCCTTTTATAAGAACTCTAGGCCTCTGGCTCATCTTCTTGCTTCTTGGGTCTGTTGTTCCAAAGCAAATCAGGGTTTTCAATCCTCAGTGTTACCCCTATATGCTTTATCTGTCCCAATCTGTGCTTTCTTCTCTAGAGAAATATATATGGCACAGATACACACATGTACCATAGAGTTCAATAAAGGAGATGGGCCCACCTTGTCCCCACCCTGATCATCTCCCAACTCCAAACAGCAGTGGTACAGCCATGGGAGCAGCAGACTGGGCCTAAAGGGGACTCTTCTCTGGCTATCAAGCTGAGCAGCCCTGAGGAGGTACTATTGGTAGGGCTGGATGCCTTCTCCCTGCATCCAGAAGAATGAGAGGTAACTGTAGTCTGGAAGAAGGGGCCTTCCTCCTGCACAAAAAATCATCACATATGTCCCCCTTAGAGAGCTACCCTCTCACCCTGGAAGTTATTCCAGCCATCTCAGGCTTCCCCCTGGCCAGCTGGACTAGCAAAGCTCACCTGGACAGTATCTATGACAATGGAGAAGGAGTTGTCCTGGCAGTCCCGAGCCAACAGGTACTGGCAGATCCCACTAAAGGTGAAGTACCTGTTGTCAAAGCTCTTGAAGTGGGATTGTCCTGTGACCAGACATTCACCTGGAGGAACACAGAGAAAAAGGGGAAGAATGGGAGGAGAAAGGAAACCCTCTTAGTCGGGGCAAAGATGGAATGCACATATGAGCAGGGAACCCTCATGCCAAAACTCCACAGACGTGTTCTATACTGGTTCTATCAGAGGTCTTAAAGTCACTTCCAACCCCCACAACCATAAGATGTCAGACTAGATTATTCTGTTCATTTCATAGATGGGAAAACTAAGTGAAGTAATTAACTTAGCCAAATCACACTGGGTCAGTGGCATTGCTCAGAATAGAACCCACATTTCCCAACCCTGTGTCTACAACTGCTTTCCCTGCTTTCAGCACAGCCAACTTCTGTGATTCCCACTTGGGTCAGGGCCACCCCAGTCACAGACAACAGCCTCAGAGCTGCAGAGTGCTCAGCCAGGGAGGGGCCTGTCAAGCTGCATGACCGTCTCTGAACTGGGATCTAGGTGGCTCCAGGATACAGCCCCAGCCTGCTCCAATGCAGAGAGCTCTCTGAGAGAATCCCTAAAGGCAAGCAGGCAGAAAGGGCAGCCCAGAGGAGGGGTGACAAAGGAAGAATGAAGCCAGGACACTCCCAGAGCTCAGCATTGAAGAGTGCAGGACTCCATCTTCACCACCCCCAGCTGAAGGGAAGCTCGAAGGCCTTCTCATGGGCAAGTCCATGCAGTGACTTCAGCCAGGACCAATCGGGGTCCAGGAGGCCATCTGCCCATGATCTCACCACTGCCTGGGCAGTGCTGAGCTCTGCAGTGCCAGCTACAAGTCTAGGCTGACACATCTGTGGGTAGGAACGAGGACTCCCCTCCTTCACTCTATAACTCAAAGCACTAAACTTACCCCAAACCCAACCACCATCATCCTCCCCCCATAGCCCAGCCCAGGTTCCATACCTCTGGCCAAACACACCTCAGACAAGAGAGACCACATCCAGGAAAGGGTCCTCCACAAGGAGGTCTCTGCAATGCCTCCAAAGATTCTACATCAGCCACAAATCAGCTCAGGGCAACCCCATCCCCAGGGCCACAATGGACACATTAAAGCTGAACTAGCCATCTGGAGCCCTTCCCAACCTCCCTTTTGTATTTCCTCTCTCTGTTCTCATCTTTGCCTTCTGCTCTATAGGAAAAGTAGGCATGCATACTATGGCAGTCCCATGAAGGAAGAGCTCTCCTTCCCTCCCACCCACTCTGCTTCCAAACAGCAGAGACCTGTTCTCCGTAGGATTGATCCAGCCTATACCTAAAGTCCCTCCAGAGAGAATCCTACAGTCAATCCCTAGGGGCTGGGGCTGTCACAGAATCGGGGTGCCTAGAGCCACAGGGGAGACTCCATCTCTACTCCTATCAATGAGGGGCTACACAGGCCCCCACTGCCTGCCGCCTTCATGCCCATCTTTGTGCTGTCAGGCATGGTCAGGACAGGGCTAAACTGCACATCTTTGGGTCCAGGTATGGTTCTGTTTGATAGTGTTTGCAGGAAGAGGTAGGGGAGCAGCCCCAGGCTCCTGGTAAGTGTCCCTCCACTTGGTCCTGAGGTAGAGTGAACCATTTCAGGATGGCATGGGCCTAGAGAGGAGGGTAGGAAAAAGCAGGGAGATCCTTCTCCTCAGTATCACCTTCCACCCCACTACCCCTCAAGAAGGGCCAGGATGGGGGTCACCATTTGTGGAAGTCAGAGCAAAACATGCAACAACAAGGAAGGGGTGGAGGTCATCCCAGCTAATTGTATATGGACTGGAATTCCAAACCCAGTGATGTCACAGGAAAGCCTTTTTAAAATGGTTATTTTTCAGAAGTCACCACCATTCTACAAACCATTTGACACTGGTGTCAAATGTCTTGACCCTCTTGCAGTAAAATGGTTGGGAATTCTTCCCCCAACCTTTATGTTTTCTCAGCAGCACTCTTATCTGAGTAAGAAATTGGACCCCTATTATGTTTGACAATGCCCAGGAAAAGAGGGGTCAGTGAGAAAATGTGCAAATATCTGAAAGCAAAACTGTCAGGGCTGGAATCTAATCCTCTAATCTGATCTCCTGTTCTGACTCCCGCTGATTTATGTTCCCAAGTTTCTCCAGAATCAGAAGTCTAAATATTGCATTGTGCTTCTTAACTCCTTGGTACAACTGATGGACAGAGCTGCAGGCACAGGAACTCCAGGAACATGGAGAGTGAGAAGCTGGGTAGCAGCCGGTCACAGAGCTGGCACGTCAGCCAGAACAGGCCACGTGGCAAAGCTGACCCACTCTCTACTCAGAGAGGACACCAAAGACAACCCCAGTCCATCAGTCAGCAAAAGGCAGCCCCTGACAGGCAGTAGGTGGGCAATGAGTTCAGTGAATAAATGTCTGAAGGTGACACTTAGAATAGTGCACAAAGTAGAACACCTAGCAGTTAAAGCAGATCCACTCCTACAAGCATAAGGATCCTCCCTCATGAAGAAACATCAGTCTCTCATCTGATGGAAGCATATTACTGCTTGTAAACAAACCACCACTACCGTACTTTTTTGTTGTTGTTTTTTCCCCAGTGAGTCCTTAACAAGGGGCTGCTCTGTTCAGATCATTGTTTTCCACTCATTTCCCTGCAGCACACCGAAATACCAGCCCACAGGCTTTTTAGCAAAGCAGCTCAGACTTTCTCCTGAGGTAAATTTTTTTCAAAGCCTGCCTCTAAATCACAACACAACCTCAACCAAGTCTACAAGGTACATTTCTAAGTGTTCTGTGGCTCCCATCATTATTTGTTCCCTATGAGGTGCTTGTAATTATTCCCCATTTTACAAATGAGGAAACCCAGGTGAAGTTCAAGAACTTGCCCAAGGTCCCAAAACAGTCCACAAGGATTTGAACCTAAGGAACCCTGGTAGCACAACAGTTAAGTGCTTGACTGCTAACTGAATGGTTGATGGTTGGTGGTTGGTTTAAACTCACCCAGTGGCTTCATGGGAGAAAGACCTGGCAACCTGCTTCTATAAAGATTACAGCCTAGAAAACCCTCTGGGGCAGTTCTACTCTGTCACATGGGGACACACTATGAGTCAAAATCAGCTTGACAGCATCAAATAACAAGAAGTTTGGCTCCAGAGCCCAAAGCACTTGACACACCCCATACTGCCACATGGTAGGCTCCTACAGTTGCTCAGAGACCTCATTTCTTTAGGGCTATATCTATTGTCATTCTCACCCAGAGCACACATGGGCATGTGCCAAACGAGAGAGACATGATGGGGTCGGCACATAAGAGACTGGAGGAAGAACATCTTGGATGGGAAAGGAGACTCATTGCCCTGACCTGAAGGGAGTCTGGTGTGACACCAGAAGCCCCAGTATGGACAAAGGCAAGCCACTGGACACTTCTGAACTTGGGGAGTCAGGAGCCCCCTTCAAGCTCTGGGCATCTAGGAACACACATTCAGATGGGAGAGGCATCTACCCTGGTTTACTCATCACTGTCTTTGTTGACCAAGGATGCAGGTTTATCTTCCATCCTATGGGCTTCAAAACAGACTGGACTTAGATTCCAAAGTTGAATTATAGGGCCACATTAGAATCCATTCAAAATTATCTGAACAGTGAGAGACAGCTCTAACCCAAGGTCTCCCCTCCAACCAATCTGAGCAGGTCAACAGCCTTCCATGCCACCAAGGTCCAGCTCTATCTTATCCTCCTATTCCACCTGCCCCAGCCACACCCCTGCCTCACACCACCCCTCCCATTCCCTGCTCCTTTGGATGTGTGCCTGTGTCTCCATCCTTCTTGGATCCTGCTTAACCAAACAGCTGCCTCTCTGCTCTACAAAGATGGTAACGGCTAACATTTATTGAATATACACTATGTCAAGTAACAACAGCCTCTCAACAGTTCTGGGATGAAACTTCTGTTATTAGCCCTATTTTACAGATTAGGAACTAAGGTTTTGAATGATTAAGCACCTTGCCAAAAGTCTCACAGCTACTAAGTGGTGGGACTGGAATTCCTACCCAGGTGGTCTGAGTCCAGAGCCCATGCTCAGAATTCCAATACTATGCCACCTTTATATGTTCATAGAATTAGGGCCCTCCACTCACACCTTCCCACCTCCAAAAAAGTTCTTTCCACATTCTTCCACTAGGAGTTTGAAGTTCTTTGAGAAGGGATTTGTTCATTTGACATTTACATTAGGTAGATACACTCCTTGGAGAGATCAATCATGGAAGAATAGAAAGGCTGTGTACACACAGGGAGACAGCTCAGAGGGCAGGAGTGCATGGGAGGGAAGGACACAAGGAAGAAGTAACCATGGAAGGAAGTAGGAGGGGAACTGTTGCATTGTGGGAAATTTCAGTCAATGTCATGGGACAAAGTATATGTGAATTGCCATACGGAAAGTGAATTTGCTCTGTAAACTTTCACCCAAATCATGATGATAAATAAAATAATTTTTAAAAAAAAGAAAAAAGGGATTTGTTTATTTGAGCGATAGTCTCTATTAACAGACATGTCCCTTCCACATTAAACCTAACCAGACATTTATAGTTCAGTAGGAACTAAATTAGCAGGGCTTCTCTGGGCAGTGTGTTTTACAGAGGGAGAGGAGAGTTGAGGGCTTCAGAAAGGAACATCTGCAGGCTATAGGGAAGCCATAATTTTGCCTAAGGCTCCCTAATTCCTACCTTGTAAATAGAGGTATAGGAGTCCCTTGGTGGTGCAAAGAGTTAACATAAAGGTTGGCAGTTCTAACCTACTCACAGGCACCTGAAAAGAAAGACCTAGTGATCTACTCCCAAAAGATCACGGCCATTGAAAACCCTATGGAGCACAGTTTTACTATGAAACACATCAGGATGCCATAAGTTTAAATAGACTCAATGGCCACAGGTTGGTTTGTTGGTTGGGTGGTTGGCTGGTTGGTTGGTTGGTTGGTTAATTAAGCAGAGATGTGTGGGGAGCAAAGGAGGCTAACAGAGCATATCACAGTAAGCTCCAGTCCCTCCCTATATAGACTGCTGTCCTGGGCACTTTCTCCTCCTTCATATTACCCATGCACAACACTCTCTGCTAAGCAGCCTTTAAGATGGTCCTAATTTAAAAAAAAAGGTGGTGGGGGGACCAGATTTGCTGGTCTGACAGAGCCTGGTGGAACCACTGAGACTATGGTCCCTAGCTGCCCTTCAGGTCTGGAATTGAACCCACACCTGTGGCTTCCAGCCAAACAAAAGATAGACATATGAGTTGACCATGTACCTGGGGTAGATACACTCCTTAGAGAGAAAAATCATGGGAGAAAGATGGGCTGTTTATGCACAGGGAGACAGTTCAGGGGGCAGGAGTGCATGGAGGGATGGACACAGGGAAGAGGTAACTATGAGGAGGAAGTGGGAGGGGAGCTGTTGCATTGGGGTAAATTGTAATCAATGTCATGAGATAACGTGTGTTTGAACTGCTGTATGGAAAGTGAATTTACTCTGTAAACTTTCACCCCAATACAATTAAATAAATAAATAAGATGGCCCTAATAGTGCCCAACTGTTTGTATACACATCTTCATGTAATCCCCTCCCCTTGAGTGTGGAGTGAAGTTGTTCACTTGTGTCACCTCAGAAATTAGGTTTTAAAAAGACTGTAGCTTCTATCTTGGGTGCTCCTTCTCATCTCTTATATCATTTGCCATATGGGAAGCCAACTCATGTCATGGAGGCAGCCCTGCAGAGAAGACCACATGGTGAAGGACCAAGGCCTACCAATAGCCACATGAGTAACCTTGGAAGCAGATCTCCCTCATTCCCAGTTGAACCTTCTGATAAGGCTGCAATCCCAGCCAATAGCTTGACTACAACTTTGTGAGAGATTTTGGGTCAGAAGCACCCAGCTAAGGCTCATCCAGATTCCTGACACACAAAGACTGTGATATAATAAATGTTTGTTGTTTAAATTACTATGTTTTGGGGGTAATTTGTTATATAGCAATAAATAACCAATACACTTTCATCTTGCTCCAGAGAATCAAAATCCAATTCTACACTCCTAAAACTCAAAATGTCAGTTCCTTCAGGAACTGCTGAGAACCCTAGTCAGCTCTCTACCTTATAGAAGAACCAAGCATATCCCCTTCCAAAATTTCCTCTCCACTCTTCCCAGCATACATGCTACCTGCAATCATCACATCGGGGGCAAATGACAACCCCTCCCAGCAGCTGAACCATGACAATGTGTAGAAAACACCCATGTGCCATGATTGAAATAGACTGAGAGGCAACGATCAGCTAAACTCCAGAATTAAAGCAAGGGGGTCACAGCCAAGGCTTTGAGAACGCAGAGCAAGGGCTTAGTGGTTTCACTGGCAAAATATCAAATCATTCAGGAGACCACAGAGTTGAAACTGGTTAACTTCCATCAGGGCATCAGAAAAATGTCTTTCATCCTCAGTAACATTATCTTCTAGATTTTGAATAGAAGGCCAGGTATCATATTGTCTGCCCAGACCAAGCATTCCATCATGCACACAGTGGGTGTTCAAACAGTTGTTGGATGAGTAGGTAGATGGATGGATGGGCAGGTGGGTAGGTAGATGGATGGATAGATGGATGATGGCCTTCCTTATAGTAAGTGATTGTTAGACTCCCTAATCTGGTAGTCAGTCTGATAAAACACAATAAACCAAGTTCCTAATTTCATCAACTATTGCTCACAGATCTTACACAATGAACAGTTATGTATTTAGATATTAAAAGAAGTGATAGAAGCAACCTCTTATGTCTTTCAGAGAGTTCTTTAAGTCTTTCACAGGGTGTTATTTATGTTAAATTAAGTGTGGATATTGCCTACAAGTGGAATCTTTGGACTTTAGTGTTTCCTTCAAGAATTGCACAGGAAATAAACTGGCTGGTGAGCCCATATCTGAGACAGAGTAATTGACTTAACTTACTGCCCACTTCCTATCTAGTTCTAGATTTTTCCCAGTGCAGGAGACACAGAATAAGATCCTGAGTGACTCTAAACCCTTTAATCCATAGACCTTAAATATGATCCCAAATAGTCAAGCTTAACCCCACCAAAACCAATGTGGTCCCTTCAGCACAAAGGGAGGGAGAGTCCCTCATCTAGATGTTTGTCCTCCAGTTTTATATTATACTCTGCATGCAGGAGGGCCCACAAAGTACTATCCAGCATGTAAAATAAGGGTGAGCTGGTCTTTAACTAAGTAGGGATTCTCCTGAGTTCATGAAGGGATAGAAAAGATCCTCCTGAAAAGGAATGGATCAAGGACTGGGAAAGAAAGGAAAAGAAAGGGCAAAGGTAAGAGTCAGGTAGTTGTAAGTTTGAGTCCTGGCTTGGCCTCTTAGCAGCTGTGTGATTTTGGGTAAGTTATTTAACCTCTCTGGGTCTTTCCCCCTCTTTGTAAAGTGAGAATAGATAATGCCTGCCTCAAAGGTTGTTGTGATGAGATAACACACATGAAGTGTTTAGCACAGAGTCCAAATTCAAAAAACCAAACTCACTGCCATCAAGTCAATTCTGACTCATAGCAACCCCATTGCGTTTCCACGGCTATTAAATCTTTAAGGAAGTAGATTGCCTCATCTTCTTCCCACAGAGCACCTGGTGGGTTTGAACCACCAACCTTCTGATCAGCAGCCAAATGCCTTACCAAGTCCAGCATACAGTAAATATCATGTTAGTTACCATAAAGGGGACAAACCATCAAGAGAGAACCTAGGGTCATTGGGGAGTGAGGTAGAAAGGGACTTAGAATGAACAAGATTTGCAGTAAATAAAATACAGCCAATACCAAACAAAGGGAAAACTGAAGGGCAGATATTGTAAGACAACTTTTCCTAACGTATTTCCCAGGGCAGGGACAGGGTTAGAAGAATCATTTGGTGACCTGGTTTTCTTAGCTCTTGGAACATGCCAAGGTCTTCATAACAGGCATTCCAGAAAACTTCATTAAAACTTACTTCAGGCCTAAAAAATTACCTGGCCCTTCTTCCCCTTAATTTTCCAAAGAATTTGAGTCCTCTTTGCTTAGTCAACCATGACCTTACAGGGTTTGCAGCTCATTCAGCCTTAATCCTCTAAGCAAACAGGTGATGAAAAAAGAACAAAACCTGAGCCCAGGTGCATTCTCCCCTTTCCTCTACTGCAGGGCTCCCCTCCTCTGGCCCATGAGTGAGTTAACACAGCTAGTATCTGAAACCAGAGCTGCAGTCAGGTGGTTGCACCCAAACTATGCAATGGGGCCTTCTTCCTCCTGCCTTGATGTGTGACCTTCCTGTCTAGTAAGTAAGGTAGAACCTATCTTTCCATTCAAAGAAGGGATGGAACTAGCAGAAAATCACTTACCTGGGCATTCTTCATTGCTGCAGATCCACAGACTATTTCGGCAAATGCTGTTGGGGACAGAAGCACATATCATTGGTAATTCTGCAAACAGGGTTTTCTTCCATTGCTACCAAGTCGATACCGACATGGCAACCCCATGTGTTACAGAGTAAAACTGCTTCAAAAGGTTGTCTTGGCTGTAATCCTTATTGATGCAGATCTCCAGGCCTTTCTTCCAATGCCCTACTGGGTGACTCCGAACTGCCAACCCTTAGGTTAGCAGTTCAGTGCAAACCATTTGTACCACCTGGGAACCTAAACACAGTGTATATGAATGAATATAGAGCTCACAACAGATACCACAGCCCCCAAAGGAAGGGATCTGGGAAAAGAAAGGAGCTTATGCTAGCGGGCTCTTTATGTGGCTGCAGGCCACTAGGGAATCTTGGAGATATTTGTGAGGGGAAGAAACCCGGACAGACTACCACTTGGAGGGGGATGTATGTAGGAGATCCAGATAGAACAGGAGAACAATGTGGAACAAAATTCAAAATAATTTTTTAGAAAAGGAGGGGGGGACCAGATTCCCTGGTCTGATAGAGCCTGCTGGAACCCCTGAGATTATGACCCCTAGCTGCCCTTCAGGTCTAGAATTGAACCCACTCCTGTGGCTTCCAGACAAACAAAAGACAGGCATATGAGCTGAACATTTACTTTAGGTAGATACACTCTTTGGAGAGATCAGTCATGGGAGAATAGAAGGGCTGTGTATGCACAGGGAGACAGCCGGGGGGCGGGGGCAGGACTGTATGAGAGGAAAAGACATAGGGAACAGGTAACTATGGGGAGGAAGTGGGAGGGGAGCTGTTGCATTGTGGGAAACTGCAGTCAATGTCATGAGACAAAGTGTATGTGAACTCCTGTATGGAAAATGAATTTGCTCTGTAAACTTTCACCCAAATCATAATAAAATTTAAAAAAAAAAAAAAAAAAAATAAATTTTTAAACAAAAAAAAAAAAAAAAAAAAAAAAAAAAAAAAAAAAAAAACGTATTTGGAAAAAAAAAAAAAAAAAACACTACATTCTAAAGGCAATAAAGGCAATAGGAACCCATTAAAGTGTTTTAAACTCTGGAAGAAAAAAAAGAAAAAAACCCTGACGGGGAAGCAGAAGAAGAATACCTAGAAGATATTATGTCCCTGAAAAATCTACCCAGCCACTAAGAAGTCAAATTTCTACACTTACACTCAGCCAGTGGAAGAGAACAAGGAAGAGCTGTTGAAAGAGATGCCCAGAACCATGCTGGGCAGCCAACTGACCTCACTGAAGGCTGAGTGAGTGCTGAAGCCTGCCCAGCAGGGAAAGAAAGCAAAGGGAAGAGGTCTGGAGATGAAACAAGAAGTTATTTTCCCGGATGTTCTGAGGCCAGGCAAAGCCAGCTAGAGTAAACATCCAAAGAGACTTCTTGAGAAGATGACTTGAGCTTAGCAGAGACAGGGAAACAAGCTCCTGGTTAATCTGTGTGTTTTCCCACTGCTGCTTCCTGAAAAAAACTAGTTTTCGTTGAGTTGATTCCAACTCAGAACAGCCCCATGTGTGTCAGAGTAGAACTGTGCTCTACAGGTTTTCAATGGCTGATTTTTATACATATATAGATTGCCAGGCCTTTCTTCCTAGGTGTCTCTGGGTAGACCTGAACCTCCACCATTTCAGTTAGCAGCTGAGCACATTAACCATTAAACCACCAAGGGACTTCCTATTGCTGTTAGCTGCCATCAAGTGGATGCCCAACTCATTACGAGCCCATGTACAAGATCAGACCACTGTGATACATAGAGTTTTCATTGGTTGATTTTTAGAAGCAGATCACCAGCCCTTTCTTCCTGGTCTGTCTTAGTCTGGAAGCTCCACTGAAACCTCCATCATAGCAATGTGCCTCCACTGACAGGTGTGTATATTGGCTGTGCTTAAAGAGAAACTGGCTGGGAATCGAACTGTATCTCCCAAATAAAAGGCAAGCATTCTACCACTGAATCACTAGTGCCTTCTAGGGACTCCCTCTTGTGTTGGTACTGTTGTTAGGTGCCATGGAGTCAATGCCAACTCATCACAACACCATATGACACAGTAGGACTGCCCCCATACAGTTTTCTTGGCTGTAATCTTTAGAAAAGTGGATCACCAGGTCTTTTTCCTTCAGAGCTGCTGGGTGGGTTAGAACCACCAATCTTTTGGTTAGCAGATGAGCCCTTAACCATTGAATCACCAGCACCTATTAATAGATCTCAAGGAGAGAAGGAAATGCATGCTACTTGATGACTATCATATAGTCCCTCTTCAAGGAGAGAAAAATCATATTTTACAGCACAATTTGAGGGGAGAGCTAGAGTTGTGGTTTACAGGTGAATGATCCTCCCCTGTTTGATCACCCCCATCCTACAGGCATATCTGTAATATAATCCTTGCTCTTCATCATTGACTTCTATGCCCTTTGCCAACCCCAAATCTTAGCTTATTCTCCCTCAGCCCAGGTGGCTGCAACTATTGCCGCAGCATCCTCTCCCCAAGTCCCTGGCCTGCTGCTCTCCCAGCTTACACTTACCAGGTGTTGCAGTCTTGTGAAAGGGAGGAGCCTGGAGGGTACCGCTTCCCAGAATGTACACAGGAACACTCTGTGCGCTCCACACAGCGGCCTTCATCAAGTAGCTGCCCCTCTGGGATCAAGGACACCAGAGCAGAGGTCTTAACATTGTCATCATCATTACTCATCTCACAAGTATATAATCCCCAAAGGCAGTTAGTTCAGAGCTTCTTCCAGGAAACTCAAAGCAGCTCTGAGATGTTTACCTTTCACATTAACCAATATGAAGGAAGGGATTTATTCATGTCCATTCTACAGGTAAAGAAATTCAGGAAAGAGTTTTGTTCAAGGTCAAGTAGGGAAGTCATGAGTCTAGGCTTACAGTTTCTTCTAGGACACTCAAAGACCTTTCACAGTAACACAGTGTGGGGAAGTGGGGGAGGATTAGGAATCTCCATTCTATAGATGAAGAAATGGGGAAAAGAGTTTTGTTCAGGGCCTTCTAGAAAGGAAGCCAAGAGTCCAAACACATAGGATTCACTATTAATATAATTAAAGAGTTTTTCACCAAAGCTCACAAAGTTTCTCTTGAGAAAAAATTTCTAGCACAAACCTCTTTTTCAACTGAATTCACATGGCAAACTCAGGAAACATTTTAAAATATCTCTCCCAGACTGATTCCCTATCACCTAACTGGGAAAACAAAACTGCAGCTCAGATTGGGCCACATGTTACCCAAACAAAGTAACCGTTGGAGCCTAGGCCATCCTTCTAGTTCCCTAGACAGAAGTGCTTTCATGGATATAGTACAAAAGGAAAACATAAATTAAAAACAAATACCAGCTTAATCCCAATCACTCTGGTCAAAGACTTTTAAAAAAATAAATAGTAGGCCTCTGATTTCAGCAGTGGGGAACACAAGTAGCCTTCATCTCGTCTTCCAAAGTCAAGGGCACTGGCAAGGTCTCAGGTTTGTAAATAAAGTGGTAAGTTTATTACCGGGGCAGCTGCAGCCATCCACACATGGCTCCTCACACACTTCATTGATGTGTAGGCTCTGGCAGGTTCTGGTGCAGGGGGACACACACTCCTTATACTCCATGCCAGCCGGGCATGCCAGTCCTAAAACAGAAAACCAAAGTCACTTCCCCCGCAGTGGTTTCCCTCCAGTGCAGCATCCTACAAGTCATGTCAAATTCAGAGCCTCCTTGTCCCCTTCAGCTGCTATAAGGACCATCTCTATCTCAATAACCAACATACCTCTTTGAGGCCTCCCCACTGCCCAACCACCCCTAATCTGAAAGTATTCCCTCTTATGAGGTACTGGCTAGGACTTACCAGGTTCACCTAGGACTACCCTCTACTCCCTTGATCATCTATCCCCCGAACAATGTGGCATTGCTTTGCTCCTCTATGCTCTGACCCTTTCACCAAAAACACTTTCAGGGTGAGACTGAAACTCTTACACTGGAAAAAAAAAAAAAAGGCTTCCTGGGACCAAGCAATGTCCTCACATCTCCCCTCTGAAAATTCCTCTTCCCCATGGATCGAGATTAATCCAATGCCCTACCTAGCAGGGGCAAATTATATTCATGCCCTCTTTCTCTGCATGGGTGATATTCATTCTGTATTTATTTCCACTTTGCTGCAGAACTATATTCAGGGTCCTACTACCTAAGTGTGTCACTATGCTCCTCTACTGGACCCAGCTCCTCTGGGCCAAGGACTAGATCTCCTCCTTTCTAACTCATCACCAACTGATGTTCTGGCAGACTGAAAAAGCAGGCCATACCAAAGCTCTTTTCTGGATGTCCTGACACCAAAACAATTGCCCCAAGCACCTTCTCTTTCAAGATACATCAAGTATCTCCACCACCCAGTCTTCAAAGAACAAAAGTAACTGCCACTCTATCAAGTTTTTCCTTACAGAGGAGAAACCAGCTGCTAATATTCACCTTTCTCACAACCCTCACAGCAAAGATAAAAAGCTTTCGTTTATAAGCTGTTTGCTGCAAACATGTGTGTAGTGTAAATATTTTGCCAGCTCCTCTGTCTCCACCAGTCTGTATTATCTGTGTAATTATCCCAAACTGGTTGTTCATCTGCATAGCTTTTGATTAGTGAAATTGGGTGAGAGGAGGTTTCCTGCAAGGTGACCAGAGAAGGCCCTACTTAATCACAGTAACTTGGGGATAGTGATAATGACTAGGGACCTAACGGGATTAGAAGATCAAAACCGTGGGAGCCATGAGGTGAGGTGGAAAGAATGTGTTCAGCCTGGAGGAGGAGAGAAGGCTGATTTAATAAAAGGGAAAAACTTAATAAAAGCCTCCGAGCCACTGAAAGATCATCACGTGGACAGTTGGCCAACTCCCTGTGCCTTGTCAATTCAGACAGCCAGATAGTGAAGACATCAACTAAAATTGCAGCTGCTGAGATTTTAGTCAGATGCAGAGAACATTTTGCCAGTCAGGGAATAGATTTCTTGAGGGAAGTCATGGGGAAAATGGGAGACCCATCGAATAAACAGAGGCAGGAGAAAGGACAAGCGGCTGGCCTTTCAAACTTAAACCAAAAACCAAACTCACTGCCATCTAGTGGATTCCAACTCAATAGCTACACCCTTTTCAGTTTCCGAGGCAGTAAATCTTTAGGGAAGTAGACTGCCCAGTTTGCCTTCCGCGGAATGGCTGGTGAGTTTAAACCACCAACCTGCTCATTAGCAGTCCAATGCCCTAGGCACTATGCCACCAGAGCTCCTTCTTTCAAACTTAGCCACAGACTTTTGGAGCAAAGTGCCCTCTACCGGCCATTACAGACTCTACCAGGGTAAGAGAGCAGGAGCCTTTCAGAAACCAGGTTTAGGAACATGGCGGCTTTTGCAGGCAAGGACTGAGAAGGGGTGTGAAAAAGGTAAACAACCCAGACACAGCTCTTCGGCTTCCAGTCCAGGACGAACACCGCTCATCACCACCAGAGCACTTTCCCCAGCCAGGGAGCAACTCAGGACAGGAAGGACGGGGGGGGGGCGGGCGAGGACACCAACGCCATGGTGACTATGGAAGTCGGGTTTGCCCAACCTTCCTGGGGGGGGGGGGGGGGGGGGGGTGGCCCTCAGGACTTGAGGGCCATGACTTACGGCAGGTGCTGTGATCACTCCAGCCATACAGCCTAACACCCTGCTGCGCACAGGCACGGGCATACTCCAGGAGCACAGAGCAAGGGCATTCTGGGCCTTGTGTGCACGTGCACAGAGTCTTCTCACACAGAGCCACAAAAGGTTCGGGATCCACCAAGGTGTGGCAGCGGGCGAACACGGAGGCATTCTTCAGTAGCTGGCATTTCTCCCACAGGACCTGCGGAACAAGATGGCCTCCTCAGCAATGGTAGTGCCTTGTGACCCCTACAGCTTTCATGTGCCTGTTAGTACCTCCCTAAGCTTGTGGCAGGAGCTCTGGTAGTGTAGTGCCTAAAGCACTTGACTGCTAATCAGAAGGCTGGCGTGCAATCCCACCAGCCATTCCTCAGAAGGAAGTTGGGGCAATCTACTTCCGTAGTGATACTGTCTTAGAAACCCAAGGAGGGGTCAGAAACCCAAGGAGGGGTCACTATGAGTAGGGTCCTACTCAACTGCACGTAACAACAACAACAAGCTTGTGGCAGCCGGGGATGACTTAACTCTCCCCGGGTAATTAAGGAAGCTCCTACAAGACAGAGGCTGTGTCTTTTTCATTCACCACTATCCTCCCAGCATGTGGCACAGTTCCTGGCACCCAGGGATATGGATTACCCAATAAGCAAAGTATGCACAGGCTTGATTGTGGTTACTTACTAATCTGTAGTGAACAGTTTCACATAGGTGATTCCTGTGTTCCCCAGTTCCCATCAGCAAAAACATGCTAAGATTCTACTAAATGTCACAGAGATACTCTGCAAGACAACTGCTATTCTTAGGTTTTATCATTGTGCTGATACCTTCAACTTAAGTAAGGGAAGTTTGGGATTCTGGCCCTTTATTACTCTTGCTAACTCTTTATTATAACTCAAACTCACTGCCATCAAGTCAATTCTGACTCTTAGAGACCCCCCTTTGGTTTCAGAGGCGGTAAATCTTTATGGACATAGACTGCCTGGTCTTCCTTCCATGATATATGATGTTGTTGTTGTTATGTGTCGTCAAGTCGGACCCAACTCATAGCGACCCCTCCTTGGGTTTCCGAGGCAGTATCACTACAGAAGTAGATTGCCCTATCTTCCTTCCGAGGAGTAGCTGGAGGGTTTGAACCGCCAGCTTTCTGGTTAGCAGTCAAGTGCCTTAGGCACTATGCTACCAGAACTCCTATGATATACTATAGAATCATAATTTTAAAAATTATTTTATTTGTAGTGGTGTTGGGAATATGCACAGCAGAACATAAACCAATTCAACAATTTCTACATGTACTGTTTAGTAACATTGATTCCATTCTTCGAGTTGTGCAATTATTCTTCCCTCCTTTTCTGAGTTATTCCTCCCCTATTACAATAAACTCCCTTCTCTTAAGTTTCCTGATAAACTCACTGCCATCAAGTTGATTCCAATTCATAGTGATTCCCATAGGGTTTCCAAGGCTGGAAAACCTTTATGGAAGCAAACTACCTCATCTTTGCCCCATGGAGCAGCTGGTGGATTCAAACCAGCAGGCTTTTGGTTAGTAGCCCAATGCCTTAATCACTGTGCCACCAGAGCTCCTTAGATTCCTGATAGCATCATAATTTAATTGGCAACTTTTTCTTTCTAGTGGTACAGAGAATAATGATATGTCTTAGAATCAACAATGTCCTAGATTTGATACAATACAGTATCATCAATAGAAACAGTGGAGGTAGTTTGCATAATTTATTTCATTCATATGCACACTCTCCTAGAAGCCAGTTATCTTAGTTCCACAAATGAATGGCTTTAACAAACAGAATTATTCTCTTATAGTTTAGGAGATCAAAAGTTCAGGGTGCTAGTGAAATAGGATCAAACGCGGGTCCCTGCCCGGTGCACAGTCAAGCCAAAACAGTTTACACACCGAGTGATTAAGAGGAGAGAAAATTATTTATTGCAAGGAGCAATGAAAGGAGTAAGGGAATCCATAACCAGATTTGACTCTCCAAAACTCCATTGATTTACAGTGTTATAGGCTTCAGAAGAGGTTATACATATTCATAAAAATTTCAGGAATTTGGGCGTGAGATGGTTGACAATTGGCTGAAATGTTAATTCCCAGTAACTTTGTTCTTCTCTGCCCCACTGTGCATGTCTGCTGGGGAGCCAGAGTTAATTTTCAAGTTGTTTTCTAAGACACATTAACGTGTTTATTACCTGTGCCTAAAGAAATAGTAGGAAAGAATGTTTTTCATTCAGTTCTTAAGGAACTGAGCTTATCGTATTTACTCATTTGTTTCCAACCAGAGTCCTATGTGTTTACTCATCTATCTCCAACTGGGGTCTGGGTGGGGAAATATTGTTGTTGTTAAGTGCTCTTGAGTCTAGCTGGGACTCATAGTGACCCCTCCTTGGGTTTCCGAGTAAATTGCCCAACCTTCCTTCTGAGGAGTGGCTGGTGGGTTTGAACTGCCAGCTTTCTGGTTAGCAGTCAAGTGCCTTAGGCACTATGCTACCAGAGCTCCTGGGTGGGGAAGTAGTTGAGAGTAATTAAGTTTACTTATCAACTCCCATCAGGGGTCCTATCTGTTCTAATTATCTGCCCTAACCAGAGTGGGGGAAATAATTTTGACTTTACTCAGTTTCACTAGCTCCAGGGGAAGACTTTCTCTCTGTCTTCTCTCTCTCTCTCTTTCTCCAGGATGATCCCAGTGCAGAATTCTGAGTCCAAAGGATGCACTCTGCCCCTGGCTCCTCTTTCTTCATGGTAGTCAGTCCCCCTTCTCTCCTCCTTTCTCTCTCCTTTTATCTCTGGTAAGATAAAAGGTATTGCAGGCCACGTCCCAAGGGAAGCTCCCCTTACATCAGATCAGGTCTGTGATAGGACTAAGGGTGTTGCAACCCACCCTTAATCTTAATTCTTTTGCACCTGATTGGTTTATCACATCACACCATCAGGTATCATCACATAGTCTCTAAACCACTGAGAATCACGGCCCAGCCAAGTTGACACAAATTTTGGAGGGACACAATTCAATTCAAGACTCCAGCAATTAGACATAACCTGCAGCTAAAAAGAAAGAAGAGCAGAAGGATCAAAACAGAAAAGCTAAGTCCTAAAGGGTAAACCAGAGCAAATCAGTAAAGGGAGAATAAAAAGAGGAAAGAAATTACCAGTTTTGAAAAAAGAGAAATCCCTGCTTAAAATATACAAAGAATCCCCAGAGCAAGTCCACATAAACTGAGCAGCAGCCTCAGACCAGTCCATGGACCCATGGAAAACATGGAGGAAAACAATCTGATCTGATGCTGCTCACCATCCACAAGAACCACCCAGTAGCACCCAAAAACCCTGTCCTGCCCACAGTGCCACTATGCTGAGGACTTGAATCTATGACAGAAGCAGGCAAGCAAGCAAGGCAGAATGTCACAGCTGCTCCCAGACCACAACAGACCCTGGGGCACCCAGGTGGGGAGGCCAAGACTGTGGCACAGACACACTGGACAGGGCTGGTTCCCTCCTTATGTTAGAAAAGCAGCAGCAAAGGAGGGCTGCTAAGCTGCAAAACTCCAGCAGGCTAGCTTGTGGGTGGAGTCCCACTCTCTGAGCTACTTTTGGTCAAGTTGGGAGTTCTGCACACCCAGAGGCTTCCTGGGTAGGAAAAGCATATACTTAAAGCCCAGCTCGGCTACTTCCTGACAGTGGGGACTAAGGCAAATCTCCTCACCTCTCTGGACAAGGGTGTCCTTGCATTAAGTGGGAATAATAATGATATTCACACAATCTCATGCAAGCAAGCAATAAATGAAGACTATTGTTCCCAGTTCTATGGCCATTTAGCTCTCACATAATTTCATTTATCCTTCCACTTGCCACCCTGAGCATTTTGCACAAGGGGACATGGAGTTTTCTGAAGATGATGACCAGGAAAGGTGACAGGTAGGCAGGCTTCCCTTGGCCTTGTTATGACTCTAACAGCCCTGGATTGAAGTTCAGCATCTTCCACCTGCTACCTGTTTGACCTTGAGCTGTTTACTTAACCCTTTTCCCTCAATAATTGTTCCTCTCTGGTAAGATTATAGTGGAGATGGAAGGTATTGCGTGTAAAAGGTTTAGCCCAATAAATGGTGACCCTATATTTTCATCATTGCAATTGGTATCTTGGCCACCAGAGAGATCCCTTCCACCTTCCCTGCATGCCATTAGGCTTATCCTCCAGAATGGTGAGCAGATCACTAACAGGACAGAAGGATACCTTTGTCCCTTTTCCCCCATCTCCATCTCCCTGGGCTGTATAGGGATAAACAATTGGCATGGCACATTATCACTTCTCTCACATCTTGAGTTCTCTGTGGTGAACAGAGGAACTGCTTTTGTTAAACATTTATTTGGAAAATTCACACTTCTCCAGAACAAAGTGTGTTTCTTTCTAGAACAGACGAGGGGAATCTCTCTTCTTTGTAACGAGTCAGAGAGCCTCAATTCTCACTGGCAGTTTGAGGCTAAGAGTAGGAGCCTGAGGACTGAGGCAATTCCTTTCCATTCTGCCACCTCCCTGCCCTTCAGAAATACCAGTCAGGAAGTAAGGTCACTGAACCCTCAAAGGGTAGCTCACAGAGAGGGCCAGATGCCCAGGCTCTTGCCTTCCTCCTTCCCCACCCACAACTTAGAACTAGAGAAACACTCAAAAAGGCTACTCCATGGGGTTTTTCTAGTGATCTCTGTCATCTCCTGGGCTATGGGGTAGGGGCTTGGAGCAATCTCTACACCACAGGGCAATTCTATAAGGGCAGGGACCAGGAGCCTGGCAAATATTACCTAGCAGGACACAGCATCAGTCAGAGGAAAGAACAGACACCAGGAGTCCAGGCACCCCCACCCCTTTCAGAGAGCATGGCCTGTCTCCAACTGGCCCCAGTTAGTCTTTTCTCCCACTCAAAGGAAAATAGGAACAGTACTACAGCCCATTTCCTGGGAGGTCCCTTGAGGTATTAAATGATTTACAGAAAGCCTTAGCAAGAAGGGTGTTTTCTTGTTATTTGCCTGCAGGATGAGAGTGGATTTCTGCAGAAACAGTCACTTTCCTCCTAGAACAACTCCTTTGGCCTCTCTCATGTACCTGAAATCTGTAAAGGTAAGGGTTCCTTTCTCATTAGAAACAAAAAGTCTGTCATCACACCTTATCTTCCAGTCTTTCTCTGATCAGCCAGGCTTGGATTCTATCTCCTAGAGTGACCTCAGTCTGACAGCCAGGCAGGACTTCCAGACATCCCCCAGCACCTGTAGCAGATCTGCCCTCATCCAGCAGTCCCAGCATAGTGGCATCTCTCCCTTGGTGTCTCACAATTCTACCCTGGGTAGCCCTGTTAGACCAGGCCAAGTCCTAAGATAGGACATCTCCACCAAGTCTAAGATGACATCTACAGCTTGTGCTCTTAGACTCACAGCAGGGACATTTGCAGGTGAGTGGTAAGCAAAAAATTCACTCAACAAGTATTCACTGAGTGGCTTCTAGGTCCCAGCAGTGTGTGCAAGTGAATTTAAAATGCAAAGCTTACTATGTCCCCACCCTGCTTAAAAGGCAATGTCCAATCTCATTAGGAAGACAAAGAGGCCAGGCCCTTCCTGACCTGACCCCAGCCAACCTTTCTAGTTCCATACCTCCTGCTCCCCTTCTCATACCTTACTGATGGGTTTCTAAAACATATCTTCACATTTTGTTCAACAGATATTTATTGTACACCTACTACATGCCAGGCACAAAGAATACATTCAAAAGCATACAGGATTGAACTCAGTTCTCATAAAGCCTATCTATCCTTCCCATCCTCTCTGCCCTCCAGTGTGCCCCCCCCCCCTTGCCCAGCTAACTCCTACTCTATACCTTGGGTCAGGAACCACCTTTTCCAGGAAAGGTTGTCTGACCAGGTCCCCTTCTTCCACCCTACTGAGTTAGATGCTTCCACAGCACCCTTAGCACATCTACTCTTGTGCTGAAATTATCCATTTTGTGGCTGTCTCCCGTATTTCCCTGTAATTCTTTCAAAGGTAGGAGCTGGATTCCCAGGGCACACAGAGCAGGCAGTAAGAATGTTCAGAGTGAAATCTAATAGTAAAAAGCACAAAAAATGGGTAAGTCACACTCTCCAGTTCTTAAGGAGCTTTTTCTTTACCTGGACCAAGTGTTCCATAAGGAAAGTTCATATAACAGTCTGAAGACTTGGTCCCAGTTTAGGGGTGTCTTCCCAAAGGTGTGGCCAATCAGGGCTGGAAGAAACCTATAGCTGAAATGCCAGGGAAGACTAAGAAGGAGGCAAAATCTGAACAGGGCCCTGGACAATGTGTAAGACTTAGGTTGCAGTATAGGCAATGCCAACAGCATAAATTCAGGCAGGAAGAGAAAAGGTAATTTCCACCGAGCCATTTCCTGAGACTCAGTGTTATTATTATTATTCCCTGAGGCTCAGTGTTATTGCCAAAAGACATTCCAAGAAAGACCTGCTATGCTCTGGGACATTGTTCTAATAGGTTAGTGGCTAAGCTTCTCTTAACAGATAGTTATGGGACCTGTCATACTAAAAACCTAACCAAACTTTTCCTGAATAAGTTTCTGTTTTCTGTGTATGCCACATCTTCCGACCTTTCAGTTTGTTCCTCCCTGCATGAGGTGTCCATAGTCACCTTTCTCTAATTGATTCCAATTCACTCTATCCACACAGCATTTACTATGTGGTAAACAGGATTTTATTTGCTTTATCCAAACCTTTATAGGACTTAGGAATGTTTCCCATGCTATCCCTTTTCCTGCGGAAGGTGGGCATAGTTATGCATCAGTGTGTTGGCACAGAGCAGCTGGAACAAGCTTCTAGGTAGCTAAGTCGATCATCACTAGCTCCTCACTGCTTGCTCAGTCATGGAAGGATGTAGACCTAAGAGAAGTTCCAGACCACAAGACCCTCCATAAGCCCTGCTCATCTCCCTGATTTAAGGAAAGACTGACTCAAACTCTCTCCTTGCCCTCCACAGTTGACTGACTACACACTCCCCTAAACAAAAAGCAAACCAGTTACTGTTGAGTCAACTCAGACTCATAGAGACCCCATGTGTATCAGAGTAGAATGGTGCTCCACAAGGTTTTCAATGGCTGGTTTTTCATAAGTAAATAGTCAGGCCTGTTTTCTGAGGTGACTATGGGTAGGCTCGAACTCCCAACATTTGAGTTAGTAGTCCAGTGCTTAACCATTTGCACCACCCAAGGAGCCCATTCTCCCCTAGCCCACCAAAATAAAGTTCTGATTTCAGAGGCCACCTAGTCTCCCACTACCATAAACTGGCCCCTCCAAGACCTGAAGATACCTTCAAAGAACATAAATCTCCTCAGAGAAAGGCTGGATAAATACAGCCTTTCAGATTTGGAAACTGACACATGGAGAGATTAAAGAATTTATGAGGTTCTCCAAGTGTGGTCCTAAAACCCCTTAGTGACCCCCTGAGATCCTTTCAGGGAGCTGTGAGGTCAAAACTATTTTAATAATACAGTGAAACTTGTGAGAGTGGAACTTGACAGGACTGCCTTTTCTGAGTCTTGCAAGTTTTCCCCCTTTGACAGGATGCATGCATTCTTACCACTTTTCTATCATTCGTTTTAGTGGAAAGTATTTGGGTTTTCCTTCTCTGACAGGTTTCTGCCTCATACAGGTTCTGGCTTTGGCAGGTTTTACTGAACAACTAAGACATTGTTGTTATTGTTATGTGTCATCGAGTCAACCTGACTCATAGTGACCCCTCCTTGGGTTTCCGAGGCAGTATCACCATGGAAGTAGATTGCCCAACATCCCTTCCGAGGAGTGGCTGGTGGGTTGGAACTGCCAGCCTTCTGGTTAGCAGTCAAGTGCCTTCTGACTAAGATATTAGTTGCCTTTAAAAAAAAAAAAAAACTTTTTGTTGTGACTTAGGTGAAGGTTTACAGACCAAATCAGTACTCCATTAAAAATTCATACACATTCTGTTGCGTGTCACTGATTACAGTCCCCACAATGTAATGTCACTCATCCCACTTCTTCCCTGTGTTTCCCATTTCCATTCCTCCTTCCTTCTTTCTTTCTTTTTTGTTGAGTTTTGTTTTATTTATTTATTTATTTATTTATTTATATTGTGCTTTGGGTGTGAATTTTCAAAGCAAATTTGATTTACATTCAACAGCTCCTGCACATTTGATTTCACAGCCCTAATTACCATCCCCAACCATAAAAAACTCTCCTCCCCTCCCCTCCCTGTCATTACCCGCTCCCTGTGCCTTCTTATCTATGCATTCCTATCCGTCCAGCTTTTTCTTTTTGTAAATTCTGCCCCTCTGGTGATCTAAGGGGTGCATCTCCCCAGAGTAGGTGGTATATGATATATGACTCTGCTTTGGGCAGTAAGATACAAGCAGAATTGCTTTGTACAACTTCCAGGAAGTATCCTCCAAAGGTGCATATGTTTCCTTCTTAGTCCCTCTCCTCCTGTAGTTGCGATGACTGAAGCTTGAGCAGCCATCTTGGACCATGAAGCGGAAGCCCCATGCTGAGGACAGATTCATTCCCTGAGAAACAGGACAGAAGGACCCTGGATCCCTGATGCCACGGATCCTGTGCTGGCCCTGGACAACCTACCCTTGAATTTCTTCACATGACAAAGAAATAAGTCTCTATATTGTTTAAACCATTATGTTTTTAGGCTTCGTATTACTTATAGCTGAACCTGTTTCTAACACAGATAGCAATATGTATTTTAGATGGTTGCTGCAAAATAAAGTCAAATTAGATTACACCAGGAAGGATCAATTGTTTATAACTATTATCTTTTGCCTGTTGTCAATACTAAACAAACAGCTAGAAGATGACTTTGCCTCAGTTCTCTGCTAAACTAATCTGGCAAGGACACAAAATAGGGGTCAGCTAATTTGCACACTTCCAGCATCTCCCTGGCTCCAATGCCCGGCAGCAGCTCTTCTGTCTTTCTTCAGCTCCTGTCGGTGGTGCCAGAAGCTGGTAAGAAAGCTCCATCCTAGCTCCATCAATCCATGACCTCACCCTGCTAGGGCGGGTGTGCAGACCCAATTGAGGCTCATCTTAATCACATTTTCAGCTCATTAAAGAGACTAGGCTTATTCCCCAGAGATGAAGGCTGGTTCAAGGGAGGGGGAGAAAAAACAAGCACATCCCAGCAGCAGCAGGGGGAGGAGAGAAAGCAGTAGCAAGAGGTCTGAAACTTAGCCATTGTGTTTGGTCTCAAACTGCTGACAAAGAAGGAGGGGGGGAGGCATTCCTAGGACTGCAATGAACAAAGAAAGGAGAATCTAATATATAAAGTGTAAGATTGTTCAGTGAGGCCCTGCTCTTTCCAGCTCTGGGGTGGGTGCCCCATGGCTACCCCTGGAGGAGGTGTGGAGGCGCCAAGAGCCTGAACTGAACCAAAGTAGGGGGTTCAAGAATTCAGCCCACAGCAGGGCGTAGTTTCTCGTTAGTCAGCCTGCAGGAATGGATGGGGGAGGGTTGCCCAATCCTATTTATAACTTCTGGTTGGCCTGGGATTCCCACCCACATTCCAAGATCTGGAATGCCCCCAGGAAGATGATTGATAGATTTCCATCAAATGGGTGGTTTTTATGAAGTTGGACGTTCCTCTCTCTGAGATGGTTGGGGTACAACAGCCCTACTGAGAAGCAGGGTAACTGGATATGTCACAGAAGTCCCCAGACCCAGGGAGAGATAGCCAGAGAGGCCTCCCAAAGACTCTCCCCATCTTCCGTCCCCTATGCCCCTGGGAAGCATCTGAGTGATTCTCAAGAACCAAGGATCAAGGCAGGAGGCCTTCCGGTAAGATGGAGGAATAGGCAGACAAGCGACACAAACCATCATCAACAAAGAAAAGAAAAACCAATTGACAGAGATACAGAAGATAATCCTGGAACCCTGAACTTTGAAAGGAACTATACAGAAGTGGAATAAGCACCAACTGGTGGAAAAACCTGAATGAAAACAGTGAGTACAGAGAAGATCGGAGCTGCAGACTGTCAGCTACTCTGAATATTTCCAAGTGGTGCTGGGACCTGAGAATTCACCTAAAGATCAGTCCGGTCACCAAGGGCTTCAGGGACAACTGCTCTGGTGGCCTGCGACTAGGAAGGGAAACAGCAAGGAGGGAGACAAATGAGCTGTGGACTTTCTGCTGTCTGGAGGGCACAGTCATTTTGATTATTTACACATGGCAGCCATTTTGGATATTTAAAGTGACCGAGGATGCAGCCATTTTGAATGTCTTCAAGTGGCAACCATTTTAGATTTTAAAGAGATAGCATTCTCATTCAGATTCCAGGGACCTAAGAACAGGCTTTATTTGCCAGGGTCAGCAAGGATATATGAGAGGCTGACAACAGGAAAGGAGACAGGTGGTGAGTGTATAAATGCTATCAACTAGTGAATAGAGGAACACAGCACAGTACCCTGCCTGTATAGATAACATACAAAGAAAATGAAAATCACAGGCAAGTCACTCTAACATATAATCACCAATTAAATATAAACACAAAAATGTCACAATGCCTCAGAGACAACAGAGCATCACAGTCCACACAAAGAAGCAAGATAAAGCAGGAGAAACAAGAGACCAGGATACAGACCCAAAACACATCCCT
>NW_006921627.1:11183549-11231945 GCF_000298275.1 Orycteropus afer afer
TATGAGTCGGATCCAACTCGACGGCACATAACAACAACAACAAAAACCTTTCTGCTAGCAATTTGTCATTTACTGACCCATGGCAGGGTTTGTGTTGGTACTTTCATGTTTGTTTAACTTCTCATTTGTGCCTTGCCCCTTGAACTACATGGCAAGTCTACTTGGTACATTTTTAGTTATCACCCAAACCACACAAGGGTGCTCTGGTAGCATAGTGTCTAAGGCACTTGACTGCTAATCAGAAGGCTGGAGGTTCAAACCCACCATCTATTCCTTGGAAGGAAGGTTAGGCAATCTACTTCCGTAGTGATACCACCTCAGAAACTCAAGGAGGGGTCGCTATGAGTCAGGTCCAACTTGATGGCACATAACAACATTACAACAATCCACACAAAACATCTCAACAAATAGGTACTTGTGAGTGCCATCCAGTTCTGGTTCATTTTGGTCCTCACGAAGGTAAAAGAAAAGGGGAAGGAAATACAAGAAATATTATGTTAAAGGATTTTGAGGTTGTTAAGTTAGGGAGACATTTCAACCAAAAGTTTGGGCCTTACCCACCCATCCTCAATGGTTAACAAGTAAGTTCCCTAAAAGGCCAAGTTTTGTTTAACTCGAGAGAAGTCTTTGAAAGCTGATGGCAACCCCTGACCTCTACCATAAGACTAGATTGCAAAAGAGCAGTATTCGAGGTTACCACTGTCCCACCATAAGCACATCTGCCCGCTGACCCTCATTCTACTCTGCACTCATGGAAAGGAAGTTGCTGTAAAGGGGAAAGGGTGCTTACTTTTACAGTCTATTATTGGAGTCACTGAGTGGTGCAAACAGTTAACATGCTCGACAGCTAACTCAAAGGTTGGAAGTTTAATTCCACCCAGAGGTGCCTTGGAAGGAAGTCCTGGTGATCTACTTTCAAAAACTCAGCCATGGAAAACCCTATGGTTGTTGTTGTTAGGTGCCATTGAGTCTGTTTCAACTTACAGTGACCCAGTGTACAACAGAACAAAATATGCCATCCCCTCAATCATGGCTATGGTTGAGCCCATTGTTGCAGCTACTGTGTCAATTCATCTCATTGAAGGGCTTCTCCTTTTCACTGACCCTCTACTTTACCAATTATCATCTCCTTCTCCAGGCATTGGTCCTTCCTGACAACAAGACCAACATACAAGAGATAAAGTCTGGCCATTCATGCTTCTAAGGAGCTTTCTGGCTGTACTTCCTTCAAGACAGATTTGTTATTCTTCAGGCAAACCTTGGTATATTCAATATCCTTCACCAACACCACAACTCAAATGCATCAGTTTTTCTGTAGTCTTCTTAATTCATTGTCCAGCTCTCATATACATATGAGGTTATTGAAAAAACCATGGTTTATGTCAGGCACACCTTAGTCTTCTAAGTGACATCTTTGCTCTTTAACACTTTAAAGATGTCTTTTGCAGAAGATTTGCCCACTGAAATACACTGTTTGATTTCTTCCTGCTACTTCCATGGGCATTGATTGTGGACCCAAGTAAAATGAAATTCTTGACAACTTCAATATTTTCTCCATTTATCATGATATTTATTGGTCCATTTGTGAGGATTTTAGTTTTCTTTATGTTGAAATTGAATCCATATTGAAGGCTATAGTCTTTGATCTTTCTCAGTAAACAAGGTTGTGTCATCTGCATATCTCAAGTTCTTAATGAATCTTCTTCCAGTCCTGATGTCGTGCTGTTCTTCATAAAGTCCAGCTTCTCGGATTATTTGCTCAGCATACAGATTGAATAAGTGTGATGAAAGGATATAGCCCAGACACACACCATTCCTGATTTTAAACCATGAAGTATTCCCTTTTCCGTTTGGACAACTGCTTCTTGGTCCATGTACAGAAAACCCTAAGGAAAAGATAATTCACTTCTGACACATTTGGGGACAGCATGTTTCATAGTTGACTCAATGGCAGGTGGTCTGTTTTACTTGGAGAGGAAAGACCACAATACAGAGCAGGAAAATAACTCACATGAAGACACACAGAGAATCAAGCGAAACTAGGGACTGTACCTTGGCCTCCTGGACCTCAGTAAAGCACACAAAATTAATCCTTACCCTTTACCCTGTATATGACTTGGTCCCTATCTTGGACTGACTTTTGTCCAAAAAAAATATGTCTTAGCTTGGCTGGTCCTTGATTCTCAGTGGTTTGGCAGTTGTGAAATGATTCCCCATGATGTGATCTGATATGATAAGCCAATCAGTTGTATGAGCATTAGGGTGGGGCATAAAACCCTTAATCCCATCAGGGCCCTAATGTAAAGAGAGTTTCCCTGGGGCATGGCCTATAACACTTTTTCTTTATCTTAGAAGAGATAAAAGCTGCGGGCTTGGGACCATAGTCACAGGGGACATCAAGCTCAATTGGCATAACATACTATACAAACCATTGTTCCACCTACTACTTTGGCAAGTAGCGACTGGGACCTTAAAAGCTAGGAAGCTGCCATCTAGATGCAACAACGGGTCTCTCCTTGTCAAGAAGAAAGAAGAAAACCAAAATTAATGGAAACAATCAGTCCTAGCGACTGGTACACCATCAGATCTGCAACCTATACAACTATGAGACCAGAAGAACTAGATGGTGCCCAGCTACCACTGCCATCCACTTGGAAGGGATGTAGGAGACCCTGCATAAAGAGGGAGAACAATGTGGTACAAAACTCAAAATCATTTGGAGGCAAAAAAAAAAAAAGAAGGTGGGGACCAGGTTTGCTGGTCCAATGGAGCCTGGTGTAACTACTGAGACTATGGCCCCTAGCTGCCCTTCAGGTCTGGAATTGAACCCACAACTGTGGTTTCCAGCCAAACAAAGTACAGGCATGTGAGTTAAACATTTACCTCAAGTAGACACACGCCCTGGAGAGAACAATCATGGGAGAAGGAAGGGCTGCTTATGCACAGGGAGATAGCTCAGGGTGCAGAAGAGTATGAAGGGATGGACACTGGGAGGAGGCAACTATGGGGAGGAAGTGGGAGGGGAGCTGCTGCATTGTAAATTTTGGTCAATGACATGAGACAAAGTATATGTGAACTGCTGTATGAAAAGTGAATTTACTCTGTAAATCTTCACCCAAATCCTAAAAAAAAAAAAAGAGAGATAAAAGGAGAGAGAAGCAAGCTGAAAGGAAAGACCTACCACCACCAAGAAAGAGGAGCCAGGAGCAGAGCATATACTTTGCTCCCAGAGTCACTGTGCTGAGATCCTCCCAGGACCAAGAGAGACAGAGGGAGATGGCCTTCCCCTAGAGCCAATGCTCTGAATTTGGACTTCTAGCCTCCTAAATAGTGAAAAAATAAACTTCCATTTATTACAGCTATCCACTTATTGTATTTCTCTTATAGCTTCACTAGATAACTAAGACAGTCCCTTTATAAGAGCAATTCTTTCTCATCAAAAGGGAAAAGGTGTGTGTGTGTGTACTTGTGTTCAAACCCCACCTCTGAGCTAGTGTCACTTGGGCATCCTGTCTATAACCTGTCACTTGGGCATTACAGCTCTATAACCTGACGACTAACACCTTAGGGGACCCTGGGTGAAAAAAAGGTCTTCCTTGAGATTTACTGACCTTCCCTGGGCCAGACTCTCCCACACAGTTGGTCTCTCTCTGAATCGCAGTTATTTTTCCAAGCAAATAACTTTAACAAAATTCTCCCCAATCTCCAGGAAAAGCCTACTCCCAGCCAAATCACTCAATTAAGTCAGTGGAAGAAGCAGAGCAAGGAAGCAGGGATGTCAGGATTGGGTCTGGTCAGTGAGCCTCCTGGCTCTGCCAAGATGCTGAGTCAGTCTTCTGTGCTTAAAGTACCTCCCTCCATGCCTATGAGCTCTCATTTTAACATGATTGTGAGCAAAAATAGTTGAAAGAGCAGAGTATGTCCTTTGTAAATATTGCTTGGGCAAACCTTAATGATGACTTGAAGAGTGAATTGCCTTGTCCCCAACAGAATGGATATTTTATGAGCCTCTTTAGGCCATTGAGGAGACATGTGATGGTTATTTAAAATAGACATGAGTGTTAACAAATGTTAGCTTGTAAGGGACAGGTGATTTCCTGGGAAGAAGAGGAAGTATGGGTGAGAAGCATGCTATTTCAAAGGAGGAGGAAAGGGTCCTCCAGGATAAGGGGGTGGGGAGAAAATATGAAGACGTGAACAGCAAAAGAAAAGAAAAATAAGGATTGTATTGACCAAATAAACTCCAATTTTGGTTGTCAGTGGAGAATAGGAAATGTGTGTCTGTTAGGTCACAGATAGTGGAACAGTTGGACTTGAATTCTGGAGTAAGACCTCAAGAAATCATACTGAAAAGACCTTGCTTCTCCAGCATTCAGGGGCACTGAGGGACAATGCCCCTGAATAGTTGAAATGAGGATAGAAAGAAAGGAGAGACTTATCAGGGAGGGTGCAGTAGGGCTGAACTCCACAAGATGGCTAGAAAGATCCCAGTAAGGTCTCCAAGAAATGACCCTTAAGATGGGCCGAGGTTACATCATAATTTGTCTGTCTAGGTACAGTTTGTGTAGAATTACCAGCAAACTGATATCAATTACTTGAATGTTCATAGATTGGGGCTTTTTATTACTAGGTCTGCCGTCTTAGCTCCAAACTCTGGCAGTTCTGCCTTCTGTTTGAAAAGTTGTGAAAATTGTAAATTTGCATGCAATCCAACAAGGCATTATCAGTCCCAATAGAAAGAGATCTGGTTTTGTTTTTGTTTTGGCATAACAAGGAAACAGCCATCCCCTAGGTATAAGTAAAGTGATATGGCTGTCAGCGTGAGCTGACTCCTGGCTACAGCCCTGAAAAGATGGAAAGGTCCAGAGCGGTGAGAGAAAAGATTCTGGCTACTGCCCAAGACAGTTCTTAGGGCCATACAGTCTTCTCCACAGAACACCACTCTGCCTTTCCAAATGGCTCTTAGAGCTACACACTCCACAGAAAATACTTGTAAATGATGTCTGCACCTGATGGCCCAGTGGGGGACCAAGCAAGGCAGTGAACAATTTAAAAGAAGACAGTAATCACCTCCCAGGAGATGAGGCATTGTGCTTCCCAACCAATGAGGGATCCCCAGTCACGGACAAACACAACTTGATTGGCTGAGACAACTCCAGTCCTCTCTTCTCAAGTAAACAACCTGAAACAAAGAGTTCTGGGCTTGAAGGAGCTTGTCCCTCTGGGAGGTATGGAGTGTGTGGGGGCCTCAGCCCAGCACTAAGAACTTGGTACCCAATTTCTTAAGCTTCTCCCAAGACACTGGTTAGTGAGGACTTTAATGCACCCAAGAGACAAAGCGAGTAGCAAGTGTGCAGCTGCAGCCTCAAAAGGTACCAAGGGAGGCAAATAAGGCTGCTCTTGGGTCCTGCCTCCCTCCCCTTTGCCTCTGGGAGACAGTGCCCAGTCTCCCTCCTCAACTCA
This sequence comes from Orycteropus afer afer, assembly GCF_000298275.1. Classification (NCBI taxonomy): domain Eukaryota; kingdom Metazoa; phylum Chordata; class Mammalia; order Tubulidentata; family Orycteropodidae; genus Orycteropus; species Orycteropus afer. The sequence goes on from NW_006921627.1 coordinate 11,189,013, forward strand.
TTCTCAGTACCAGCTTCTCCACGTGAAAGTCTGTCTTCACCTCCCACTTTTTATGCATGAATGAGATTACTCCTTTGTACTCTGAAGGTGGGGAGAACATTTGTCAAGCACTTACTCTGCATTGCCTTGTGTTTGCAAAATAAAGTAAGGCAAGGTTTATGCCCTCATAAAGACATTTTCTTATTAAAGGTACCTGTGTGGCCACCCATACATCAACTCACCAGCTGAGGTAAACTCTGTTATTCTTACCCCTACCTACAGAATATGGAAGGGCAGGTAGTGCCTAAGGCACTTGACTGCTAACCAGAAGGCTGGCGGTTCAAACTCACCAGTCATTCCTTGGAAGGAAGGTTGGGCAATCTATTTCCATAGTGATACCACCTCAGAAACCCAAGAAGGGGTCGCTATGAGTCAGGGCCAACTCGATGGCACATAACAACAACAACAACAAGGAATGGTCCCTTCTGACAACATGACCAAAATACGTGAGACAAAGTTTGGCCGTTCTTGCTTCCAAGGAGTATTCAGGCTGCACTTCTTCCAGGACAGATTTGTCAGTTCTTCTGGCAGTCCATGGTACTTTCAGTATTCTTTACAAACACAACTCAAAAGCATCAATGCTTTGGTCTTCCTTAATCATTGTCCAGCTTTTGCATGCATATAAGGCGATTGAAAATACATGGTTTTGGTTAGGTGCACCTTAGTCTTCAAAGAGACATCTTTGCTCTTCAGGACTTTAAAGAGTTCTTTTGCAGCAGATTTGCCCAGTGCAATACGTCATCTGATTTCTTGACTGCAGCTTCCATTGATACTGATTATGGATCCAAGTAATATGAAATCTCTGACAATTTCAATCTTTAGTCCATTTATCGTGATACTGCTCATTGCTCCAATTGTGAGGATTTTCATTTTCTTTATGTTGTAGTGTAATCCATACTATAAACTATAGTCTTTAATCTTCACCAGTAAATGCTTCAAATCCTCTTCACCTTTAGCAAGCAAAGTTGTTTTGTTTGTATATTGCAGGTCATTCATTAATGAGTCTTCTTCCTATCCTGATGCCACACTCTTCTTCATGTAGTCCAGCTTCTCTCTCAGATTATTTGCTACACATGCAGATTGAATAAGTATGGTGACAGGACAGAACCCTGATACAGACCCTTCCTGATTTTAAACCATGCAGTATCCACTTGTTCTGTTTGAACAACAGCCTCCTGGTCTATGTACAGGTTACTCAGGAGCATAATTATGTGTTCTGGAATTTCCATTTTTCTCAATGTTATCCATAATTTGTTATTATTACACAGTCAAATGCTTTTGCATGGTCAATAAAACACAAATAAACTTCTGGTATTCTTTGCTTTCTCAAATTTATAGAAAACTTCAAAACCTCAACAACAAAAAGACAAATAATCCAATTTTAAAGTGGGCTAAGGACATGAACAGACTCCTCACCAAAGAAGACATTCAAGTAATCAACAAATACATGAAGAAATTATCACAATCATTAGCCATTAGAGAGATGCAAATCAAAACAACAACGAGATATCATCTCACCCCAGTATTAATAGCAAAGTTTAAAAAAAAAATGCTGGCAAGAGACTGGAACCTTCATATACTGCTGGTGGGACTGTAAAATGGTGCAACCACTGCGGAAAATGGTATGGCACTTCCTTAAGAAGCTGGAAATAGAAATACCATATGAACCAGCAATCCTACTACTAGGTATATATCCTAAAGAAATAAGAGCTGTGACACAAACAGATATGTGTGCATCTATGTTCATTGCAGCACTATTCACAATAGCAAAAAGATAGAAACAACCTAAATGTTCATCAATAGATGAATGGATAAACAAACTATGGCACATACACACAATGGGATACTGTGCAATATTAAAGAACAATGATGAATCTGTGAAACATCTCATAACATGGATGAACCTAGAGCACATTATTCTGAGTGAAATCACTCAATCACAAAACGATAAATATTGTATGAGACCATCATTGTAAAAAAACAAGAAAAGGTTTTCACACAAAAGGAAATATTCTTTAATGGTTCCCAGGGGTGGAAGGGGAAGGGAGGGTAAACCATTAACTAGTGAGTAGATGCATATTAATTTGGGTGAAGGGGAAAGCAATATACAATAATGAGAAAGTCAGTACAAAATGATCAAGGAAAAGAAAACACTGGAGGAGTGCAAGAGTTAAAGGCAAGAGGTAAATACTACATCATACATATTCTAGTAATAATAATCAATAATCTAATAATAGATGCATAGATAGACACACAGGAGCTCTGGTAGCATAGTGCCTAAGGCACTTGACTGCTAACCAGAAGGCTGGTGGTTCAAACCTACCAGCCACTCCTCGGAAGGAAGATGGGCAATCTACTTCCGTAGTGATACTGCCTCGGAAACCCAAGGAGGGGTCGCTATGAGTCGGGTACAACTCAATGGCACATAACAACAACAACAGATAGACACACAAGCTAAACAGGAGTGGGAAGGAGAATGGGACTATACCCACAAATATGTATAGGTTTGACGGACTATTTCTACACGTGTATTTACATATGCTGCAAGTAAATTCATGAACATAGTAGAACATACTGGGGCAAAGTCATGAAAACTTCTTAGCCATAACCAAGAACCCTGAGGGAGTGAGTACTGGACCTGGGGACTCAGGACCATAGTCTTGGGGGACATCAACATCAATTGGTACAACACAGTCCACAAAGACAATATTCTACCTTCTACTTTGGTGAGTAATGACAGGCATCTTAAAAGATTGCAAGTGGCCATTTAAGGTACAATTATTGGTTTCTCCCCATCTGTAGCAAAGAAGAATGAAGAAAATGAAGGGCACATGGAAACAATTAGTCCACAGGAACCTCAGCCTCCATGACCCCGAGCCCAGAATAACTAGATGGTACTTGGTTACCACTACCACCTGTTCTGAAAGGATCATATTAGAAGGTCCTGGATAGAGTGGGAGAAAAATGTGGAAGAAAACTCAAAATTATTTAAAACAAACAAACAAAAAAGACCAGGCTTATTGATTGAATAGAGACTGATAGAACCCCTGAGATTATATTCCATGGTCATCCTTTGGACGTGCAATAAAACTCACCCCCATAGCTCAATTTTCAGTCAAACAATAGACAGATCTACAAGGTGAACAATATTAGGAATGCAGATCTTCCTTAACATTCAACCATTCAAAATCAAAAGGCCAGCATTTGCCCAGGACAAAGTTCAGAAGGCAAGAAGGGTTAGGAGAGAAGGAGGAACGGAAATGAGAAACATACAGAGGATGTGGGAGGAGTGATGTTACATTGAAGGGACAGCAATCAGTGACATAAAACAAAATGTGTGTGAATTGTTGAATGGAAAACTGATTTGCTCTGTATATGTTCACCCAAATCACAATAAAAAGTTTAAAAAAAAAAAAAGTTGGCTTCTATCACTATCTACTCCCTTGGAATAAATGTGTTTAACCAGTTTCTGTCGAGTCAGCTTGAGACTTACAGTGACCTTATATGTGTTAGAGTGAAATTGTGCTTCATAGGGTTTTCAATGGCTGATTCTTCAGAAGCAGATCACCAGGGTCTTCCAAGTTACCTCTGAGTGGATTCAAACTTCCGAGCTTTTGGTTAGCAGCTGAGAGAGCATGTCAACCATTTGTACCACCCAAGGACTCTTGAATGTGTTTAGGCACCTTGCTTTCCTTCTAACCTCAGGCTATGCTCAACTATCCAACAGGAAGTTATAATCGGGAGAAAAAGGGAAGAGGTTATGAGGAAATGAATGATTTTGGAGCTTGTGTTTAAAGCAGTGTGTGTGCTCAGCTCACTTCTTCCCATCCCCATTCACAAACCAAAGCTGCTCCAGTGGGAAATGCAGGACAGCAGGAGGACGCTGGGATTCGGGGAATAATAATAACAGTATAAATGGCTCATAGGTTTGAGCCCCAATACTACCTCTCTCTCATCCTCACAATAGCCCTCTGGAGTAGGTACTATCTTCAGCCCCATTTCCCATGTGGAAACTGCCATTTAGAGAAGACAAATGTCTTGCCCAGGGTTATGAAGCCAGTAAATGGCCAAACCCAAGGCATGTGGACTTACCACAGAGCCAAGGCCCAGAAGTGAGAGAAAATTCAAGATGCAAGCTTCAGACATTTCTCCTGAAGAGGAAAGAAAACTCCCCCTTCCTCAGGCACCCCAGCACCCTCATTTCAGTGTTAGGAATCAGTCTGCTTTTGTTAGTGTTATTCTTCAGCTCAAGGATTCTGGTGGTGCAGTTGTTAAGCACTCAAGTGCTATCTAGAAGGTTGGTTGGTTGATGCCATCCAGCCACACCACAGGAGAAAAGAGCTGGTGATATGCTTCGGTAAAGATTACAGCCCAGAAAACCCTGTGGGGCAGTTCTACTCTGCTGAATGGGGTGGCTGAGTCAGAATCAATTCACCAGCACCCAGTAACAACCACGTTCTTCCACTCAATTCTCAGTCACACAGACTTTTATGATCTCGCCAGAAGACCTAAATGATTCAAACAGTAGAAACCCAAGGGACAAAAAAGTCTTTTGGAATGTACTGGTTTATAAGTTGGAAATTGTGTTTACAATCTAGGCAACTGGATTTAGAGTCTGCCCAGAATGTTTTCCTGAACCTGACATACACTGGGGTTCATAAGGTCAAATTGTTCCATGACTATGGAAAAGAATTGTTGAATGAGTAACCAGCTAATAATGAGGTTTTCTCATGCGAAGGTGTGTGTGTGTGTATGTATGTGTGAGAGAGAGAGAGAGAGAGAGAGAGAGAGAGATTTGTTTCTGGAGTAGGAGAGAGCCAGAGTTTCTCTAGCTACATGAGTTTCTCAGATCGCTACAAGTGAAGGGTTCTGAATTATTATTGTGGATGTAGCCACAATCAATCTTTAGCTAAATAATACTACAGTATTCATCCATCCATCCATCAGATATTTATTGAGACCTATTGTATACTGTCTCTCCAGACCAATTCAGAGAAACACAAATCAAAAAGTTTTGGACCTGAAAGGAACTTTAAGAACCACCAAGTCCTGAAGAAAAAGGCAAGGAACCACAAGCACAAATAATCTGAGCAGCCTGGGGCAAGGCAACTAATGCAACAAAGTGAGGGCAGCTAGGTAGAGTTTGAATCCTGACTCTGCAGCTGGACTATGTTGGGTGGTTTTGTAACCTCTTATGGCTTTGGTTTCTTCATCTATGAAGAAAATTCTAAAACAGTATTTGTACCCCTGCCCCCAAAGGGCTGTGCTGCCCAGTGACTGCTACGTGTGAGAGCACTCAGCAGAACTGTACATGCACAGACAAAGGCTTTAGTGTGGTCTGGAAAGTCCCATCATGTTGGCCATCCTGGGTATAAGCATGTGCCTGTCCTCTTTGTGTATATTATAGGTTTCAGCAGGTTGGTTGTCATCTGGGTGGAGTGCAGGGACAGTGCTGCTGTTAAGCAGAGGGACTCTACAGAGCCAAAACACTCAATCCAACAGCTGCCAAGAATCTTGAAGAAATAGCTGAGTTGCTGTCTAGGAATTGTCCTCAGCCAAAGGGAGCTGCTGCAATTCCTAATTCCAGGCTACAGGGGCTTAGATTATTGTGGAATGGGGCTGAAGGTCAAGACCAGTAGTCAAGAGACTGGGCTCCCACATAGCCTGGGTACTCACTACCTCTGGGCACAGGTAGTGAGTACCTACCTGTACTCTCTAAGTCCCAGGTCCTTCATGTGAAAAATGAGAGGAGTGTGTGAGGACATTTCCAGGGTCCTTTCTAGGTGTAGCCTGCTTCCATCCAATATCTGACCTGTCGGTGTAGGCACCCTTGCCCAAGTTGGGACATCTCTGAAGGGCCATGTCAGCTTTCAGAGCTCCTGGAGAGATGGCTAGGCCCGAGTTCTAACCACATCACAGTTCAAGTCTGTTCATGCCCAATCCTGCTTCTCTCACTCACTCACTCACAGGTACAGTTCCAGAGAAACTCTGCAATGTCCCCTACATACACATCTTTCACAGAGTTGGCCTTCAGGAAATCTCACAACACCTCCAAAGAATCATGTTCCTCACATTGTGAATCTCTGAATGCAGCCCCAAAAGAGCAATTTGTGTGCAGACAAGGGTCCAACTTCATCCTGGAGCCATGATCCATCCCTCAGCCTGCGTCAGTCCATCCAGGGAGGTCTTTCCCCACCTGAAGCATCATCTCTCCCAACACCTACACCCAAAGAGACACGAAAGGCCATCTGCTAATGAAGGAGGCAGGATGCAGTTCTGACCACTCCTTCCTACTCCCACTCACTTCTCTCCAGGTGGGAGGTTCTAGTTAGTAGGATCATGAAGGGCATTTGAAGGGGGAAAGAACTACTAAAGACCTTCTGTGTCAGTAGGAATAGGGCTGTGTATAAAGGGGTGGGGTAATCTTCCCAATCATCCCCAGGGCTGGATGTGCCATTGTGTTTGTGCAGTTTAAGGATGAAGCAGAGGGGCATGGAGCTGCTCCTTCTTCACAAGAGCAGCAACCCCTATACCCAGGCACCACCCAGAGCCAAGAAAACTAATTACGCCCGCATCCATGAAGATCCCATCCCCTAAACACACATAGATCAAAGAATAGTATTAGAGATGTAATTGGCTAAACTCTAACCACAGTTGACTTTTAGGAGGAAAAGGGCCCATGGTAACCCTACATAGAACATCCAGAGGGATCCACAGAGGTAAGTCCATTCCTCTCCCAGATGGAAGGCCTGAGACCAGATGTCCTCTGCCTCTTAATTCCAGAAGTCACACACGCATCCAGACCACTTTCAGACTGGACTGCACCTACCTTCTGCATTTCCTCAGAGGAGACATTGCAGGGGCTGCTAGGAGGGGATGCCCGCTTGCACCGTTGTTCTCCACTACTCAAGGCCCAGGAGTTGGCAAAGTCATAGGGGTCTGAGGTCAAAGTCCCTGTGGAGCAAAGTTTCAGGAAAATGAAGCCACAATCATACCTGTCCCAGGACATGTGAGTGAAAATGCTGGTCTATCATTACTTGAACCAACCTCCCATTACATCAGAACATACACATTTAGGTGAAGAGTATATTTTGTGCACTGCTCAGCGTAAGATCACAAGGCATAAATAATAGAGTTCAGCAAATGTTTAGTGAATGGTGGCTGGATAGATGGAGACAATGAGAAAGATGACATGAAAAATGATGAGGAAAATGTCTATTCAATTTCACTCTCCAGGTTTTGCATGCCTTTCTATCTCTGTGTGAAATGTTCTCCACCTCTCTTATTGCCTTGGCTATCTCCACTCATTCTTCAAAAGGCAGCTCAAGAACCACTTCCTCCAGGAAGCCTATCTGGGCCAGCTATACAGCTAGTCTCCCACTTATGAGGTATTTGAACTATGACAAACCACACTGTCTGATTTTTTGGGTGTTTTGATTTACATAATGTATGTATAATTGGAGAATAGGAAGCTCCGGTGTTGATGCTATAAGTTCATGTCATGTTTCCAACTCCCAAAGACAAGAGTTCAGATTTATAAAGATATTGATAGTAAAAGACAATAATAATGAAAACTGGAAGAAAAAAAAAGTATTCAACTTACATCAGCACCCATTTAAGACAAGAGTCATGGGAACAGAACCCCATCATAGGCCAGAGGTTACCTGTACTCCCTTTCCCAGTTTGGGTTGGGTGTGTCCTTTCTCTATGCTCTCTCAGCCTCCAAGGCATACCTCCATCAAAATTCTCATCCTACTTTGTGCTAATGTTCTCTTTACTTATCTTCAACCCTTATCTCATTGTGAGCTCCCTAATTAAGGGCTCATGCTTTGTTTATTATCTCTAAATTCTTGGTGGGTGTTGGATGCTCAAAAGATTTTTGTGGAATAAAGGTGTGTGACACGTGACATGGAACTGAAGTCCCCATAATTGTACTCTCCAAGTTCTCATGGCATCTGTGCTTTAGTACTCAAAGCATTCATGCTATTGTCAACTACCGGCAACCAACTATAAAGGCCTCATGGCCCTACACAAACCAAAACACCAGCTGCCATTGAGTTGATTCCAACTTATGGTGATCTCATGTGTGTCAGAATAGAGCTTTGCCCCATAGAGTTTTTGATGAATTTTTCACAACAGGATTGCAAGGCCTTTCTTCTGAAAGACCTCTGGGTGGTTTCAAACCATTCGGTTAGCAGACAAACACATTAACCATTTGTACTTCCCAGAGACTTCATGAGCCTACATGGCTAAGGTACAAAGTGAGTGCCTAATAGCACTGCTACATCTTCTTTACAAAGAACGTTAATGGATCATTGAGACAAGCAGTCTTTTGCATAGTCAGGCCTGGAAGAGTGAAATATATTTCAAGATAAAATTATGCACTTAGGCTTAGGAAATCAACTGGCCCTGGGGAAAAGAAAATATTTTCTTGGAAGTATGGGCAATTGGCATCTGCAGTGTGGTAAGCAGGAAAAAAAATATATGTGTTTACCTCCTAATCCCCAGAACCTGTGAATATTACTTTATATGATAAAAGATGTGATTAAGTTAAGGCTCTGGAAAGGAAGCAATTATCCTGGGTTATCTGAGTAGGCCCTAGATGCAATCACATGTATCCTGATAGAACAAGGCAGAGAGAGATTAGACACACAGAGGAGAAGATGAAAATGCAAGCAGAAATTGAAGGAATGCAGCCACAAGCCAAAGAATGTCGGCGTAAGCTGGAAGAAGCAAGGAACAGATTCTCCCCTAAGGCCTCTGGAAGGAGTTCAACACTACTGACACCTTGATTTCAGATTTCTGGCCTCCAAAACTGTGATCAAATACATTGGTGTCATTTTAAGCCACTAAATTTGTGGTAATTTGTTATGGCAGCCACAGGAAACTAATACATGAGGGAAGCCAAAAGGAAGGGAGCCTAAATTAATAGAGTTTCTACTGTACACAAGGCATTGTGATCATTGCTTTATAGGTATTTAGTCATTCCATGCAACACAGACTTGTACACTTTCTAAGAAACCACACTAGGGAATTGGAAGGCAAGGTGAAATGAAGCTTTGTGTTCAGTGACGAAAGCCCTAGAGAGAATTAAGATCCCTAGGGTCTGGTCTCAGTTCTCCTTCAATAGCCTTGTTTAATCTTGGGATGATCCCATCATTCATCTGAGCACAAATGTAAAATGAGGGGTTAGACTAGCCACCCTTAAGATCCTTTTCAACCCTGAACTTCTCTGAAGTGAAATTCTTTGAAATAAGGCATAAGAATGTCTAATAGGTGAAACTACAAAAATTCTTGGTTAGAGAAAACACTCTGAAAGCCAGAGCTAAAGCCAAGCTGGTAGAGTCCCATGATGTCAAGCAGTAAGGTTAACCATTTGAGAATAAAAATTGTTAAGTCCTTACCAACCAAAGAAAACTAAATCTACAGTCCTCTGAGGATGATACTCAAAATATCACTAGAGCTCTGACATCTAGCCATCAGACACCAAAAACTCCCTCACAGAATAGATCCCATTTTTAGTTTTTTAAACCTGGAAATTGTGCCACTACAAAGGACATGGAAATATTATGGAAAATATGACAAATCCATAGTTGAATCTATAGTTGATCTCACAACAAAACAGAGAATTTCAAGAAACAAAAAGAAAGAAGGGGTAAGAAAAGAAGGAAAAGGAAAGAAAATTGAAAAATAATACTGGCAAGTATGACTTGATGCTCTGACTATAAACTGTTAGAGTGAAGGTAGCAATCTTGGCAACCAAGGGCCCTGTATTCTAAAAGTTCCATGGAACTGGAAATGAGTCTTGGGTCTTGTAAGAATGATGTGGCAGCATCCGAAGTGCTCTATCAGTTTCACAAGGGGAAGGAGAGAGAATCAAGATCAGCATCAGCCCAAGGTTGATTCTTATAAGATGGAGGTCAAACATACTTCCACAGTCCAACCTTATTACCAATTCTGGCATGAGCTGTTCCTCCCACTTCTCTGATGTGTTCAATAATTCATTGCAATGGACACACAGAACTCACAAACAATACTCATGATTATAGGGTTTGTTCTGGTTACCTAGTGCTGCTCTAACAGGAATATACCACAAATGGGATGGCCTTAACAAACAGGAGTTTATTCTTACAATTTGGAGGCTTTAAAGTCCAAGTTCAAAGTGCCAGGCTCTAGGGGCTGGGTGAAAGCCCCTCAACCTTGGGGTCCAGCTATGCCTCCTGCTCTCAGCCCACTGGAGCTAGAGGTGTTTCTTCACTCAGACAGCTGCTGGCTGCTGAGGCTGAGAAGCCCCAAGGTTGACAAGAAAAAAGGCACAGTCTTGATGTTACCAACCCACACAGCAGGCTATTAACTTAAGTCTACTGTAAGTCCCAAGGTTGGCAGAGCATAGCAGGCTGCTGAGCAACACCACGCTATGTGCAGGGTCCAAGCATGCAATAGGCTAGAGACCATTCCCAAGGCTCCTGCTTTTATACGGGAAGCAGGCCACATACCCAAAGGCAGCTACTCAGCTGCTTGTGGTAGATCCCACCATGGAGTTGATTGCCAGTCTCATCGTGGGGAATAACTACCACCAGCTGCCCAGCCACTCAACCAGGCCCAGCCAAGTTGACACACAAACTGAACTACCACAGGGTTTATTACAGAAGTAACTAAACTCATTGCCATCAAGTCAGTTCCAACTCATAGCGACCCCTCCTTGGATTTCCGAGGCACTATCACTACAGAAGTAGACTGCCCAACTTTCCTTCCGAGGAGTGGCTGGTAGGTTTGAACCGCCAGCCTTCTGGTTAGCAGTCAAATGCCTTAAGTACTACGCCACCAGAGCTCCCATTACAGAAGTAACAGGTTACAATTCAGGATCAGGAACAACTCAGGATACAGTTCTTTGATCGGGACAGCTTCTTCTCAGCTGTGCCTGCAGGCAGGCCTCTCTCTGGACCTTGGCCTCTCAGCCTCTCAACCTCTCAGCTTCATGTCATGTAACACTTGTGCAAGCGTTACAAAGCTCTTTGTTGTTGTTGTTAGGTGCCATGAAGACATCTCCAATTCACAGTGACCCTATGCACAGCAGAACGAAACACCACCTGGTCCTGCACCAGCTCTGCAATCCTTGCTATACTTGAGCCCACCACTGCAGCCACCATGTCAATCCATCTCCTTGAGGGCCTTCCCCACTTTTGTCAACCCTCCACTTTACCAAGCATGACATCCTTCTCCAGGGAATGGTCCTTTCTGATAACATGTCCAAAGTAGGTGAGACAAAGTCTGGCCATTCTTGCTTCCAAGGAGCATTCAGCTGCACTTCCTCCAGGGCAGATTTGCTAGTTCTTTTTTTTTGCAGTCCTTGGTACTTTTAGCATTCTTCACCAGCACCACAACTCAAAAACATCAATTCTTTGGTCTTCCTTATTCATTGTCCAGGCTCTCACATGCATATGAGGTGATTGAAAATATCATGGCTTGTGTCAGGTGCACCTTAGTCCTCAGGGAGACATCTTTTCTCCTCAGCACTTGAAAGAGGTCCTTTGCAGCTGACTTGCCCAGTGCTATACTTTGTTTGATGTCCTGACTGCTGCTTCCATTGGCATCGATTGTAGAAATTGCCTAATGTGAAGTCTTTGACAACTTCAATCTTTTCTCCATTTATCATGATGCTGCTTATAGGTCCAGTTGTGGGGATTTTTGTTTTCTTCATATTGAGATGTAATCCATACTGCACACTGTATTTGTCAATCTTCATCAGGAAGTGCTTCAAGTCATCCTCACTTTCAGCAAAGTTGTGTCATCAGTGTACCGCAGGTTGTTATGGTTCTTCCTCCAATCTTGATGCCACATTCTTCTTCATATAGTCCAGTTTCTTGGATTATTTGCTCAGCATATAGATTGAATAAGTATGGTGAAAGGATAAAACCCTGATGCACTCCCTTCTTGATTTTAAACCACATGGAGTCTTGTTTTGTTCAAACAACAGCCTCCTGGATAGTTTCCTCATGAGTACAATTAAATGTTCTGGAATTCCCATTCTTCTCAATGTTATTCACAGTTTGTTATGATCCACACAATCAAATGTTTTTGCATAGTCAATAAAACATAGGTAAACATCCTTCTGGTATTCTTTGCTTTGAGCCAAGATCCAGCTAACATCTGCAATGATATCCCTTGTTCCATGTCCTCTTCTGAATCCAGCTTGCACTTCTGTCAATATACTGCTGCAACCGTTTTTAAATTATCTTCAGCAAGATTTTATTGTGTGCAATATTAATGATATTGTTCGATAATTTCCACATCCTGTGGGCTCACCTTTCTTTGGAATGGGTACAAATATGGATCTCTTCCAGTCAGTTGGCCAGGTAGCTGTCTTCCAAATCTCTTGGCATGATCAAATGAGTGCCTCCAGTGAGGCATCCATTTGTTTAAACATCTCAGTGGGTATTTCTTCAGTTCCTGGAGCCTTGTTCTTTGCCAATTCCTTCCATGCAGCTTTGACTTCTTCCTTCAAAACCATTAGTTCTTGATCATATGCTGCCTCATGAAATGGTTGAAGATCAACCAGTTCTTTTTGGTACAGTGACTCTGTGCATTCCTTCCATCTTCTTTTGATGCTTCCTGCATCATTCAATATTTTGCCCATAGAATCTTTCAATATTGCAACTCAAGGCTTAAAATTTTTCCTCAGTTCTTTCAGCTTGAGAAATGTCAAGCATGTTCTTCCCTTTTGGTTACCTAACTCTAGGTCTTTGCACATTTCATTATAGTAATTGGCTTTGTCTGCTCGAGCTGCTCTTTGAAATCTTCTGTTCAGCTCTTTGATCTTGTCTTTTCTCCCATTTGCTTTAGCTACTCTCTGCTCAAAGGCAAATTTCAGAGTCTCTTTTGACATCCCTTTTGGTCTTTTCTTCTTTTCTTGTCTTTTCAATGACCTGTTGCTTTCTTCATGGATGATGTTCTTGATGTTGCTAAAGGGGCAAGAAGGCCACATCTCCCAACCTCCTCTAACTCCACAAGAGGAAGACAGAATCACCATCAGTAGCTCAAGGCCTATTCCTGCGGGCCAGGCATGCTGCCTCCCTCCAGCCCTTTCACCAACCCTGACATCAACCGTTCCTCCTGCAGCACTCACCATCTTTCTGCTGGGTTTGATAATTCACTGCAGTGGCCACACAGAACTCACAGATTATGGAGTTTATTAGGGTAGCACCAGACTACAATTCAAGTTGAGGAAAAATGCTCAGTCTCTCTCAGCCTGCTGTCTCTCAGCCAACAGTCTCTCTCAGCCGTTCTCCCAGCAATCCGTGTGTCTCAGTGTCTATCTCAGCAATGCATGTCTCTTACATCTCTTTCCCAGCAGCACATGTCTCTTAGGAGCAAGTGTCTCTCAGGAGTGTGTTGCTCTCAGCAGCACATCCTTTTCACTGCCTCTAAGAGGCCTCCTTTTGAGCCTGGCAGAATGGCCAAACTAACCAGAATTCTAAGCACCTAAGAGAGAGTGAACTTCCCAGAACATTGCTTTGTGCCACTGCTCAACAGAAATACCCCAGGTGGATAACACTAGCAATCAGGAGCTCCTCGGTTGCTCATGGCAAATTCCACCTTGGAGTTTACAAAGACTTATGACTAGAAAAGCTTTACCAGATAAATTTACTACCACAGATGTCATCCCACAGTTCTTCAGGTTTTCAGTCACTGGTGTTCAATGCATCAAATCTGTTCTTTAGATGGTCTCTAAATTCAGGAAGAATATATTCAAGGTCATATTTTGGCTCTCATGGACTTACTTTAATTGTCTTCAACTTCAAGTTGAACTTGCATATGAGCAGTTGATGGTCTGTTCCACAATCAGCTCCTGCTCTTGTTTTGGCTGAAGATACTGAGCTTCTCCATCACCTCTTGCCACAGATGTAGTCAATCTGATTCCTGTGTACTCCATCTGGCAAAGTCCATGTGTATAGTCACCATTTGTGTTGTTGTTTTCAATGAATAAGTCATTGGTCTTGCAAAATTCTATCATGTAATCTCCAGTGTTATTTCTGTCACCAAGGCCAAATTTTCCAACTACTGGAGATTCTTTTTTTCCAACTTTTGCATTCCAGTCACCAGTGATAATTAACACACCTTGATTGCACGTTCAGTCAATTTCAGACTGCAGAAGTTGATAAAATCTTCAATTTCCTCATCTTTGGCTTTGGTGGTTGGTACATAAATTTGAATAAAAGTCATATTAACTGTCTTCCCTGTAGGTGTATGGATACTATCCTATCACTGACAGCATTACTATCATTGACAAAGCTCTTTAGCTGTACCAATAACTGCCCAGAGTCATTCCACTCTGCCAGTAAGCCTCAGCCAAAGGTTCTCAGCTCTCTCACTCCATAATTCAGCACACCCACTGCAGCTTCTTCGCTCATGGACTGGGAAGCCCATGGTCCTACCTTGCACCAGTCTCCTGGTTCTGCTGCCATCATTTCTCTTCTGCTTCTCACCATTTCATGCCACCTCTGGTATTACAGTTCTGTCTCAGGTCTAGGAGCTTCTCTGCACAGGGACACAGGTCTAAAGGATACACTTCACTCCTGGGTCTTCTTTCTTGGTGGTAGTGAGGTACCCCCTCCTTCATCTCTAGATGAGCTCATTTTAATGCTAATAGGATGGCAAAACTGACCAATCCCATCCTTAGGGTTCCATGTGCCTTATTTGCATTATTAGAAGGTCCCACCCACATATGAGTTCCATGAACCTTACTTACATTATTATCAGTCTATCCAATCTCCTTGGTGGATCATGAATATCTTATTTTCAAAGTCCTACTCAATCATTTTGTGGGAGACACAAGACCATATGTGGCTAGAAGGGCCATATAAAAGGGTTCATTGCACCATAAGTCTCTATGATGTGGGGAGTTGGACCCTAACAAGTACGGAACCCTAACAAGGGGATTGGTCAGTTTTATCATTCCTCTAAAATGAGCCATCCCACAGGTGGAAAGGGGCAGTTCATTACCACCAAGAAGAGACAGGAACAGAATGCTTCCTTTGGACCTGGAGTCCTTGCACTGGGAACCTCCTAGAACCAGGAAGCAGAGAGCTGTAACACCAAAGACAGTAAGAGATGGCAAAAAGAAAAAACATCAGAGGCAGCAAAACCAGGAGACTGGCAGGACACAACACCATTGGCTCTTCAGCCCACGAAGCAAGAGAGCTGAGTGTTTTGGGGCAGGAGACTTATTGACAGGAGTTGGGTGCCTTTGAGCATGTATTGGTGGAGCTGAAGAGCTTTATAACACTTGCCATAGCAGGGCAGAAGCTGGGCCAGCCCAAGAGGGCCAAGGGGCCAAACATTGAAAGGCTGAGAGCCAGAGAGAAGCCTTCCTGTAGACACCTCTGAGAAGAGGCTCTGACTGAAGAACTGTATCCTGATTCTTTCCTGATCTTGAATTGTAACCTATTACTTCACTAACAAACTCCATAATCATGAGTATTATCTGTGAGTTCTGTGTGGCCATTGCAACAAATTACTGAACTCATCAGAGAAGTAGAAAGTGCAGTAGAAGGGATGGCTAGTGTCATAATTGGTAAAAATTTTGGAGAGACGAGACATATCTGAGCTCCACCTCATAGCAATCAGCTTTGGGCTAATGCTGCTAAGGGTGATTTCTCCCCGCTTGTTGAAGTTAGACGAGGTCAGACTCCTCCCCCACCAAGTCATTTTTACACATGTGTATGTTGTAATGAAGAATTCAAAGGTGAAAAAAGTCAGACTTGAGGAGCTCCAAGATCTGGTTTGACCAAAAGTCAAGGCAGTGATGTAGAATGCTAAAAGATAAGGCTGGCAAAATAAATTGAGTTGAGGTTGTGGAAGGCTTCAATGCCAGGAGGAATGTTAGTGAAAGTTCATGAGCAGGGAAGTAATGAACATAAACACGCTTTCGGGGAACAGCATCCCAGCGAAGTTTACCTTCCTGGGTCACAAAGTCATCTTCAGCAAACCTATTGAAGTTGCCACACAGCCCACAAGTCTTGGTGAAGTATCTGTCTGACAGCAGGACTTGGAAGTTGCCACTGCCATCGATCCTGGCCACAAAGCCATAGGCCTCACTGGACAGCTTGTAGTACCCAGCCTCCATTTCCAGATACAGCCCATTGGAGGCATAGGGCATGAAGACACTGCAAGGGAAAGAAGTCTGTCAGGAAGTGGGCTTCTTATAGATTTTCTGGACATCCTTCCCACATTTCAACCCAAATCCCAGGCTATAGGTTTCAGATTATTGTGGAATGGAGCTGAAGGTCAAGACCAGTAGTTGAGAGATTGGGCTGTCATCCAGCCTGACTACTCACTACCTCTGGGCACATTTACTTCCTCTGTGAGTTCCAGCTCCTTCATCTGAAAAATGAGGGAGATGTGGCAAGGGGATCTCCAGGGTCCTTTCTAATTAAGACATTCTGGGCTTCTGACTTACCTTTGGTCCCCCTGCATCACAGAACCATTGATGAACACATGAATGTCAAAAAATTCCCCAAGATACACAGAGAGGCTCACTCTCTTGCCATTTTGGAAGTTCCCTGAAAGAAAAATAATTAGCAGTGGTGATTACTAATAATTGTGAGGAACAAAGATAATTATGAATATATTATATATATATATATATATATATATATATATATATAATCATTATTTATTTATTATCATTATTCCTATAATTTATCTCATCAGAAAACTCCCCTCCAAAAAAGCCTTCATAAACAGACAAGAAAAATCTCTCAAAAAATCTCATTTACTCACTCATCTTTCCATTCATCTAAAAATATTCATTGAGTACCTTTTGGGTACATAGCCCTCTAGTGGGCCATTACATGTCATGAAAGAAAAATGTAAAGCATGACCTCTTCCTTCTGGGAGATTGCAATCTAAGCATAAAGATAAGACATGCATGCAGTAATTGAATATATTGTAAGGCAGCAAATAAAACCAATGGTAAGAGCTATTGGTAACAGGTAATTCTATTGTTATTGTTAGGCTTTGATTCTGAGTGACCTCAAGTGACAGAGAGAACTGTCCCCAGAGGGTTTTCTTGGCTGAAATCTTGGCTGAGTCTTTCTCCAGTGGAGCCAATGGGTGTGTTTGAACTGCTAACATTTTGCTTAGCAGCCATGTGCTTAACCACTGCACCACCTGAGCTCCTCAACAGATACTCTCCAAAAAAAAAGAGAGTAGAACTGTCCAGTAGGGTATCCAAGGCTGTAAATCTTTGTTGAAATAGACTGCCTCATCTTTCTCCCACAGAGAAGCTGGTGGGTTCAAACTGCCAAACTTTTGGTTAGTAGCCTAATTCCTTAACCACTGACCCAGAGTGGCAACAGGTACTCTAGGGTAGTATTATTTAAAATGTGATCTTAGGACAACCTAAATCAAAATGTCAGGGTTCTTTAAGATGGAAATTCATGAATCCCACCTTAGTTTACTGAATTTGAATCTCTGGGAGAAGTTTAGGGATGTCATAGTTATAGTGCACATGGCGCACAGAACTTATTAAGGACTCAATAAATGATCAATATTGCCATTAGACCACCACCCATTTATTAGAGTGTCATATTGTGGTGACTTGCATATTGTTCTGATGCTGGAAGTTATGCCATTCGTATTTCAAATACCAGCAGGGTCATCTATGTTGGGTAGGTTTGCTCATAACTTCCACACTAAGACAAGCTAGGAAGGAAGACCTGGAGATCTACTTCTAAAAGTTAGAGGTTTCCAGTGTGAGCCTTATGGATCACAACAGAATAGATTGGAATGCACTACACAATCACCACAACAATGGATTCAAACATACCAATGATCATGGTGCAGGACCAGGCAATGTTTCATTCTGTTGTACATAAGATCGCCATGAGTTGGAGCCAACTCATCTGCAATTAACTATCACATTGCAATTTGAGGTGTTTGAATAACTAAAACAACATGATAAAATAGCCTCTGATGATGCTCTGGTTGTGAAGGGTGAACACAGAGACACAGGTGATGGCAGTTGGCTGTAGGAGGAGAGCAGGAAAGAGACACATCTTCTACAGCATTAACAAGATCCAACAATTTCACAGCTAGTCACTGAGAACCTATATTTGTGCTGGGTCCTCAGTATTCAAAGAAAACTGTAGGAAATGAAGGAACCAGAACAGACAATATAGAGATTTAGTCTCCAAGAGGCTAAGAAATCAATGGAAATAGGGAATATAAAGGGCAACCAGTAAAAACAGAGAGATGAAAGATGCTGGAGAAAAAGCCAAATGTAGGCACATGGTCCCTTAGTATTCCTAAGGGGATGGGACATAGAACCCAGATTGAAAGGCTAGCCTTAGGAATGTGGAAATATGTCTTCTCTTGGGAGAGACAGGCAAATGTGCACTCCAGGTCCTCAGCAAAAAGGGGGCAGGGAGCTCTGTGAGGAAATTTGGGAAGGTTTGTTGACTCTTGAAGTGGTGTTGCTGTGGCCAGGGCCACAGATAAAGAGAGCCAAGGAAGAGGTCACCTCACAGCAGAGCAGAGGTCTGAGAGGAGGAGTTCCTCAGTAGGGTCTGAACACACATAGATACATTCCAACCAACCAGAATGAGCTAGAAAACAGGCTTGCTTCTGGTGAGATTACAGTAAGGGCTGTCACATGTAAACAACAAGCCCATTCTAAGAATAGAGTCTTGAATGATATATACCATTTGCAGCTCAGATACCTCCAGGAAAGGCTCACAGACCACTTAACAGCCCACAAGCCGCATTCAACAGGGCTACTGACAAGGAGAACAGGAATTGCCCACCAAGTCAAAGGTTTTTTCTCCTGTTTAAGGTGGCAAGTCTTGTGCATTCTGCATTTCACTTAGAACAGTTTTTGCAGTCAGTCAATCTTTAAATGTTGAGCACAATTTCTGAGCATAAGACAGTAGTCAAAGAAAAGCAAACAGAACTGGACAGAAAATGGATAGGCCAAATTTAGCACAACATTAATGGTAGAATCTTAATGATGGATATATGGGTGTTCACTGTTATAAACTTTCCATTTTTCTGTATGATTGAAAATTTCCATAGTAAAATGTCAAGAAAAACAAACAAATTGGTCATCCTAGCAACTACCATCAGTTTCCAATTCCTCTCAGGAACACTCTTGCTCCCTGGGTATTCACAATGGGCCCAAACTCAAATCCCTTCCTCAGCCTCTTCTGAGGCCAACACCCTGAACACCACATAGCAGCCTGGGGTAAGCCTATGCAACAGGGCACAATCCATTCATTACCCTCTCAATGGACACCAGGAGAGCAGAAGATGCCCCTGTCTGCTAGAGGGGGATGTCCTCGTCCAGAGATCTGGAACTCTGGTCTCTTATGACCACAGAACCCATTTTTCATCAGTATGAGTCTCCCTCCCATCCCCAGTATGACAGGACAGTGGGACAGGTGATTCTGTCCCTGCTTCCCAGGGTAACTCGACCAGTATCTCACTTCTGAGCCAACAATCTCTCCCTCCTAGAAATGGGAATCCCTGTGCACCTGTCCCTCTTGCAGGCACTCTCTCCCCTGGGTATTCAAAAAAGATGAACAAGAACAAATCTGTCACAAACTGTGACAGAAGGATGGGTAAGAAATGCATTAGATGCAACAAAGCACCTTGGGGTCACTCACTGGCCTGCAGTTGCAGATCAATAGCTCTTCAAGACTTTCAAAGTTGTACAATCTTGAGGAACGCAATTTTTAACTCTCATGAAATCCAGATTCCTGGATTCCATGGAGAGTGAGGTAACCCCATCACAACCACCACCACCACCACCACCAAGCTGCTTCCCTGAGATGATCTTTGAATCTTGAGCCTTGAGAGAACTGGTCTTCTAAAAGTCACCTTTAAGCCAAACACTATTGTTGCCATTGTGTGTTGTCAATTCCAACTCAGCAACACTACCTGGCAGAGCAGAATTGCACTACAGGTTTTCCTAGGCTGCATTCTTTATGCAAACCCACCAGCCACTCCTCGGAAGGAAGATTGGGCAATCTACTTCTGTAGAGATACCATGTCAGAAACCCAAGGAGAGGTCGCTATGAGTCGAGACTGACTCAATAGCAGTGAAAGTTTGGTTGTTTTTGTTTTGTTTTGTTTTTAATCTTTATGAGAACAGGTCACCAGGTCTTTTCTCCTGGGGAGCCACTGGTAGGTTCAAACTTCTAACCTTTCAGTTAGCAACCAGGTGCAAGTCAAACAATAGTCCAGCTTAATTAGCAAAGAATGTTTTGCCTTGGACATTGTGTTCTTTTAAAGAATTACATATGTGCAGTTTTGCAACAGAAACTCCAAAGGTCAAACTAGAGCGATGTTTTGGGGGTAAATCAGTAATTATCTGAATTGTTCTTCAAGAAAATACATATCCATGAATTATTATGTAAACATTTTATGGCCCTTTTTCTATGGCAATGTACTAGTGATAAAATGAAATATAAAAATCTGTGAAAGAGCTTTCTTCTTGGGAATCTTTTTGACTCTTTAGTCAGGAAATATTTCCCCAATTTTCAAATTGTAAACTGAATAAACATCAATCAATTTCCATTATTGGCTTTATATTATTTTTGTTTTAACAACCCCCTGAACAAATCAGTTGTTCCAAAGGAAGCAGAGCTGAGCAGGAACTATAGGAAAACCTAGAGGCCATTATACAGTTGAAAACTAGGGCCTGCAAGCCTGGACAAGCCAAGAGTTCAACAGAAGCAGAAAATCAAACAAGAAGGAAGCAGGAAAAAATATAAGACAGCACTCTGATGTTCCCACTGCATAAGAATTTCAATAAGAAAAGAAGCCTGACCCCACTGGCTGGAGAACTTGGATCTACCCAGGTGGCTAAACCTCAAGGTAACTTGCCCATAGTCACAGAGCTAATGAGTGATGACAGAGTGGGGACCAGACCTAGGTGCTATTGTTAAATCCAGGAGGTAGGGCTGGCTACCCCAGGGTCTTCACCCTTTCCAGGTATTTGGGATCCTAAAGTGAATGATTTAGATTATGGTAACAAGCTCCCCAAGAACGTGGCATCAGGATTGAAAGAAGATTCATTAACAACCTGCAATATGCAGATGATATAGTCTTGCTTGCTGAAAGTGAATAGGACTTGAAGTACTTACTGATGAAGATCAAAGACTTCAATATGGATTACACCACAACATAAAGAAGACAAAAATCCTCACAACTGGACCAATAAGCAACATCATGATAAATGAAGATAAGATTGAAGTAGTCAAAGATTTCATTTTAATTGGATCCACAATCAATGCCCATGGTAGCAACAGTCAGGAAATCAAATGATGTATATTATTGCACTGGGCAAGTCTGCTGCAAAAGACCTCTTTAAAAAGCAAAGATGTCTCTTTGAGGACTATTCCTGACCTAAGTCACAGTTTTTTCAATAGTGTCATTACATGTGAAAGCTAGACAATGAATAAGGAAGACTGAAGAAGAATTGATGCATTTGAATTATGGTCTTGGCAAAGAATATTGAATATATTATAACTTCCAGAAGAACAAACACATCTGTCTTGGAAGAAGCATAGCCAGAATGCTCCCTAGAAGTGAGGATGGCTAGATTTCATCTCTCAGGCTTTGGTCATATTATCAGGAGGGACCAGTGCCTGGAGAATGACTGGGTGCAGTGCAGTGAAGTACTTAATAAGATCCTTCTAGCCATTGTCCTCCATGTTGTGATGTTCTATAAATCCTAGCCTCTATGCCAGTGGTTATGGTCCCATTTTGAAGTGAGTTGTCCATTATGTTAATGAGGCAGGATTACGGTGGGATGTATCTTGAATCATCACCAAAGTGTGACTCAAGTCACTATCCTTAGTTTCCTTGAGAGCATGGTCTGCATCCAATATATATAAATGCTCTGGGGAAAGTTGGCTCTCTTGCTCTGGATCCTGCACCTGCCCCATCATCATCTGACCTCTGTTTCTTGGGATTTGAGATGGCAGCTGATTTCGATTTGTTGACCTCTGCAACCATGTGAGTGAGGAAAATGCTCCAGACTGACACCTGACCCATATATTTGGGACTTGCCAGCCTCCACAACTCAGTGAGCCATTTCCTTAGCAGTCTGTGAGTTCTGTGAGAAGTTACACCAAATTATGGAACCCTCAGACAGCAGGGAAAGTACTGAGGGGAGAAGTAGTAGTTGATATTAGAAATGATGGAGTGGTACAGCAGTTTGGAGTAGCTGGATATTTGGGACATCTTTAACCTTTGCCTCATAGGAACCAACCTTGTACTGATCCTTCCAAAAGAACTTATTTGAGCACTTGATAGAGGTTCAGTGAAAAAGAGGAAGACCTTCAATAAGATGGATTGATATAGTTGCTGCAACAATGAGCTCAAGCATAGCAAGGATTGTGAGGATGGCGCAGGAGCAGGCAGTGGTTTGTTCTATTGTGCAAAGAAGTCAGAACCAAATGGAGGGCACCTAAGTCAATGGCTCCCCTAGAGACCAATCAAAAATAGCAGCAAGAAGCCCTCATGGCAAAATGGTTAAGTGTTCAGCTGTTAACCAAAAACTTGGCAGTTTGAACCCACCCAGTAGTTCTGCAGGAGAAAGACCTGGTGATCTTCTCCCATAAAGATTATAGCCAAGAAAACCCTATAGGGCAGTTCTACTCTGTCACATGGTTTGCTATGAGTAGACACTGATTTGACAGAACCTAACAACAGGGCCAAAGATAGGGCAGGAGTGGGCTAGGATTGTGAAGGTCATTGGGGACTGAGCTGCACACTCCCCAGAGCCTGTGGGACTCCTGACCCTAGAGGGTTGAGGGAGGCAATAAGAGCAGTCAATCCACAGGGAAAGGGTGGCAATGGGAGTTTTGAAAGTATGTCCTGGACAAGAGAAACATACTATGGCAGCTGGAATGATCTTGGAGATCATCTAAACAAGTAGTTCTCAAACTTTTTGGCCCAGAACTCAGAGTTAAAAACACATTTTACTTCATGACCCAGCACACACACAACAGCAAAACATTCTATTCCATTTAATTTTTTAAAATGCTTGTTACCACCATTAAATTAATTTTATGACTCACAGGTTGTGACTCAGTTTGAAAAACACTGATCTAGGCTGACTCCATTTTATGGAGGGAGAAACTGAGGCCTAAATTTACAACCGAATTTCTCTACCACAGCACCATTGGCATCTGGGGCTGGGTAGGTAATTCTCTGTTGTAGTGGCTGTCCTAAGTATTATAGATGCTTAGCAGATCTATCTGCTAGACGCAAGTAGTAAATTACCATCAACACCACCCACAATTGTGACAATCATAAGTTAATGTCTTCAGACATTGCCAAATGTCCCTCTGGGGCCAGGGGGTAGAGTGGATCCAATATCCCTAATTGAAATTTATTGGTTTACAGTGGTAATGGGGCAGACCCTACACACAGGTTTTCTGACTCCACCTCCAAAGCTTCCTCACAGAACATCTGCATACTCTGGATTCAGTTAACCACTAACACAGAAAACTCAAAATTAGCATTGTGTCTTGTTGCTTTGTTCCTCTCCATGAGGGTGTGGTGGAGGGAATGTGGTGATACACAACCATCAGGAAGATGAGCCCTCAGAAAGTAGCAGTGAGCGCCAGAGGGACTCCCTCACTCGTGACCTGCATGTTAGCATTTCCTGTAATTTTAGAAAAAAGAGGTTGGTGTCCACCCTGTGAGACCACAACGCCCCAGTGAAGCTCTCCTTGTGGCTCCTGTCTGGCCTCTTGAACTCACTGATTGAGACCCAAACTGAAGAGCAAGGCCTCCACAGCATTTTGGAGAGAGAGGCATCCAAAGGCCTTTCAGGAGCAGACAGGCAGCTGGAACAAGTCAGATCTGGGTGCTTTCTTGACCTTTAGTGTGGCACTCACTAATCAGCATTTTTCTCAAACTCCCCACTCTCCACCTCATGATTCTGATGCAGGAGATTCTCCTCCAAACTCCTAGAAACAGTGATCTCGCCCTTTTTATGATGCAGAAGGGGGCACATCTGGGCAAGTGACTCAGCAGTTTAGTTGTTTCTGGTTCTCTCTCTGGGTTGGTTTGGGAGCCAGGTCCTGCAGCTCAGGCTTAGGAAGAGCAGTCTACAGAGCAGGAGGAGCCAGGACTCCTGTAGTCTCTGCCTGGCCCCTGTACTGACTGACCAGGAGAGCTGTAGTTTTGGCCACAGCTCCTGAAACCTATTTGACCAGGAACCAGGATCAAAGAACAGGGCCTTCCCTTTGCACCAGGTGGTCCTTCTGCATGGATGTAAACACTTTACCCAGGAAGTGAGCAAGGGCCAATGGCACTCAGAGAGGAATGTTAATTTGCAAGGAAACAGGATGTCATTGGAGAACAATGGAACAGAAGGTGTGCAGGACAGAACCAGGGCAGCATGAAAACTGAAACTGGAGGTTCCAGTGCTGGGCCCCCTGTGGCCTCTGTCTGCCCCCTAAAGCACCAACACCTGGCCAACCTTCCCAGATCCAGCCTCTAGATTATTTCTCTCCTCCCAAAACCACATCCTCACACACACATCCCAACACCACCACACACACACACACACACACACACAAACACCTCTTCTCTCTGATGATCGTAGCACAATTTTTGGTGGAAATCAAATCAATCTACATTAAAGTGTGATTATTGATCTATAGCTTGATTTAGGTTGATACCTACTAGAAAATTGACACTTGATGGACAGCAAGTGTAGTGAACAAGTGTAATAGTAAAATAAGAAGTTTGTTAATGAATTGTAGTGAACAAATGTTCAAATAAGTGTGATGATAAGTGTGTGACAGAAGTAACCAAGGACTGGACAAGCTAACAGAAAAGACAGAACAAGTCTGATATAGAAAGACAAAATGGGAAAATCCTGATTATGGAATATGTAAGGATCAGCAGATTGGCAGTCCATTGCTCAGAGCAATACCAGAGCCATCGCCTAGCGAGAGTCTGACCCCCTGAGCCAAGCAGCAAAGGTGTACATTGTCCCTCACTATCTCGAGACCACACCCAGGTCTGGTGGAGGAGACTCCGTTTTGAGGCAGGCAGTATTGAGAGTGATTTCACTCTAAACCCACACATTAGCAGTGTGGTGTTCTATCTGCTCAGAGCAGCCAAAGTGTCACTGAGGTTAAGGTAACTGCCATTAGTGGCCAATGTGAGTAGTAGCAGGCACATTCTGGGAATCTCTGGTGCAGGGGATCAATGGGCAGCAGCAGCTCATCCGGGGCAACCCTGCACCAGCCCCACTGGGTCACCCTGCACCAGCCCTACTGGGGCTTCCATCCAGAGAGTATCTCGAGGCAAAGCAGGATGCCTGCCACCCTAGAAGCCCTCACGTGCAATCTAAGCCCATATACTTCATATGAGATACTACTCCTAACTCCTCTTCTGGAGTCCAATAGAGCAAACACCAACACTAACAGGACCAAGGTGAAGAAGGCATCACTACAGACCTCATCACAAGAACTGCAGACACTGGGAATTGTCCACAAACTCAGCCCTGACACTGGCTGTTAAGTACTGTTTATCTACTCTTGCTTGTGTAAGTCCTTTGTGTGTGGAGGCAGCCACCTTTGGTTTGTTGATATTCTTATGTATTAATAAACCTGAAGTTGTGCAAAGACACATATTTTGAGTAGAGTGATCTACTTGTCCTCTCTTGCTCAAAACAGCAAGTTTTTACAAGAAAAGAATAACTACCCAGTAAGGAA
Organism: Orycteropus afer afer; assembly: GCF_000298275.1. Lineage (NCBI taxonomy): Eukaryota > Metazoa > Chordata > Mammalia > Tubulidentata > Orycteropodidae > Orycteropus > Orycteropus afer. The sequence continues at coordinate 11,214,797 of NW_006921627.1, forward strand.
TCCCACTGAGATATTTGGAACTAGAGAGCTTGCCCACAGTGCTTCAAATTCCTTCTTGGCCACTGAAACCTAGAAAAGGTTGTACCTCTGGTGCAAACCCATATGAATATGATGGAGGAAAGGCAAAGATAACTGACATTACCTTGACCTTGAAACAAATACCCAAAGACCACAACAGCCTCTGGTCTCATCCACGTGCACATCCAACAAGTGAATATGCAGATATTAAGTTGGCTGCTTCAATGACTAATGTTTGGGTAACACTTCACACCATCAAATAATTTATCTTACTGGATCCTCATAGCATCTCCCTTTGAGAAAAAAAAAAAAAAACTCACTGCCTGCTTTGGTTCTCTAGTGCTGCTCTAACAGAAAATACCACAAGTAAAGGTTTCTAACAAACAAGGATTTATTCCTTTACAGTTAAGAAGGCTAGAAATCTGAGTTCAAAGTGTCAGCTCTAGGGGTTGGGTGAAGGCCCCTCGACCTTGGATTTCAGCTCCTGGACCACTGAAGCTAGAGGCTTCTCCTAACTCAGGCAGCTGGTGGCTGCTGAGGCTGACAAACCCAAGGTCAATAAGTAAAACGCACAGTCCCAAGATTATGAAGCAACATGACAGGCCACTAGTTAAACAGTCCCAAGATTGGCAGACAACATGGCAGATCACTGATGACTTGGCCAAATGCAGGATCCAGATGCACCAAGAAGCTCAAGACCTTTCGCAAAGCATCTTCTTTCCTACTGGAAGCAGACCATATCCCTAAGGCAGCTGTTCAGCTGCTCACAGTAGATTCCACCATGGAGTTGATTCCCCGTCTCATAATGGGGAATGACTACATCCAGTTGCCCAGCCAGTCAAAATCAGACCCAGCCAAGTTGACACATAACCTTAACTACCACACTGCCATTGAGTTGATTACAACTCATAGTGACCCCCATTGGGTTTCCAAGGCGATGAATCTTCACAGAAGCAAACTACCCTATCTTTCTTCCACAGAGCGAGCAGCTGATGGGTTCAAACCCCTGAACTTTTTGGTTAACTGACAAATGCCTGAACCTCTACACCACCAGAACTGAGAGACATTGGGCAGGTTTCCTAAAAAATGGAGTAAAATGGTAGAATGGAAACAGGAATGCAAGTTTTCAGACCCCAGCTATGGTTCTTTCCATGCTTTCACTTTCTGTTGGAAGCAGGACCACCAGTGGGCATCAAATTGACTCCAATTCATGGTGACTCGTGTGTCATAGTAGAACTGTGCTCCATAGGGTTTTCAATTGCTGGGTTTTTTTTTCAGAAGTAGATCACCAGGCCTTTCTTCTGAGGCACCTCTGCGTGAACTCGAGCCTCCAACTTTTCAGATAGCAACCGAGTACGTGAACTGTTTGCACCATCCAGGGACTCCATTCTCAAAAACCAAAAACTAAACTTACTGCCCTCCAGTCGATTCTGACTCATAGCGACCCCCTTTGGGTTTCTGAGACAATAAATCTTTATGGAAGTTGATTGCCCAGTCTTCCTTCCACGGAGTGGCTGGTGGGTTTGACTGCCAACCTTCTGATTAGCAGTCAAATGCCTTAGGCATTATGCCACCAGACCTCCTTAAGGACTCTGTTAGGTCCCAGGAAACAGAAAACAACTGTCAGTGCACGTTGAATGGGCCATTGCTGGAATGGACCTGATTAGTCAGCCCCCTACCCCCAGAGGAGGGGATAATGATAGCCCAGAGGCACGGCACAGCCCAGCTTTTCCTAAATGGGGAGAGGTCTTTAGTTGTTTTTAAGTATAAGGAAGGAACTTTCCCAACATACCATCTTGGCTCCCTGAGCCCAGAATCTATTCTTAGTCCCTGGAACTAAGGTTTTTGCTTGTTTGGTACTTTGGGTGAAAGTTTACAGAGCAAATTAGTTTTCCATTCAACAATTTATATATTTTCTGTTTCGTGACATTAGGTGCAATTCCTCAGTGTAACAGCTCTAAGATTTCATTGAGTGTTATTTACAAGCCTTTCTCTGGGGTAGGAAGTCCACAGTAGAGTTGAGCTAACCAGACCCTGGAGTCATGCCAACAACCTCCCTCCTAGGAACCACAGTGTCTCCATAGCACCCCCATCCCTGGGAACTCCAAGGAGTACTTAGGATGTCACTTTTATTATCATTATTATTTCTTCCTTCAAAATCTTCCTCCTGACATTTCCAACCCTCCATCCTCACTGACACCCCCTTAGCCATCTTACATAGGGGATCTGAATTATCTCCTCTAGGATTTTTTATTATTATTATTGTGGTAAAAATATACATAACACATTTATCAATTCAACAAATTTTACTTGTACAATTCCATGACATGGATCATGTGCAACCACACCACTATTCCACTGGGATTTTCAAGGTAGCAAAATCCAGTGAAAACAAACATTGGGGCCATCTAAGGTTGAAGGACCTGAGCTTTCAGCTTCCCAAGGGATGTGAGGCGACACTTTTTCTCTCTAGCAGCTGCTCTCCCACGTCAGTCCCCATCTGCTGTCTCTGAAGCAAAGTGGGACCCAGAAGCTCAGTGTTCAGGATGGCTTCCTTGACTTTTGACACCCAAAGATGGTTCTGGCCCTTTCCACCTCCCACTTGGTTACCGTGACCCAGGATGCCTTGCCTCCCTCCTCTTTCCCTCTCAGGGGGAAAAAAAAAGGCACAAATTCCTTCTTGACCCTTCTCTGCTACACAACACTTGATGCTAGCTCCTCCAGACTGCTTAATCAAGCGACATATCCCATCAGACTTCAAGACCCTCCAAAATCAGCTTCACCCTATGATCCTGCCTTATATCCCACTGTTCTCCAACCCAGTTGTCCTCAAAGTCTGTCCCACAGGCCAGCAGCAGCACCATTAATTGGGAAGTTGTTAGTAATGCAAATATGTGGGTTCCACTCCAGCTCTCTTGAGTCAGCAACTCTTTGATCTGTGTTTAACAAGCCTTCCAGGTGATCCCAATTCATGCTGGAGTCTGACACCACCACACCAGCCACTCTGAAATCCTCACTGAGCTCTACTTAATGAACACCTGCTCCTGCCAGCCTCTTCCCCTTTGCTCACACTATCCCACTGCCTAGAGCACCCTCCTCAGTCCTTTCTGTCCAACCCAAATATCCTTGCCCAAGACCCCTCACATGCTGCCATGCTTCCTTCATGAAATCAACTCCTGTCAGTGTCTTCATGGGTACAAGACAGCACCATGCTTCATGGTCCTCTCACCAGCCAGTGATTATGGAGACCCTAGTGAGCTAAGCACCAGGAACCAAAGATGAATGAGACATTGTCCCTGTCCTGGAGGGGCTCACAGGGCATTTGGAAAAATGACAATACATTGAAGTCACAACTGGGATAGATCTTCCAGCAGAGGCAGGAAAGGGAGTGAAGATAACTATAAAGGCCACTACAGAGGCAAGAGAACATACCTAAAGTCACTGTCAGCTCACTGAGCTCCCAGAGTCTAGCCCAGTGCAGACTCACAGAGGTTGCTACATCAGTACTTATTGACTGATTGAGTAACTACCCCCATAAGTCTTACTGTCTGAATCTTATGTAAGAGTCTGAATGGGGTCTGTTCATTACTATTTCTACTGTTCAAGGTGGAGGGCCTTCCCTCATACATCACATATCAGTAACCAGTAGCCATTGAGTTGATTCCAACTCATGATGACCTCACATGCATTGAAGTAGAACTGTGCTTCAAAGGCAGATTTTGCAGAAGTAGATAGCCAGGTCTTTCTTCCAAGGAGCCTCAGCATGGACTCAATCCTCCAACCTTTTGATTAGAAGCCAAGCACGTTGACCACTTCCACCATCCAGAGATTCTCACATATCACACACATCTAATTAATTCTTAGAGTGTGTAGGTTGCAAACCACAATCTTCCATCACTGCCTCCAGCCCTACTTTCCTGCCTTGGGAAAAAAAAAAAAAATCCTCTCTGCTCAGCATTGAGGAAAATTCCTTCAACCTGAGAGATCCAGGATTGAAATCCAGCTCCTCCATTTATTACCTGTCAAGCCATAGGTGAATTATATAACTTCCTTGCATCATATACAAAACAGAAATGACTATACCTACATCTCAGAGTTGCTGTGGGGATTCAAAAACATTGATAAAGTACCAGCACTTTCCATGGAGTCAATTCCAACTCATAGCCACCCTCATTGGATTTCTGAGGTGGTAAATCTTTACAGAAGTGGATTGCCCCATCTTCCTTCCACAAAGAATCAAGTGGGTTTGAACTGCCAACCTTCTGGTTAGCAGTCAAATGCCTTAGACACTATGCCACCAGACCTCCTTTTGCAAGAACTTGTTGTTGTTGTTATTATGTGCCATCGAGCAGACCTGACTCATAGCAACCCCTCCTTGGGTTTCCAAGGCAGTATCACTACAGAAGTCAATTGCCCCATCTTCCTTCTGAGGAGTGGCTGGTGGGTTTGAACCGCCAGCCTTCTGGTTAGCAGTCAAGTGCCTTAGGCACTATGCTACCAGAGCTCCCGTTCAGGAATTTAGGAAGGAATAAACATAAGATAAAAACCATTTGCCACTGAACCGCTTCCAACTCATGGCAACCCCATGTGTGTGAGTAGAACTATGCTCCATAGCTTTCAATGGTTGATTTTTTAAAAGTAGATTGCCAGGCCTTTCTTCCAAGGGACCTCTGGATAGACCTGAATCACCAATCTTCCAGTTAGCAGCTGAGGACATTAACCATTTGTATAACACAGGGTCTCCCAATATAAGTTAGATAACACAGACCACCAAGAAAATGATTCATCCCTTTTGCAAAGAGTTTTACATGTTACAGCACATTTTGTGGTTCATCCTTTCTCTTGATGCTTCAGAGCTCCCAGAGCCTTGTCTGGACTGAGAGCAATGGACACACAACCACTGGAGGAACGTGGGAACACACTCCATCCCACCTGGCTCCCACAGGGAGAGGCCAAATGGGAAAGGTCGTTCTCCACCATGTTCTCAGCAGCAATCTGAACTCAGGCATTGCCATGAAAATAGGACTTCTCATCTCCCCACCTCCTCCATACACACCTAGGCTGTACCCTCCCTTCTCTGCGTTCCTCCTTCAGTGCCCTGGACTCACCTAGAAGCGAGAAGGAGTGTTTCTGGCAGTCCCCAGCCAGAAGGTAACTGCAGTGTCCCGCAAAGCTGTACATGCTCTCATCAAAGGTGTTGATGAAGTCATCTCCAAAGAGGCTGCATCGGGCTGTAGACAGCCCGTCAGGCATCCCTTCTGTGCAAAAAGTCCCTGGAGGGAGAGACTTCAGGTGAGTACCACTAGGACCCCCAGCCCAAATCACTCTGGCCTTGTATAAATGACGGTGTGCCTGATAGAAATTAGGCTATGAGGAAGTACTTTCCACCCTAAATGAAGCCAAAGCTGTTTCTTTCAACCCCCAAATATGACACAGGGCTCAGTAATAATGGAAGAACGTGTTTTTCTTCTATCTCCTAGCTTTAATGACGTTTATTTACTGATTTATAAAGTAATGTATGGTTGCTGTAGAAAATTTGGAGAATGCATGAAAAAACACAAAGACATTAAAATCATCAAAGAAGACATTAAAACTCACTATTCAGAGATAACTAGAATTAATATTTTAGTGTTTACCTTTCCATTCTATTTCACAGTATATATACAGTTGTGGATTTTTTACAGACTTGCAATCATACTGTGCAAACTTTATAATCTCCTCTTTTTCTCCTCAGTATACTGTAAAGAATTTATCATACCATTTTCTATATACTTCCAAAACACAATTTTAATGGCTGCATTATATTTAGCATCTAAATGTATATAGTGTAATCTTCTATTGTTAGGTTCTTAGCATTTTTCTAAATTTTCTGTTATGGTGAGCAGATTGCAATGAGCACCTTGTACATAAATCTATCTGCATATCTTGAACTGATTAAATCATAAACAGATCAGCCCATGCGCCTGACACATAGAGCTGTGTAGAAAGTGTTAACTCCCCTGGGGTCATATGTTAACTCCCAAAGGACTCTCCTGCCACGCTCATTCAGTGTTAGCAGTAAATCTCCAAGTGTTCTGGGCCCCCTTGGACAGGACCCACTTCGTAGGAAAGGGTGACAAATGTTTGTATACTTTGTCCCAGACCAATTCATGAGCAGCAGGCTAGATGTTGCTAGCCTGAGCGGTCTAAGAAGAGACAGGTCAGTATCAGCAGGAGGCCCGTGATAGAATCATAGCAAGGGGAGAAAAGCACACAAGCCTGGGGCACAGGAGGGAAGCACTGATCTTGGCCTCCCTGACCCTCAGTTTCTTCATCTATACCACGAGAGGGTCAACTAGTCGACCACTACAGTCCTTAAATTCTGTTCCAGCTCTGGGTTCCCTCTCCCTGCTCCCTTCACCTCCATCATATAGGACAGTCCTGTGTGGCCCTGTACTGCTTAATTTCCCAATAGGAGTAAAAGGCATTTGTGGGCACCTACTCCCTAGGGAATATGAGGTCAGGGGTAGTGGGGTCTGCAGAACCTTCATGGTGGAATCAACCAGGCAACTGGTGACTCTGGCAGTCCTAGCACAAGCCTAACACAGGGCTGGGCACAAAGGTGATCTCAGACTTAGCCACTGTCCCCTGGAAAGGGGGCTCTGAATGGCCCTAGGGAGGGACCGAAGAGTGCAAACACCTTGGTACCTACCTGGCAAGGTGAGGACGAGTACAAGCAGCACCCTCACAAGTTGAGCAGGAATCATCTGCAGAGAAGCAAGAGAAATGAGCTGGTCATTACTGTCCAGATACGTGGCTACTAGTAGGTACTTCTGTTGATGGTTGAAATGGGGAAAATGATTTTTTAAACCAAGAGAAAGGATTGATCCTCATAATACCCCATTATCCCCTTGAACATGGGTTAAGCCAAGACTGTTGGTCCCAAAAAATAAGCTCCTGGCCAGGGTCAAGCACAAAAGTAACAATGGCTGTGAGCCAAGACCCCTGGACACACTTCCCCAAACAACAAGCCAAGGGGGGAAGCTTTTTCTTCTCCTCTGCATTCCTCCAGCCATCTTGGCCTTTCCCTGTTCCCTGGACTCTTACAGCAGCTAGGAGCTGATGAGCACCTAATTCCTTCCTGCCTCTTCATCTTCCTTTCATGCTTGCAGCAAACTTTGGGGAGTAGGACATGTCTTGCACTTTTGTTCCAACCACAGGCACCAAGACTTAGAGAAGTCTCAAGGACCACTGATTACACACTTTGCTTGTTGGTTACTACCCTGTGCCTTCAGAGCCTCCAGAGCAGAGGCTGCCTTGCCCAGCTCCATCTCCAGCACCTAGCATGGTGCCCAACAACCAGGAGATTCTCAGTAAATGTTCACTGAGTTGGTCTGTTAAACAGATAGGAGGCCAGGACAGCAGCCCCAGATCTGGTCAACTTTCCCCACTATGTAGCCCTCCCAGAGAGAGGCAATTGTCTCTGGGTGACAGAGCACACCCCCCAAGTCCATGTGCTGCCTGCCATAGCCCCTCTCCTCTAAAAATGATTGTTAAATTAATACAGAATCTATCACCAGGGATTCACTCCTTTCTTACCTAATGCTCCAACCAGCAAACAAAGGAGAGATGTGCCCAGTCTACTCTATCTCTGTGGAAGGAGTACTTTGATAATCAGATAAGGCCAAGACTTGGTCTGATGATCTAATTCCAAAAAGTCAGCATTGAAAATCCTATAGATGTGAGTAGTGAGCACCTTTTAAAAATTATCTATAGGGGGCTAAATGGTCAGCAGTCCCCCTACAGCAAAGATGAAAAGGTAAGGGGGAAGGGAAGCTGGATCACTGGAAACAGAATAACCAGAATGGAATTAATGAGAATGTTGACACACTGGGGGGGGGGGGGGGGGGGGGGGGGGGATGGAGAAGGTAACCAATATCACTGAATAATTTGTGTTGTGGTTGTTGTTGTTAGGTGCTATCAAGTTGGATCCAACTCATAGTGACCCCATGTACAACAGAATGAAATATTGTCAGGTCCTACACCAGCCTCACAATCTTTGCTATACCTGAGCCCATCATTGGAGCCACTGTGTCAATCCATCTTGTTGAGGGTCTTCCCCTTTTTTGCTGACCCTCCACTTCACCAAGCATGATACCTTTCTCCAGGGAATGGTCTCTTCTGACTACATGATCAAATACGTGAGACAAAGTCTGGCCATTCTCACTTCCCAGGAGCATTCTGGTTGCACTTCTTCCAGGACAGATTTGTTAGTTCTTCTGGCAATCCATAGTACTTTCAGTATTCTTTCCCAACACCACAACTCAAAAGCACCAACTTTTCTTTGGTATTGCTTATTCCTTGTACAGGAGCTCTGGTGGTGTAGTGCCTAAGGCATCTGACTGCTAACTAGAAGGCTGGAGGTTCAAACCCACCAGCCACTTCTCGGAAGGAAGGTTGGGCAATCTACTTCCACAGTGATACCACCTGGGAAACCCAAGGAGGGGTTGCTATGAGTCAGATCCGACTCAACGGCAGTATGTTGCATTGTGTTCATTATTCCTTGTCCAGCTTTGCACTGGGCAGATTTGCCAAATAATTTGTGTAGAAATTGTTAAATGGGAATGTAACTGCATAAACTCTCACTAAAAAGAGAATATTATTTAAAAAAAAAAAAAAAATCTATGGAGCAGTTCTACTCTGATACACATGGGGTTGCCATGACTCAGAGTCGACTTAACAGCAAATGGTTTTGATCTCAAATAAGGTGCCCCTCTCCCACCCCCTTGCAACACACAGGTACATCAGGCTGCTCCCAGAAGTTATGCAGAGATTAAAGCTCACTCCAGTCTCATCTGAGTCAACTATTGACAAGCAATAAAACCCACTACACGAACAAAAGTAGCCAAAGGACCTTCAGAGCCAACTGGGGAAGAGAACATTAGGATTGCGTCTGGCTTTGAATCTTCCTTCGAAACAAAACTCTTCTAGTTGGGGGTCTGGAAAGTCCCAGCTCCCTAGAGCAGAGATCAGTCCTGCATCTTCCTCCCACACCTCCCTCCTCCCAGAAGAGCATACCTTTCCCTGCAATTGGGGGCTGTTTGTGCCCCAGGGTCTCTTGGGAAACTCAGCCTCACGAAGGTGGCACAACCTGTGCAGGTCCCTAGGCCATGCTCCCCAGCAACTGCTGCAGCTCTGGAAAGTCTCGTTGTTAAGTAGCCCAGGGGCTGCTGGAGTCGCTGCAGCTAGGGGAGATAAAGGCTGAGTTGTGACGTCCACCAATCCGAACTCCCCCTTTCCCCACTACAATAGCTGTGGAGCTGCCATACACAACAGGGGATTGGCCTCCTCTTATTGCCAAAAGGAAACAATGAAAGGAAATGGTATTTGAAAAACCTTCAAGCCGATAAGGCTCTGAGCAGTTTAGTAGGATACCCCCCTGGCAGCTGTCTTAATGAACTGCCAAGTACCCTTACTCTCTCACAACCCTCACTCCCAGTCCCTGGCCCTCCCTGAGTGCCCCATACAGATGTGGAAGGACCGGGAATTCGGCCGTCCCAGTAGTCTAGTCTGGGCCAAAGCGAAACTCAGGAAGATCAGCACAGCTTCTGGATCCAGGTTCCAGGGCTGGAATCCAGGGAAGTTTGGAAAAACACCTCAACCTGAGCCAATTTAGCATTGTGCTTGGGATAAAGCAGACACTGAGCCTTCCTACCCACACTAGGTATGACTGATCCGGTTCTGGCCCCAAAAACAGTCAACTTGAGTCTTGGCCAGGGTTTAAAGGGTAGGTTAAAAATGAGAGCCTTGGTCACAAATCCAGACCTTTGTCACATGGCAGGGTGGGATGGTTTAGAAACCAAGTAACGTAAAAACTATTTCCCCCACCCTCGTACTTGATGGGAATAGATAAGTAAACTAAATTACCCCCAACTATTTCCCCACCCCCCAACTATTTCCCCACCCCGGGAGCTCTGGAAGCATAGTGGCTAAGACACTTGCCTGCTAACCAGACGGCTGGCGGTTCAAACCCACCAGCCACTCCTCGGAAGGAAGGTTGAGCAATCCTACTTCCGTAGTGATAACTACCTTGGAAACCCAAGGAGGGGTCGCTATGAGTCGGGGCTGACTCAATGGCGCATAACAACAACAACATTTCCCCACCCCAGGCAGATGAGTATTCAGTTCCTTAAAGAACTGAATGGAAGGAAAACATTCTTTCCTGCAGGTGATAGACTCTCTAAAAGTGTCTTAGAAAACAACCTGTAAATTAACTCTGGCCCAGGACAAGCGCAATAGGGCAGAAAAGAACAAAAGTCAATGAAAACGGACACCCGCCCCTCTGCCCAAGCCCCTATCAGCTGATAACAGGAAGCTGGTGTGACTCATCCACTTCCCGGCGCAATTGTCAACCATTTCACCCCAAAATTCCTCAACCTTTTGTGAATATGCATAACCCCCTCTCCTGAAACCTACAAAAACTGTATTTCGAAGGCATCTCGGGGAGTCAGATCTGGGTACGAGGATACCCCTACTCCTTGCATTGCCGCTTTGCAATAAATAATTTTATCTCCTCTTAATCTCGGTGTGTAAACTGTTTTGGCCTGACTGCACACCGGGAAGGGACCCGCTATTGGTCCATAACAATTTGATTCTAATATCTCTTACAAAGACTTTTCTACATATTTCTGCTGTGTTGATTCTTCACCTGACATTACACACACACATACACACACACACACCCCAATCCTTCTTCCCAACTTCCCATTCCCAAGAGCCTAATTCCCAGCATCATTTGCTAAATTAATCCCTGTGAAGAGAGGAAGCTGATAAAATAGGGGGGAAAGTGACTCAGTTATGGTGAGATTCCAGGCACTATGACAGACAGCCTGAGAAATATTTAACCATAGAAGCCCACCTCATTACCTCTCATATCATACCACATACCCTACGATTTTGGGAAACCGTTATGTCCCCAGCCTGCGCCCTTCCCCACATACATCCCTCATCCTCCACCACTCCCTTTACCACTCCAGGAAAGGGAGAGAAAAGTTACCAAGAAACAAAAATGTTCAAATGTTAGAAGAGTAAAAAATGCAGAAACCTAGTGCTGTCAAGTCCATTCCAATTCATAGCAATCCCCACTGGATTTCCAAGGTGGTAAATCTTTATGGAAATAGATTGCCCAGTCTTTCTTCCACAGAGTGGCTGGTGGATTTGAACCACCAACCTTCTGATTAGCAGAAGGGCTGTAGGCACTGTGCTACCAGAACTCTTGGTGGGGGTAGGAGGCAGAATTAGCACAATATAGTAGTAGAAAGGGCACTTAAGAATTTCTGTTTTCAAAATTGTGGTCAATGTCATGAGACAAAGTATATGTAAACTGCTGTATGGAAAGTGAATTTGCTCTGTAAATCTTCACCCAAATCACAATAATATAAATAAATAAAGGGGGGAAAAAAAGAGTTTCTGTTTTCAGCATTTTTTTTTTAACTAGACAACTTGAAAATCCTCCCTACAAAACACTAGAAATGCTGTGCTAGTTTTAATAAACTTTTATGTAAAAAGTACAGCTGAGCTGGGAGGAAAGTAAGGCATATCTCCAAAGGTCAACAGTGAAGAAGAAACCTAATGATCATAAAACAGTGCAGGCCTAAGGGGGTTACTCCAAGCTTGAGGCTGAACATTGGTAGAACAGGAAATGAGGCTCTAGCCCTGCACCCGGCAAGGCCAGAAAAGAAACCCCTGCATAAAGCTGAAACCATTACAGGGAAAAATACGTTCCACAAACGGGTAGATCAGGGGAGAAAAATCCATACACCAACAAAGACGTTTGTCTCTGTCTGTTCTTAGGGTGAAAAAATTAAACCTTTTTTTTTTCAGAATTTGTAGCCATGGGCCTGTACTCATGTAAGTTCAAATTCAAAATTTATTACCCTATGAATTCTCAGGGAGCTCTGGTAGCATAGTGCTAAGGCACTTTACTGCTAACCAGAAGGCTGGCGGTTCAAACCCACCAGCCACTCCTCGGAAGGAAGGTTGGGCAATCTACTTCAGTAGTGATACTGCCTTGGAAACCCAAGGAGGGGTCGCTATGAGTCGGGTCCGACTTGAGGGCAAATAACAACAACATGAATTCTCAAATTGAGAAATTGATACAGACATTAGTCTTAGACCAGGACCTAGGTCTCCTGGCAATCTGGCAGAAGCAAGACAAATCTGTCTATAAAGATAAACCTTCTTCCCAGGCTACATATGACTCCCACAAATAAAGCTCTCCTAAAGATGAATTCAAAATCACAAATTAAAAAACACTTAAGAAAACAATCCACCATAAGCAAGAATGAGCAGTCACAACAAAAATCAGGATTAGCTCTTCCAAAAACTTCAGATAATAGAATGATCAGATATGCAAAAAAAAAAAAAAAAGATGTTTAAAATTATAGTAGACAAAGAAGCAGGAATTGAAACCATAAAAGAATGAGACATAATAAGAAAAGAACAGAAAGACTTGAGATAGAACTTTTAGAAATAAAAATCTATAGCAAATTAACTTAAAATCTTGAATAACAAACAGAAAAAAAAAACTTAGATTAAAAACATCAAACATCTCTGAAGAAATATTTGCTGGAAAATAGATGCGAGGAAAAGAGCTGACAAGGGACAAGGCTGTAATGACTTCTTGGCCACAGCCAGCTACCCAGAGGGAGCAGGTAGTTGGACCTATGGGCTTAGGACCATGGTCCCAGGGGACATTAAGCTCAACTGGCATAACATACTACACAAAAACATTGTTCCACATCCTACTTTGGCGAGGAGTGACTGGGATCGTAAATGCTTGCAAGCAACCGTATAGATGCAATGATGGGTCTCTCCTCATTCAGAGCAAAGAAGAATGAAGGAAAACAAAGATGAATGGAAACTATTAGTCCAAGGGACTGGTACACCATGCGATCCTCAGCCTATATGACCATGAGACCAGAAGAATTAGATGGTGCCTGGCTACCACTGTCAACCACTTGTTGTTGTTGTTGTTGTTATGTGCCGTCAAGTCAAACCCGACTCATAGCGACCCCTCCTTGGGTTTCCGAGGCAGTATCACTACGGAAGTAGGATTGCCCAACCTATATATGTAGGAGATCCAGAATAGAGTGGGAGAACAATTTGGAATAAAATACAAAATTATACTTAAAAAAAAAAAAAAATACCAGGCTTGCCAGTCAGATAGAGCCTGGTGAAACCCCTGAGACTACGACCCCTAGTTGCCCTTCAGGTCTGGAATTGAACTCCTATAGCTTCCAGCCAAATAAAAGACCGGCATATGGGCTGAACATTTACATCGGGTAGATACATTCCTTGGAGAGATCAATCATGGGAGAACAGAAGGGCAGTGTATGCACAGGGAGACAGCTGCAGGGGCAGTGCGTGGGAGGGAAGGACTCAGGGAAGAGGTAGCTCTGGGGAAGAAGTGGGAGGAGAGCTGTTACATTGTGGAAAATTGCAATGTCATGAGACAAAATGTGTATGGAAAATGAAATTGCTCTGTAAACTTTCATCCAAATCACAATAAAAAGAATAGATCCAAGGACATTGCTCTGAATGAAACACACAGAAATAATAGGATGGAAACAAAATGAGAGAGGGGTTAAGAAACATGAGAGAAAGAGAAGATCCAGAGAGAAGCACAGTGCCCTAGTCTGAATGCCCCCAGAAACAGACTCTGAGAATTTCAGTGCAGATCATTTGTTTGGTAGGCCAGGAAGCACCATCAGGGAAGTGGGGAATGACAAGAGGAAGGAAGGCAGCCAATAAAGGATGTTGGTGAAGCCAGCAGCATACAGGGCAACTGCAGCTTAATCCCATAAGGAAACAGCATGTAACACATGTCTCAGAATTATACCACTCTTGGGTCAAGAAAGCAAAGGAGTTTATCCACTGACTCCTGTCAATTATTGTTAAGGCTGCTCCCTGGGGGGTATTGACACCCCAACACTTCAGGTCCTCAGGCAAAGAGGTGCAGATATCAGCAGTCTAGAAAAGTTAAGGTCAGAGGGATATGGGAGCGGAGACTGTAGCATCTGCTCTACCTAGAGAAACTGTGTAACTGTATAACAGAGGCAGTTTTTTTCAGAAAAGACTGCTTTTCTGAAGTTAGTAAAGAAGGCACTTCAGAAAGAAAGATATTAAACCCAGAAAGAAGGTGCCAAAAAAAAAAAAAAATAGCGAACAAAGAAATTGATAAATATAAGGTGGTGACGCAATGGTTAAGTACTCAGCTGCTAACCATAAGGTCAAAGGTTTGAAACCACTAACCACCCCACAGGAGAAACATGTGGCCGTCTGCTTCCATAAAGATTACAGCCTGGAAAACCCAATGGGGCAATTCTACTCTAACCTATCTCTATCCTAACAACACTGCACAGAAGAAAGGAAGAGATAATAATAATGTTAGATTTTGTTAGGGACAGAACACATAGTAGAGTTTTAAGGGAGGCTGCCACTCCTCGGAAGGAAGGTTGGGCAATCCTACTTCCGTAGTGATACTGCCTCGGAAACCCAAGGAGGGGTCGCTATGAGTCAGGTTTGACTCGACGGCACATAACAACGACAACAACAACTGAAAGAATAGACTTGAATGTATGTTTTCAAACCAGTAGAAAGAAAACAGGAAATAAAGAAAACTGGAATGATTCAGGAGAAAAAAAAAAAGTAGAAAAAATAGGACAAATGGCATTAAAAAAAGAAAGAAAAGATAGTACAAAAAATTCAAACAGATCACGGATCAACATTAGAAGAGAGATTTTCAGATTGGATTTCTTTTTTGAAAAAATGCAATTCTGCTATGTCCAAGAGGAGAGCTCTGGTGGTGTAGTGCCTAAGGCATGTCCAAGAGGCCTGGCTGGCTCAGTTGGTAGAGCATGAGACTCAATCTCAGAGTCATGGGTTCATGCCACATGTTGGGTACTCATTTACAGAGTTCTGGTGGTACAGTGGTTAAAGCATTTGGTTGCTAATCAAAAAATCAGCAGCTCCTGACTAAAAGCAAAAGGAAGGAAAAAGCAAACAGAACAGTTTAACATAAAGTCATTCTAAGAAATAAAGGGGAGCTCTGGTGGTGTAGTACCTAAGGCATTTGACTGCTAACCAAAAGGCTGGTAGTTCAAACCCACCAACCACTCCTCGGAAGGGAGATGGGGCAATCTACTTCTGTAGAGATACCACCTTGGAAATCCAGGGAGTGGTTGCTATGAGTCAAATCAACTCAACAGCAGTGACTTTGGTTTTTTGATTTTGTATCATGATATCTCTTTATCCCTAATGTTAGCATTGGTCAGTTTTGTCTTTCTACTGGGCTTAAAGTGAGCCCTCCCAGAGGCAGAAGTAAGGGGATCTCACTACCATCAAGAAAGAGAAGCAGGAGTAGAGTGTGTCCTTGGACCTGTGATCCCTGCTCTGAGACAGCAGAGAGATGGCAAAGACTTGGCAGAGAGATGGTGGTGGCAGTGGCAGCAGAACTGAGACCAGCATGAGATAGAGCTGCAGGCTTGCCAGCCCATGAAGTGAGAAAGCTGAGTATGTTTGGGCGGGAGGCTTGCTGGCAGAGTGGGATGTACCTAGGTGCACCTATCAACAGAGCTAACAAGAGCCTTGTAACTACTTGTCAGAGCAGGGCAGAGGCCAAGGGCAGAAAAGCATGCTTGAGTGCATGGCCAAGAGGAAACTGTCCTGACTGAAAAATTGTATCCTGAGTGTTCCTGAACCTGAATTGTAACCTGTTTACTGCCCTAATAAACCCCATAACTGTGAGGGAAAAAAAATCTCTTATGTTGTTATATATGCTATAACTAGAAAACACAGTAGTTAAAATTGCCCTATTAGTAAAACAATACAGACTGTGAGATGCAGAAAATCATAAATTTCATTGCAAGATATAAAAGACAATCCAGTGAAGACATGTACTACTTTCATGCACAGTAAGTCTCAATAATGTAAAGATGCCAATGATCCCCCAACTAGTTTATAAGTTAAATGCAATTCCAATCACAATCTAACAGAGTTTTTCATGTAGTTCGACAAGCTGATCCTTAAATCCATATGGAAAGCAAAAGATCAAGAATAGTCAAGACAATTTCAGATTTAAAAATTGTCAATAAAGGACAAAAAATCCGGTGCAAATGGGTAAGTAATATGAAGACAATTCACAGAAGAGGAAGAAACCCAATTGGCCACTAAACATATGAAAAACCATTCAACCCCACTGGTCCTCAGTGAAATGTAAAATAAAACCACAAGTAGTTATCCACCCATCAGATTGGCAAGGATATGGGGCTATTGGAACTCCCATATGCTATTGTTAGAAGGACAAATGGTCTGTCCCTTTGGAGAAAAATCTGGAAATATCTATCAAATTCAAAGGTATTCTTCCCCATATCTCAGCCATGACACTCCCCTGGAGAAACTTTCATCTATGTGCTCAAAGCAACTTGCACGTGTTTATTCCAGCAGTGTCTGAAGTCCCCAAAAGGTGTAAACAATCTAAATATACTTCAACAGAAGAATGGATAAATGACTCATGGTACATTCATCCTATGAAAGACCAAACAACACTTAAAAATAATCTAAGCTATATTACCAACACTCTGACATGGATAAATCCCAAAAATAATGATAAGCAAAAAAAAAGAAAAAAAAAGGCAATAGCAGAGGACATGTACAGTACAATACCATTTATATAAAGTTAAATAAAAAAAATAAATAAACCTCACTGCCGTGAAGTCCACTCCGACTCATAGCAACCCCTCCTTGTGTTTCTGAGGTGGTAGTATCTCTATGGAAGTAGATTGCCCAGTCTTCCTTCCTAGGAGTGGCTGGTGAGTCTGCACCACCAGGCTTCTGGTTAGCAGTCAAATGCTTTAGGCAGTACGCTATCAGAAATATAAAGTTAAAGAGCATGTAAAATAAAACTATTTATTATTGCTTATAAATATGTTTAATTGCAGTAAAAGTATGGAAACATGCATGGGTGTGATAACCACTAAATTCCGGATACTGGCTACTTTGGGGAGGATCCATAAGACGGGATCTATAAGGAGTACATGTTGTTGTTGTTGTTGTTGTGTGCCATCGAGTCGGCCCCGACTCATAGCGACCC
>NW_006921627.1:11233682-11243749 GCF_000298275.1 Orycteropus afer afer
GATGGACACCTAGACTGTTTTCAACTTTTGGCTATTGTAAATAGTGCTGTGATGAACATGGTTGTGCATGTGGTTGTTCTTGTCATGGCTCTCACTTCTTTGGGATATATACCTAGTAATGGAACAGGTAGATCAAATGGTATTTTTATTTCCAACTTTTTAAGGAATCACCATACTGCTTTCCACAGTGGTTGTACCATTTTACAGTCCCACCAGCAGTGTATGAGAGTTCCAATTTCTCTGCATCCTCACCAGCATTTGTTGTTTTGAACACTAGTATTTTTAGACTATCCTCTCCGATTTTCCAAACAGCTGAAATTTTCATTTAAAAAACCAATCCTTGAAGCAAGTGGCCCAGTGACCTCAGAGTGCTGGCTTTGCCTTTACAAACTGCAGAGTGAATAGCTCTTTTGTCCATGTATCTGCCCACACACGACCTACTTCCTTAAAACAAATTCTTAAAAGCAAAAGAAATTGCTGGGTCAAAGGGCACAAAAACTGTTAAGACTTATTATATTTTCTGGCAAAAATTATACCAATTTACTCTCCACAGCATTTTAAATATCTTATTTGGTAATTTAATTGGGAAAAATGGATATATTATTCCTGTTTTAATATTCATTACTTTAATTATTGGGTGACTATTTTCTAATATTGTCCATCTGAATTCCTATCATGACTTTCTTGGTCAGTTCTTCAGCTTATTTTTAACTGAAATGCCTATCTTTCCCTATTGATTTGCAACAACTCTTTCTAGATTAAGAATATTATCTTTTTTTCTAACATTAATATGTGAATTTTTTTTCTCAGTTCTTCACCCGCCTTTATTTTTTATCTATGATGTTTTTTGATGTCCAGGAGTTTGGGGAATTGTTTAATGTTCTTTTTTATTAGGGAACTAGATAATACAGGTGCCAGGTAAAAGTACAAATGCCAAGTATCCAAAAGGGTACCCAGTGAAAAGTCCAGACTCCTTCCTCCCACTTGGGTGACCAACAATCCCAGTTTGCCCTGGGTTGATGGAGTTTGGATTTTCATTACTAAAACTGGAACAGTTGGACCTCTACCAGTCTCCTAGTTCCTATCTCCAAAGGCAACCATGGTTACCAGTTTCTTGGTGCAGTGCAATGGGTTTCTCTTTATATATGGCCTTTCTGGACTTGAGTTCATAATTCTGCAAAAAATAATTAGTTGGGCCACAGTCTGCCCTGCAACTTGTCTTTTTTATTCACCTTGCAGGCACTGGTCAGTTTATTATGCAAATAATGTGCTTAAAATCACCCAATAAGAACTAAGTGACTTCGTGGGGATTGGTCGGTTTGTGGCCCAGCTGGAAGGGCCATGCCTTGAAATTTAATATAAGGGCCAATCCCACAGAGGTTGATGGGGGACCTCACTACCATCTAGAAGAGTTCAGAGTGGAGCACAAGCTTTGGATCCCAGGTCCCTGTGCTGAGGACCTCCTGGATGCAGAAGAGAGAGCTGTAGCATTGAAGACCACAAGAAGTGGCAGCAAGCACAACAGACCTCAGTGGCAGAGAAACAACAGTAGAAGTATGAGCGATGGGAACCAGGAGACTGGCGCAAGACAGAAAGAGAGAGGCAGCTGTGGTGGGCTTGCTGGGAGACAGGCAGAGAGAGAGCTGAGTGCCTTCAGGTAAGAGGCTTGTTGGAGGAGCTGAAGAGCTATAATAGTTTTCTGAGCAGGGCAGAAACCAAGAGAGGCCCAACATCAGAGGCTGTTGGCTGACATCACCAAGAGAAGGACCACCTGCTGGCCCGGCTGAAAGAAAGGCTTGTCAAGGGGCACAGCTATGAAGAAGCTAAGAGCTGTCTTGGTTGGAAGCTGTCCTGAATGACAAACTGTATTCTGTCTCCTGCATTGTAGCCTGTTACTTTGCTAATAAATTATATAATGGTAAGTATGGTCTGTGAATTCAGTGCAGTCATTGCAACAAATTATTGGACCCAGAAGAGAAGTAGAGAATGCCATGAGGGGGACAGCTGGTATCAGAAATAGTGAAAGTTTGGGACTGTAGGTATGTCTGACCTCCATCTCATAGGAACCAGCTTTATGCTAAACCTGATTCTCATCCTTCCACCTGACTGTAGATGGTCCTGGTGCTAGATTATACTTGCTATACTTCTAAAACTATGCCCAAAGTATTAAGCATTAATCTTCAGATCTATTGTTGAGAATATGAATTTTAGTCCATAGATAGTGCCTAAAGCACTTGCCAGCTAACCAGAAGGCTGGTGGTTCAAACCTACCAGCCACTCCTCGGAAGGAAGATTGGCAATCTACTTCCATAGTCATACTGCCTCAGAAACCCAAGGAGGGGTCACTATGAGTCAGGTCTGACTCTATGGCAAATAACAACAACAACAATATGTCACATCACTTTTTTTAAAAAAATCAAGTTAAATCTACATTTCTTCATAGGTCTGGGGTATACAAGAAGCCAGGTGTTCAAAAAACAAAGTCAAGGCCCTCAAATATTTAGTTCATTCCAATTGCTACTTCATCCTTCCCAACTCCATATGACTCCTTTAGAGACCAGCTGTCCAGACTCCCAGACCTCTGGGCATGACCAAGATAGGGGCCAGACCTCTGGGCATGACCTCTGGCCCCTATCTTGAACACCAAAAAAAAAAAAAAAAAAACATAGGCAGGGAAGGAGCACCCAGAAGGAGGCACAGAGTAAGCCCCAGATCCCCTCTATACCTCACCCCACTGTCTTCCCCTTTCTGTGGGGCCCTTCTTCTTCTTGGGCTCATGTCCAACATCAGCAAGCTTAGACTTCCTCCTGTCCTCCCCACACAAGCACTGTGGACCATGCCCACCCTGACACACACACTGGGAACCTCAGAATGTCTGCTTGTTACTCAACAGCACTGCTCCCCCAAATACATCATGTGCTGCTTGTCTTATGGTTCCATTATCCAAAATGGCCTCCTTTACTTCCCTGTTCCTCCTTTCTTCTATTCATCCTTCCATGCCCTTATCCTAATAGAAAAAGGATTTCTCATTTAGTGCACACTTCCCATGTGCCAGGCACTCTGCTATCTGCTTAATGCATATTATTTTACTTAATTTCCCTGTTAGTTTCCTAGTTCTGGTGTAACAAACTACCACAATTTTGGTGGCTTGACAACAGAAATTTATTTTTTCATAGTTCTGGAGGGCAGAGGTCCTCAAGATGGCAGTAGGGCCATGGTCCCTCTGAAGGTTCTTCCCTTGCAGCTTCCAGGTGGCTCCAGGTGCTCTTTGGCTTATGGTTGCATCACTCCAATCTCTGCCTCTATTCTCACATGGATTTCTCCTCTTCTCCCTGTGTCTAACCCCTCAAAAGAACTCTTGCCATTGGACTTAGGATCCATTTAAATGATCCAGGATGATCTCATCTCGAGATCTTTAACTTAATTACATCTGCAAAGACCCTTTTTCCAAATAAGGTTACATTCACAAATTGCAAGGCTTAGGCCATAGACATATCTTTTGGGAGGCCACTATTTAACCCACTACATCTCCTAACAACCATTTATGGTAAATATACCATTACCCTCATTTTACAAATGACAACAGTGATTGACGCTCAGGAAGCTAAGTAACTTACATAGGATCACACTGCTATAAAAAGGCAGCCAGTATCTGAACCCACTTTCTTCTGATTGACTGACAATCCACATTCTTTCTACTCCACTTGAAGCTCTTCCATGAGCCTCTCCTTCTTTCTTTCTTCTCTGCCTTCACAAACCCCATCCCAAGCCTTTCCTAATAAGAAACCATCTTTTCTGCCTTTGAGCCACCTCTGCATGGCTCTGTTGTTGTTGCTATGTGCCGTCGAGTCGGCCCCGACTCATAGCGACCCCTCCTTGGGTTTCCGAGGCAGTATCACTACAGAAGTAGGATTGCCCAACCTTCCTTCTGAGGAGTGGCTGGTGGGTTTGAACCGCCAGCCTTCTGGTTAGCAGTCAAGTGCCTTAGGCACTCTGCTACCAGAGCTCCTCTGCATGGCTCTAGTGGAGCCCATTTTTTTTTGTGCATTATTTTGTGTCTTATCTTCTCTAGTCTGAGCTCTCAGAACAAGGACCAAACTATTCATCTCTGTATCTTACACAGATCATGGCACATAAGTACTCAATGAATGCTTTATTGAACTCCCTGCTAATGCAACAATCCAGTTGCTTGAATCAGTCTGACCCAGATGTGTCAAAGTAGAACTGTGTACTCCAGAGTTTCCAATTGCTAATTTCTCAGAAGTAGCTCACCAGGACTTTCTTCTGAGATGGCGCTGGATGGACTCAAACCTCTAATCTTTCAGTCAGCTGCTGAGCACATTAACCATTTGCACACACCAAACCAAACAAACCAACCCCACTACCATCAAGTCAATTCTGACTCACAGTTAGTGTATAATATGAACACATTAGCAACAGAGCTGAGACTGCCGAGAAAGCATTGCTCAACACTTGAGGAAGTCGTCACGTGCTCTTGAATTCATTAGCACAGAGGTTTAAAAAAATAGCAAAAGTCACCAACTGTCTTCAAGGAAAACTTTGACAGGGAAAGTCACAGGACTGCTCTATTACAGGGCAGTGATGTCAGACCAAGGTCATGTTGCCATTTGACATTCTGTGGCCTTAACTGTTACTACACTCTGGACTGAGTATTTCGAAATGACACTCATATTTCTATTTTATCATAAAATAACACATTTGCCTGGAATACTAAAGTCTGTTTTCTCTAAATATGGAGTCCCTGGGTGGTACAAATGGTAGCATGCTCAGCAGCTAACCAAAAGGTTGGAGGTTTGAGTCCACCCAGAGACAACTCAGAGGAAAGGCCTGGAGGTCTATTTCCAAAATGTCATCCATTGAAAAGTCTATGGAGCTCAGTTTCACTCTGACATACATGGGATCACCACAAGTTGGGGTCAACTCAACGGTAATTCTTTTTTTCCTCTCTCTCTCTCTCTAAATACAGAGGATCAGGGATGAATACGGCTTGGACTCTGTTCTCAAATGACTCTTGATCTGGTAAGAAGAGAGTTGCATAAACCACAACGGTGGTGGCATGTGTAACTGAGGGCTAGAGGTGCAGGGAACAAGATGATCAACTCTCCAACCCCTTCACACTACATAACACAGCTGGAATTGTGCTGTCACCACAAGGACCATTTTCTTAGGGAAACCCAAACTCAAAGGCCAAGTCATCAAATCTTTCTTGTATTTGATAGTTTAAACCTAGTGATCTTAAAAGGTATTTAGATATATACAGTGCAATTGATCCATTAAACAAACAAACAAAAAAAAACCTCACTGCCGTCCAGTCAGATCCGACTCATATGAACCCCTCCTTGAGTTTCCAAGACGGTATCTCTACAGAAGTAGTTTGCCCAATCTTCCCTCTGAGGAGTGGCTGGTGGGTTTGAACCACCAGACTTCTGGTTAGCAGTCAAAATGCCTTAGGCACTACGCCACCATTAGTAAGTATGAAAATCCACCAGGGAGTCCTGAATTAATATTTCCACTGAGGTTATTGGTTTTCTTAGGATTATCTAATGGTATTTATATGTAACACCATGCTATCTGAAATAAAAGCCTTATTCATAAGGCCCTGAGCTCCATGGGGATCTTAGAGGTACATTTACATATATGTACCATCAACCTGAGGGCCCTAATTGCCTTGGCCTGAGTTTTCAAATACCGAGATCATGTTTTGACCTGTGGTGACCTCTGCCTGCTCTGACCTCATACTATCTGTTTGGCAGAAACTCAAGATCTCTTTTGGCAATTTTTGTGTTATTTTATAAACATTAGATGTACTGATGCTTATCTCCCTAATCAGATCACCAGTTCCATGACAACAGGAATGAAATTTTAAAAGCAATGTGCCTTCCCAGACTACAACACAGCACAGGGCAGGACACCAAGCAAAAGAGACCCTCCTAGGACCTGGCAGGTCCACACTCAGCCCTCCAATCACCCCTACCTTGAACTTGGGGCTTCCTACTGCAAATAGTGCTATACAGAATGCATGCGCACTCCCCTCTACGGTGAATGCTCCCAAGGGTAGAGAGGAGCCCTGCACCCTCATACCACCCAGATGGAGTCCTGCACCCAGAAGTTGCTCTATAGCAATTAATTAAATAAAAATAAAGGAGGTGCATTAAAAGCTGTTTCCTGGTAAATGCTGTTGAGGGTTCAGTGGTAGAATACTAACCTTCCATGCAGAAGACCTGGGTTCGATTCCTGGCCAGTACAGCTCATGCACAGCCACCACCCATCTGTCAGTGGAGGCTTAAGTGTTACCATGATGCTGAACAAGTTTCAGCAGAACTTCTAAGCTAAGATGAAGTAGGAAGAAAGGCCTGGTGATCTATTTCTTAAAATCAGTCAATGAAAACTCTGTGGATCACAACAAATCATGGGGATGGCACAGGATTGGGCAACATTTTGTCCATCCATGAGTCACCATGACGCAGGGATCACCATGAGTCCAGGGCTAGCTTGACAACAGTAAACAGCAACAAGCTATACAAACAATATTTAGAGAATCTGCTTTTACCCAGAATGACAGACAGTGAAGGCTTCAGGAAAAAAAAAAAAAAAAAAGGCAGTGTTTGAATTGGCCTGGGTGGATAGGTAGACCTTTTTTAAAATAATTTTAATTGCTTTATCATAAAAGTGACATGTAGTCATTGTAAAAAAAGAAAAAGAAAAAAGACAGAAATAAAGAAAAAATAAGAAAGTAAAAACCACTCATAATCCCACTGCCCAAAGACAATCACCATTAACAGTTTGTTGTTGTTGTTGTTATGTGCAGTCCAGTCGGACCCGACTCATAGCAACCACTCCTTGGGTTTCCAAGATGGTATCACCACGGAAGTAGATTGCCCAACCTCCCTTCCGAGGAGTGGCTGGTGGATATGAACCGCCAGCCTTCTGATTAGTAGTCAAGTGCCTTAGGCACTATGTTACCAGAGCTCCCATTAACAGTTTAACATATTGTTTTTCTTTTTTGAAAAAATATATGTGTGTATATAATTTTTTAACAAAATCTTTCTATATAGGGGATTTCTTATCTGCTTTTTTTGTTTAAGAATACATGGGGACTTCCAGTAAGATGGAGGAATAGGCAGACAAGCTACACAGACCCTCTTCAACAAAGAAAAGAGAAACCAATTGACAGAGATATAGAAGATAATCCTGGAGCCCTGAACTTTGAAAGAACTATACAGAAGTGAATTTGGCACCAACTAGTAGAAAAAACCTGAACAGTGAGTACGGAGATGGTTGGAGAAGTAGACTGTCAGCTACTCTGACGGGACCAACAGCCTGAATATTTCCAGGTGGTGTTGGGACCTGAGAATTGACCTAAAGATCAGCCCTGGTCACCAGGGGTACAGGGAAGACTGCACAGGTGGCCTTTGACTGGGAAGGGAAATAGCAAGGAGGGAGACAACCTGAGCTGTGGACTTTCTGCTGTCTAGTGGGTGTAGCCATTTTGAATGTTTACAAGCAGTGGCCCTTTTGGATATTTAAAGTGACCAAGGGTGTAGCCATTTTGAATCTTTACAAGTGGTGGCCATATTTTATTTTAAAGTGACAGCATTCTTATTCGGATTTCAGGGACCTAAGAATAAGCTCTGTTTGCCAAGGATAGCAGGGACATATGCGAGGCTGACAATGGGAAAGGAGACAGGTGATAACTATATAAGTGCTGCCAACTAGCAAACAGAAGAGCACAGTACCTTGCTTACTTACACAAAATCCAATGAAAACAAAAATCATGGACAAGTCATTTCAACACACAATCATCAATTAAATATAAACACAAAAAAAGTCATAATGCCTCAGAGACAACAGAACATCACAGTCCACACAAAGAAGCAAGATAAAGCAAGAGAAACAAGGGACCAGGATACAGACCCAAATCACATCCCTGAGGAAGACACAGCATTGGAACTCCCTGACAAGGGATTCAAAAGAATTACATTTAGATATCTTCAATGAATTGAGAGACAGATCAAGAAAAATACTGACAAAATGAGGAAAACACAGAGAAAACCCTACAGCACTTTTGAAAGACAATACAAGAACAAAATGACAAAATAAATGAAAAATTAGAAATGATACAATCTACACATAGAATCTAGAAGATCAATACTAAATTTTCAGAAATAGATAACACATTGAATGGACAAAGGAGCAGAATTGAATCATAGAAGACAGAATTAGTGAGATTGAAGGCAAATATCTCAATACTTCTTTAGAAAGTGATCAATCAGAAAAAAATATCAAAACAAAATTTAAAAAGCTCTGGTAGCATAGTGGCTAAGACACTTGCCTGCTAACCAGAGGGCTGGCGGTTCAAACCCACCAGCCACTCCTCGGAAGGAAGGTTGGGCAATCCTACTTCCGTAGTGATAACTGCCTCGGAAACCCAAGGAGGGGTCGCTATGAGTCGGGGCCGACTTGACGGCACATAACAACAACAACAACAACAAGGTTCATGTGGGATACCATCAAAAGGAATAATCTATGTGTAATGGGAATTCCAGAACAGAAGAAACAAATAAAACCACAGAAAAAATGGTTGAAGATTTGTTGGAAGAGAGTTTTCCTGGTATGATGAAAAATGAGAATATATCCATTCAAGAAGTACAACAAACCCCAAACAGGATAGACCTCAAAAGAAAATAAAGACATGTCATCATCAAACTCATCAAAACCAAAGACAAAGAAAGAATCCTGAAAGCAGCATGGGAAAAACCAAAAGTTACCTACAAAGGGCAACCAATAAGACTAAGCTCAGATTTCTTGACAGAAACCATGCAGGTGAGAAGACAATGGGATGATATATATAAAACCCTGAAAGAGAAAAATTTCCAACCAAGAATTATGTACCCAGCAAAACTGTTCCTCAAATATGGTGGTGAAATTAGGACATTTCCAGATAAGCAGAAATTAAGGGAATTTGTTAAAACCAGACCACCTTACAGGAGATGCTAAAGGGAGTCCTTTGGACAGAGAACCAACAACAGCAAACAACAACTGACCATTAACACACATGATGACATAACCCAGAAACCAACCCAGTTATAGAAGTATACAAAGTAAATAAACCTACAAGATTGTAAACAGGGAACCAGAGACATCAATTGACAAATGAGGACAACTACAAACCAAAAAGAGGGAAAAAATTATGTAGTTACAGAACTTCTAAATGGTAAGGAAGTCAAGACAACTACAAGATAGAACAGACTGTTCTAAACTTGAGAAGAAAACTATAAATCAAAGGGTAACCTCAAGGAAAAATGATAAACCTTCACATCAAAATAAAAAAGAGGACCAGTGTAAATATTCAGCACATACTAGAACAATAGCAACAAAGGAAGTGGTAACACAATTCAGAAACAAGATGAGCTCAACACAGAAAATTATATGGAACAAAGAAATCAACACCACAAAAAAGTACGTAACAAAAATGACAGCGACAAATTCAGGCTTGTCGATAATTACATATCTGGCAAGGGACTTATCTCTAAGACTTATAGAAAACTCCAATGCCTCAACAACAAAGGAATTAACAATCCAATTGAAAAATGGGCAGAAGACATGAACAGACACTTCACCAAGAAGGATATTCAGGTGGCCAGCTAATACATGAAGAGAGGCTCACAATCATCGGCCATCAGAGAGATGCAAATCAAAACAACAATGAGATATCATCTCACCCCAGCACTGATGGCAAGGTTCAATGAGATAGAAAATAACAAACGCTGGTGGGGATGTGGAGAGATTGGGACTCTCATACACTGCTGGTGGGACTGTGAAGTGATACAACCACTGTAGAAAGCAGTATGGTGACTCCGTAAAATGCAGTATGGAGATTCCTTAGAAAGCTGGAACTGGAGATACTATTTGACCCAGCAATCCCATTACTAGATATATATCCTACAGAGGTGAGAGCCAGGACAGGAACAGATATATGCACACCCATGTTCATTGCAGCACTATTTACAATAGCAAAAAGATGGAAACAACCTATGTGCCCATCA
>NW_006921627.1:11244169-11258154 GCF_000298275.1 Orycteropus afer afer
TACTGATATTTCACAATTTATTTAACTAGCTCCTTCCTGTTGGACATTTATTTAGATTGGTTCTACCTTTTATTTTTACCAAAAATGCTATAATGAACAGCTTTGAAGTTCTATCTAGGTACAACCCTCAGGATTATTTCCATAATATGAAATTCCTACACATGGAATTTCTAGGTCAACGGTCATGCACAGTATAAGGCCTTTAATAACGAGGTCAAATAGCCCTCCTGAGAAATTGTAATGGTTTACACTTCTGTTACCCATTTGCTGGGTAGGAGTTTGACAAGTAAAAATGGAGTCAACAGGCATTTCAGATGCATGGAAAGAAGTAGAAACAAAGAGACAGAGGGAGGAAGGGAATGAGGATGGAAGGAAGGAGGGAAAGAAAGAACTTGTAGCTAAAATGCATGTAAAGATGTAAAAAGACTGGTAGGCGATAAGACAAGAAAAAATAGCAAGAGATAAACTGTGAAGGACCCTGAACCAGGTGAACTGGTTTTGTGTTTATCCTATAGACACCAGGAAACCTGAGATCAGCTGCCCAGCCAACAATACTCTGGCAACAGTGGACATAGATTATACTGAAGTCAGGTGGAGAAGGAGAGGCCAGTCAGGTGGCTGGTGGATGTTTTCAGAAGAGGGACAATGAGGGCCTGAAGAGGGCCATGAGATTTGAGAAGAAAATATCAGATACAACCAATGGTGATGTGGTTGACAGAATAATGGTTCCCAAAGATTTCCACGTCCTAATCCTTGAAACCTATGAATATGTTACCTGACATGGCAAAAAAGATTTTGCAGATGTGGTTAAATTAAGGATTTTAAGAGGGGGAGATTATCCTGGATTAGCCACATGGACCAGTCTAATCACTATGTCCATATGAGAGAAGACAGGAGAATCAGTCAGAGAAGGAAATGTGATGACAGAAACAGAGGTCAGAGTGATGTGGGGCTATGAGTTAGGGAATGCGGGAAGTACCTAAACTCAAACTCAAACTCACTGCTATCAAGTGGATTCCAACTCAAAGTGACCCCTCTTTGGGTTTCTGAAGTGATATCTCTATGGAAGTAGATTGCCCAGTCTTCCTTCCAAGGAATGGCTAGTGGGTTTGAACGATCAGCTTTCTGGTTAGCAGTCAA
The DNA here is from genome assembly GCF_000298275.1 of Orycteropus afer afer. Classification (NCBI taxonomy): domain Eukaryota; kingdom Metazoa; phylum Chordata; class Mammalia; order Tubulidentata; family Orycteropodidae; genus Orycteropus; species Orycteropus afer. Next base: position 11,245,310 of record NW_006921627.1, read on the forward strand.
ATGCCTTAGGCACTAAGCCACCAGAGCTTGTAGAAGCTGGGAAAGTCAAGGACCAGATTCTCCCCTAGAACCTCCAGAAGGTACACAGCTCTGCCAACACCTTGATTTTGACCCATTTTCGGCTTCTTACTTTCAGAACCGTAAGATAATAAATTTGTGTTGTTTTAATACACTAAATTTGTGGCAATTTGTTACAGCAACGATACCCACTGTCATAGAGTTAATTCTGACTCATAGTAACCCCCATCGGGCTTTCAAGGCTGTAAATCTTTATGGAAGTAGATTGCCTTGTCTTCCTCTCGCAGAGCAGCTGGTGGTTTGAACCACCAACTTTTTGGTTAGCAGCCAAATGTCTTACTATGCTACCAGAGAACACATGGCACACACCCCTGTTTTCATGGAGGATGTCCAAGGGCAAAATTGCTAAATAAGTGTTGAGAAGACAGTAAGTGCTATGAGACCCAAGAAGGAAGGATCCTTGAGGGCCAGGCTTGAAAGTCTCTTGATTATATACTATGTGATTTAATTTATATGGCATTCCTGTAATGGTAAGGTGTCTTAAACTGAGCTTGAAAGATGGACCCTGGGCCTGAGGCAAACTGGAAATAAGCACACAGTGGGAAGGGTGTATGACTGTTGGAGTCACTGGGGCAATGCAGCCTAGAGGCAGAGGGATGAATGAATTGACCTCTCCTTTGCCTGAGGCACAAGTTCTTCAGAGTGTAACTAATGCCAAAGCAAAAGAACCTCAGGGGAGTAAAGATTTCCTAAAGAGGGCCCCATCTCTGCCTTTTCCTTGTACTTTTGTAGCGTCTCTTCTCCTATGTAAAGTCCACAAGGGAGAAGACTTTTTGGCATTGCACTCCAAGTAAACAACACACCAGTACATATTTCTTTAGTCAGGCTCTCAACACATCATGCCCCTTCAGCTGTGAGGAAGCCATCTTCCTCCACTTCCTCTCTTCTAAGGATAAAGATATCTGTGGGCAAAATTGGATACTCACTTCCTCCCTTCACAGTTATCACCCCTGTGGTACAATGTCAGAAGAATGGCACAACTTCAGACTAATCTCCTCCTGTTCACGGTAACTATGAAACCACAAGATCACTGCCAAAGAGTTGGAGAGGACAAAAAAACGTTATGTCTTGTGAAATTTCTGGTCCTGATAGCACGGTAGAATTCCTGAGCCCAGAATCAGGAATTCCAAGACATCCAAGACCTGCTGTTCTAATTTTATTGACAAGAGTTATAACAATTCTAATTTTATATGCATCTAACAAAAATAGCTTCAAATATATAAGTTAGCACATCTACCTCCAAGTTTTTCCTCAATTATTCATAGGTCAAGCAGACAGTATCAATGAATATAGACTTCCAAAATAATTGTTAAGCCCAGTCATTGCACTCCAAGGCATATATCCTAGAGAAATGAAAATTTATGTTTGCACAAAAACCTGTACACAAATGTTCATAAAAACTTTATTCATAATAGCCAAAGTAGAAACAACTCAGACATCCTTCAACAGATGAATATGGTTAAACATATTATGTACTTCCATACCATGGATTACTACTTAGAAATTAAAAGGAATGAACTCTTAATGCACTCAACAACCTAGATGAATCTCCAGAGAATTATGCTGAGTGAAAAGCCAATCTCAAAAGGTTACATACTATATGATTCCATTTATATGACATTCCTGAAATGATAAAATTAGAAACAGGTTGTTGTTGTTGTTTGTTATGTGCCATCGAGTTGGACCGACTCATAGCAACCTCTTCTTGGGTTTTTGAGGCAGTATCACCATGGAAGTAGATTGCCCACCCTTCCTTCTGAGGAGCAGCTGGTGGGTTTGAGACACAGATTAGTAGTTGTCAGGGATAGGTGATGGAAAGAAGTGGTGGGAGTGAGGGAGCTGTGATTATAAAAGGGCAATGTGAATGATCTTTGTGGTGATGGCTGTATCGTGACTATGATGGTGGATACACAAACCTTCACATGTGATAAGATTGTATAGAATTCACTATACACCCAAAAAAAAAAAAAAAAAGAGTACAAGTGAAACTGGAAAGAATGATTTTACTAATGTCAATACCCTGATTATAACATTGTACTATAGTTTTGCAAGATGCTATCATTGGGGAAAATTGGGTAAACAGTACATAGGACTTCTCTATTATTTTTTACAACTGCCAGTGGCTGTCAAGTATTCTCTAAATGAAACTTCTAATTTAAAAAAAAAAAAAAAGTCAAAAAAGAAACCAACAAATGAGCTTGATCTAATGTATATATTTAGAATTCAGCACCTAATACCACAGTTGACTACTCTGAAAGAGATCGCAATAGGAAGTCTCAGATAGTGTGGGAGAAAAATGTGGAACTAAACTCAAAATCATTAAAAAAAAAAAAAAAAAGACGAGGCTTACTTGTCTGATAGAGACTGGTGGAACCCCCGAGACCATGGCCCTTAGGCTCCCTTCAAGCCTAGAACTAAACTCACTCCCATGGCTCAACTTTCAGTTAAACAATAGGCCTATGAGGTGAACAATAACACCAGGGAAGTACCACCAGAGAGGTACAATCAAACACACAAGATCAAAAGAGCAGCATTTGCCCAGGGTTAAAGCTCAGAAGGCAGGAAGGAATAAGAAAGAAGGACGAATTGGAAAATACAAGGAGGAAGTGAGAAAAGAGTTATTCCATCATAGGGATTACAATCAATGTCACAAAACAAAATGTGTATGAATTATTGAATGGTAAACAAATTGCTCTGTAAACTTTCACCTAAATCACAATAAAAACTTAAAAAAAAAAAAAAAAAAGAAAGAATTCTGCACCCAACAATTAGAGAATCCACATTATTCTCAAGCATTCATAGGGTGACCAACTCATCCCAGTTTTCCCAGAATGTTTCTGGGCAATAAGTAAATAAAGACAAGAGCAGAAACCCAAGAAAAGTAAAGATACAAGCATAACTGGAGATACTGAGGTTCGGTTCCAGACTACCAAACAAACTTGGATGGTTGGTCACCCAAACATTTATAAAACTTGATTGTGTACAGTTCCTGACATAAAACAGTTCTCAACACATTTTAAAGATAGGTGACATATATATACACCATATTCTCTAACCACATTGTAATTAAATTAAAAATAAATTTTAAAGATTTAAAAAAAACAACCATGCAATTTGAAACTTTTAAACAAACTTCAAAATGGCTCATGCATCAAAAAAAGAATCATAAGAGAAACTTTAAAATACTTAAAACCAAATAATAAGAAAATATTCCACATGAAACTTGAGATTTTACAGCAAAACTATTACTTAGAGAAAAATGTATAGGCTTAGATATTTACATTAGAAAAGAAAAAAGTCTGGAAATAAATAGCTGAGTGTCCAAATTAAGAAGTTAGGACAACAGAATGAAAGCAAAGAAAAAGGAGAAAAATAAAGATAAGAGTAGAAACCTAAGAGTAATTAAACATACAACTATAATGTGACAATATAACAGGTTCAGTTCCAGATCACCACAATAAAGCAAATATCACAATAAAGCAAATCACATTAATTTTTTGGTTCCCCAGTGCATGTAAAAGTTATGTTTACACTACTCTGTAGTCTATTAAGTGTGCATTAGCATTATGAAAAGGATTGAAATATTGTGAGAATTACCAAAATGTGACACAGAGACATGAACTGAACACATGCTGTTGGAAAAATGGTACCCATAGACTTGCTCAATGCAAGGTAGCCACAAACCTTCAACTTGTGAAGAAAAAAAAAAAAAACCATTGTATCTGCAAGGCATAATAAAGTGAAATGCAGTAAAACCGGATACACTAACCTGTTGCTTTTGAGTAGAGTCCAACTCATGGCAACCCTATGTACTTCAGAGTAGAACCATACTTCATAGGGCTTTGTTAGTTGTAATCTTAACAGAAGATCTCCAGGCCTTTCTTCCACTAAGCCACTCCATGGGTTCAAACTGATAACCTTTTTGTTAGTAATTGAGCACAAACCGTTTACACCACCCAGGGACCTTAAAAGTAGAGAAGAAGGAAAATAAAATAAAATAAAAGCCAAAAGGTGGTTATTTGAAAAATCAGGTGATGCTTTTTTCTGCATCAAGCAGTTTCACCTATCAAATTAGCAAAAGATTAATAATATTTAATGTGTGTGAAGATGTACTCATGATTTCAGGCAGTTTTTAAAACTAGGAGTATAAAAATGATACCTTTCTATAAAGCAGCTTGCCACGTGTAATCTGTCAAGCTCTTTCAAAGTGTTCCTACTCTTGACCCAGTAAATTCCACCTCTAGGAATCTCTGTTAAGGAAATAATCTACAATGAGGACAAAGATCTACATACAAGATAAGCACTATGGCATTGTTTCCAATTGTCAAAAGTAAAGTGTAAGCATTCTAAATGTCCCAGTTTACCAGAGTAGTAAATAGTTTTTGGCATACACATGGGGTGGATTATCACGTAACCATGAGAAACAATTGTTAATGACATGGGGAAATAATTATAATACAATAATAAGTGAAAGAAGATACGAATATGTACATACCAAAACCAAAAAACAAACTCACTGCCATCAAGTTGATTTCGACTCATAGTGACCCACTTTGGGTTTCCAAAGCAGCAAATTTTTATGGAAGTAGATTGCCCAGTCTTCCTTCTGTGGAGTGGCTGGTAGGTTTGAACCACCAATCTTCTGGTTAGCAGTCAAATGCCTTAGGCACTATGCCACCAGAGCTCCTTTGAATATGTACACACTATGTAAAATATAGAGAGAAGAAAGCACTGGAAAAAAAGAGAGAACGTATTTGCACCATTGTCTCTGGATTGGCAGGGCGCCGTCAATTTCTTATTTAAATATCTTTGTGCTTTTAAAATTTGTTTTAAAATTGTGCCTATATTACTTAAGGTCTTCAAAATAATGTTCTCTTTTTTAATATGTAGAAAAATAGGGAAAGAGAAGAATTAAGCGCAGAAAGTTTTCAAGACTTCAACTATACATGTTTGTTGTTGTTATTTGCCATCAAGTCGGACCCAACTCATAACGACCCTTCCTTGGGTTTCTGAGGCAGTATCACTACAGAAGTAGATTGCCCACCCTTCCTTCCAAGGAGTGGCTGGTGGGTTTGAACAGCCACCCTTCTGGTTAGCAGTCAAGTGCCTTAGGCACTATGCTACCAGAGCTCCTCAACTATACACACGAAAGTTGCAAATGAAAGAGGAAAGAAGAGGCTCCTTGTGAATTCAAAGGAGAAAGAATAGGCGCTCTTTCTCTCTCTCTCTCTCATCTTAAATTGTTAATTGAGTGAAAGTTTACAGAGCAAATGGGTTTTCCATTCAACAATTCATATACCTTTTCTTTTATGGCATTGATTACAATCTCCACAATGTAACAGCACTCTTCCCACTTCTTCCCTCTGTTTCCCATTTCCCTTTGTCCTTCTTTCCTATCCTTTTCTGCCTTCTGAGCTTTGTCACCTGGCAAATGCTATCCTTTTGATCTCATATGGTTGATTGTTCTAAGAATGGCTACCTCCCTGGTGTTATTGTTCACCTTATAGGCTTGTCTATCCTTTGGGTTTGGTTTTTGGTTTATCCTTTGGCTGAAAGTTGAGCAATGGAGGTGAGTTCAGTTCTAAGCTTGAAGGGTATCTAGGGCTTATAGTCTAAGGGCCATAGTCTCGGGGATTCCACCAGTCTCTATCAGACCAGTAAGCCTGGTCTTTTTTATGATTTTGAGTTTTGTTCCACATCTTTCTGTCTCTTTATCCAGGACCTCCAGAAAGGACTCTTTCTTGACCCAATCAGATTCTAGCTTCTTTTGAGGGGAGAGACAGAGATGTAAAAAATAAAATTAAAATACTAAAAGAACACAGTTTAAAAAAATTGTTTTACTTTTTAATACTTTCTTAAGATGACCCAAATTTTGTGGTGCTTCTATTTATGATACCTAAAAACCAGAAACTACCCAAATGTCATCAACCATAGAATGAATAAATTGTGGTTTATTCATACAATGGATTATTATATATAGCTGTAAGAATTGTCTATAACCACACAGAACAATATGAATGACTCTCACAAATAAAATGTTGACCGAAAGAAGAAAGACTTAAAAAAAAAAAAAAAAAAGTACTTATGTTCATTTACATAAAATACAAAAATTGGCAAAACTAATCTATGCCATTGAAATAGGACCAAATGCAGGTCCCTGCCCAGTGCTCGGTCAGGCCAAAACAGTTTACACACCGAGTGATTAAGAGAAGAGAAAATTATTTATTGCAAAGCAGCAATGCAAGGAGTAGGGGTACCTGTACCCAGATTTGACTCCCCGAAACTCCATCGAATTATAGTTTTGTAGGTTTCAGAAGAGAGGGTGATGCATATTCATAAAAATGTCAGGAATTTGGGCATGAGATGGTTAACGATTGGCTGAAATTTACTTCGCCTCAGTTCAAGTTTCAAAGGGACAGTAGCATTTTGAGCCAGTGTGCTTGCATACCAGATGAGTCACACCGGATTCCTATCATCAGCTGATCAGGGCTTAGGCAGAGTGCAGTGTGTTAGTTCCCAGTAACTTTGTTCCTCTCTGTCCCACTGCGCATGTCCACAGGCCAGAGTTAATTTTCAAGTTGTTTTCTAAGACACTTTAACATATTTATTACCTGTGCCGAAGGAAATAGCAGGAAAGAATTTTTTTTTTTTTTTTCCATTCATTTCTTAAGGAACTGAGCTTATTGTAATTACCTGTCTCCAACCAGAGTCCTATGTGTTTACTCATCTATCTCCAACCAGGGACTGGGGTGGGGAAATAGTTGAGGGTAATTAAGTTTACTTATCTATTCCCATCTAGGGTCCTAGGGGTCCTATCTGTTCTAATTATCTACCTTAACCAGGGTGGGGGAAATAGAGCTCTGGTGGTGTAATGCCTAAGGCATTTGACTGCTAACCAGAAAGCTGGCAGTTCGAACTCCCCAGCCACTCCTCAGGAGAAGATTGGGCAATCTACTTCTGTAATGATACTGCCTTGGAAACCCAAGGAGGGGTCGCTATGAGTTGGATCCAATTCAATGGCAGTCAGTTTTTTGTTTTTTGTTTTAAATCTATGCTGTTAGAAGTCAAAAAAGTGATTATCCTTGGAGTGCAAGTGACTAGAAGGGAGAATGAGGGGAATTCTGGGGTGCTGGTAATGTTCTACTTTTTAGACTGGGTACTGGTGACAAGAAGGGGATATTTGGTTTGTGAAAATGTATTGAATTGTATGCATATAATCTGTGTGTTTTTCTGTATGAGGATCATACATCAATATAAAATTTTCAAAATGGAAAAAAAATTAACGGTGCTTGGAAGTACACTGGAATTTATTTTCCTTTAATTGGATAAAGGTTCCTGAAAAGGTACTGGGCTTCCTAGAATTTTTATTAATAATTCAAATCTCCCAAGCAGTGTTCCAGACAGGCAGCAGCTACTAACGCATCTTGCACCTCTTGTTCTAGCCTACCTTCTGCTCTGGCTGGCTGTCCTCTGGACCCAAAGCTGTAAGCCTCTCCTGATGGGCACAGGGAGGAGCCATTCCCTGCCTACCACTCACAACTCAGAACACAAAACCAAACTCACTGCCGTGGAGTCAATTCTGACTCATAACAACCCTCCATGGGGGTTCCAAGGCTATAGATCTTTCTGGAGGCAGACTGCCTCATCTCTCTTCCAGAGAGCCGCCTGGTAGGTTGGAACCACTGACTTTTTGGTTAGCAGCCAAATGCCTTAACCACTATACCACAAGAGCTCCTTCCATTATCAACTAGTCACCACAATTCTAAGTATACAATATATACTGACATCGTAACCTGGCTTAAAGCATGGGAAAGAAGGAAAGGTGTAAGCACAGGGCTTGTTCAGAAAGGAGACTTTGCTTACTGAATTTTCTCATTCTGAGGATTTTAATACAGGTACTTAAATCCAGAATCTCTGCTACTCTACCTCAATTCCTGAACCTACTCCACAATAGCTAGTATTTATATGGACTAGATGCCAAGGATACAAAGGTGAGTAAAAACATGTCTTTCTATGCCCTCATGAAGCTTATGGTCTAGTGACAAGGATTCACATAAATCCAAACAAATTATAACTGTGACGATGGTGATAAGAGATATATGGGTGTTCTGGTTACCTAATGTTGCTCTATAAGAATATCTTACCTTATCTATAAGAATAAACAGAGTTGTAAGAATAAACAGGAGTTTTTTCTTACAATTTGGAGGCTTTAAGTCTAAGTTCAAAGCACCAGGCTCCAGGGGCTGTGTGAAAGCCCCTCAGCCTTGGATTTCAGCTCTACCTCTTGCTCCCGACCCACTGAAGCTAGAGGCTTTTCTTCACTCAGGCAGCTACTGGCTGCTGAAGCTAAGAAGCCCAAGGTTGACAAATAAAATGGCACAGTCCCAATGTTACCAGACCACATGGCAGGCCATTAATTCAAGTCCATTGTAAGTCCCAAGGTCGGCAGAGCATAGCATGCTGCTGAACAACGATACGGCTTCATGCAGGATCCACACGTGCCAAAAGCTAGAGACAGTTCCCAAAGCTGCTTCTTATATATGGGAAGCAGACTACATACCCAAAGCAGCTACTCAGCTGCATGTGGTAGATCCCACCATGGAATTGATTGCCAATTTCATCATGGGGAATAACTCCACCAGCTGCCCAGCCGCTCAACCAGGCCCAGCCAATTTGACACACAGACATAACTACCACAATGGGCAAGATACATGGTGCTATGGAAGCATGTAGTAGGGGATTACAATGTAAAGTAACAAGTTCAGTGGCCTGTGTCAGAGAAGCCTTCCCTAGAAAGGGGCCAACTGAGCAAAGTAGGAACCAAGCAAAGAATGGGAAGCACTTTAGGCTGTGGCAGGAGGAAGCTACTTACAAAGAAACTGAAAGAAGGTCTGTATGGCTGGCAGGTGATAGGGTTGGAGAGGCAGGAAGATGCTGCATATAATTCTAATCCTTACTAGAATGTCTTTTAGTTTTCAGGGCATTTTCATAGACATACCTCATCTGAACCTTATACCACCACCAAGAGTTGGCAAAAGTACATAGTGTTTTTCCCAGTTTGCTAAGGAAGAAGTGAACACTCAGGAAAGTGACTTGTCAGAGACCACACAGCTAGGGAGTAGGGCAGTTCATGCTCACCCCTAATCTTCTTTCTCCTGGACCAAGGCTCTTTGCCCTACACTGCTACTGCCTTCTCCCTACACCCAGTCCAAACTGAGTCTCCCTTATGGCTTCACCCTCAAATCCCAAAGTGGAAGCATCAGTCTTATACCTGGAAGGGACTTTAGGAATGGGCTCTTTCTCTAGGATCTTCTCAGTTTGGTTCCTGACAGAGCTGTGAGCTTCTAGAACTCTGGCCAAGCTCCCCTCCTGGTTGACTCTGAAACACTAGCTGGAATCCTTTTAGATCAGATATCATTGGTGGGAATAGGCTTGGGATGATACAGTTTGGACTAAGCAATCCCTGCTTTTAATTCAGGTAGCCTACAGTTCAGGGCATCTGCTTTTAGATATAGAAAATGTCTCTGTGAACCAGGCTACACCGTCATAGGAGGCTTTTGCCCACATATTCATGAAACACGGGAACTTTCCTCTTATCTCTATGCCTTCCTGAAACCCAAAAATCACTCAAAAAAAACACAAAAACCCACTGCCATTGAGTTGATTCCAACTCATAGTGACCCCCATTGGGTTTCCAAGGAGGTAAATCTTTATGGAAGTAGATTATCCCAACTTCCTTCTGAGATATGGCTGGTGGGTTTGAACTACCAGCCTTCTGGTAAGCAGTCCAATGCCTTAGGCACTATGCCACAAGAGCTCCTTCAAAGATCATTATGTATCGGAAGTGACCTCTCCTATACTACAAATTGTTTGTTGGTTTAAAAGAGAATATTTATTTTCTTTCTTCTTCCTCAAATACTCCAGGACAAATTCTTCTAAGTTTTCTGTCTCTCTGCATCTGTGAAGCTAAATTATCTGCTACAATTTACACTGAAAACTTAATATATCCTCAACTTGGGCATTGGGCAAGCTGCCACCACCCCAACCTGACAGCATTCACCAAGGATGAGGCCTCTTGCTAAATAAAGAAGAAAACCAGGGACATTTAGGATACTGCCCTTGTGGCAAGCAAACAGAGGGATATAACCATGTCCTTGATTTGTATTAATGTTGTCGTTGAGTGTTGTTGTCAATTCCAATTCATGGTGACCCCCACATGTTACAGAGTGGAACTGCCCATTCTTAACTGTAATCTTTATGGAAGTAGATTGTCAGGTCTTTCTCCCACAGAGAGACTGGGTGGGTTCAAACTACCAGTCTTATGGTCAACAGCTGAGCACTTAACTGTTGCACTGCCAAGACTCCATTTTGTATTCAAAAAAAAAAAAAAAACTCACTGATGTTGAGTGAATCCTGACTCATAGCGACCCCTCTTTGGGTTTCTGAGGTAGTATCTCTACAGAAGTAGATTGCCCAATCTTCCTTCCAAGGAGTGGCTGGTGCGTTTGAACAGCCAGCCTTCTAGTTAGCAGTCAAATGCCTTAGGCACTACACCATTTTGTATTAATAGCTATATATATTCAATCACAGAATCTCAAAAACGAAAGAAATCTCAAAGTCATGGGAGTCAGACCCTCCAACTACTTCTTCCTCCTCCTAGACAAAGTGTCTTAACCACTGTGGCCCTCACTATATCCCAAAGTAGTCAGCAATGTGTGTGTGTGTGTGTGTATGCATGCAGGCACATGCACTCCTGTATGTTTAATCCCTGTCCTTGTTTTTAAATTGTGAGCCAACATTAAAAACTCAGGGTCCTTTTCTTTAAAATGTAGATTTCTGGCTTCACTTGAAAGACTGTGAGGTCCTGAATCCCTGGGCCATGTTCCCATGAAGGAACAATCAGGTGGAATGAGGGTCTTCTGTTTCCACAGGCACATTTGCTCCAATTCCATGTGCTATAATGCCTGCAACGATGAGGCCCGACACCAGTTACCATTTATCACTGCACTTGCCTTGTCGGTTTTTTTAGAGTAAACACTTCTTTGTAACCACTTCTTTATCAAACTTGAAAAAAAATAAGACACACCAAGAGAGTTGTGAGTTTCAAGAAAAAGGAAAGACCATATTTCTTTGTGGACGCTAAAAATTATTTCTCTTCATTTTGTTAGGAAAGGTCTGGCCTGCTTCCCTCAATTACAACCCCTCCCTGCACTCAGGAAGCATGTGGGTTTGTACCTATAATGAAGCCTTGATGACCACAGTCAAGGTTTCAACGTATTCTAAATTCAGTGGGAGCCATTAAAAGATTTTACAGAGGAGTAACATGATCTGATTATGTTTTACCGTAATGGATATGACTGCAGTGTGGAAAGCAGATTGTGATGGGGTACAAGTGAAAGCAGGACTACCAGGTGAGGCTATTGCACTAGTGGGGTAATGAGATGGATCCATGAATCGAATTCTGTTTAAGAAATACAGGAAGGGAAACATTACAACCCTGTAAGTGGTCACAGACATGGACTAGAAGAAAAGAGAAAGAAAAACAAAGAAAAAGAAAAGTAAATGTGATGGCCTAAAGTAGGAATCAACTGTACGGCAATGGATTTGGTTTATTTTGGAAGTAAGTTAGAGTGATGAAATGCTAATGACTTACTAACCAAGAAGAGGAGGAGAATTTAACTCTATCACACCTACTCTAAAGAAACTTAGATCATATACTTTAGGAAAAAGGAAAATTTTCTCAGAACAGTCTGAAAGTTAATAAAAAATTATGAGCAATAAATAAATAATAAATCTGAACAAATATGGTCTGTAAATAATAAATAATAATGTCTAATTTGCTTCAGTGAAGAAAACACCAGGCAATAGCATGTGAATTAGAAGAAATTGATTGGGCTTAATGGCTTCTAAGACCTTATAATGTTCAGAAAGAAGTTAAAGATACTAACTTTAAGATTTTGTTAAAGAAGTATGCATTGTAAAATTTCAAACTAGCCATCAAAAGAATAGAGTATACAACTTCCAAACCAGTAAGGGGTGGGGGTGGGGGAGATGTTTTGGTTACCTCTAGTGCCATTCTAACAGAAAATACCACAAATGAGTGGCTTTGACAAACAGGAATTTATTCTCTTACCGTTTAGGAGGCTAGAAGCCTGAGTTCAAAGAACCAAGCTCTCGGAATACCTTGACGTTGGGCTTCAGCTCTGACTTTGCTCCTAGCCCACTGGAACTGGAGGCATCTCTTGACTCAGGCAGCTTCTGGCTGGTGAGGCTAACAAATCCAAGGTCAACAAATAAAATTTCACGGTTCCAAGATTACCAAACAATATGACAGGTCACTAGTTCATGTCCAGAGACAGTCCCAAGATTGGCTGGAAACATGGCAGGCTACTGAATGAAGACTCGACTACATGCAGGGTCCAAGCACACTAAAAGCTCAGGGATCTTTCTCAACACTTCTTCTTATATAATGGAAGCAAACACATCCCTAAGGCAGCTACTCAGCTGCTCCAGTAGATTCTACCATGGAGTTGATTACCAGTCTCGTCTTGAAGAATAACTACTTCCAGCTGTCCAGCCACTCAAAAACAGGTCCAGCCAAGTTGACACACAACTTAACTACCACAAGGGAAAAATGGAATATGGGGTGGGGGGGGTGGACTTTAAAAAAGTAAAAAAAAAAAAAAAAAAGGGAAAATCAAAACAAATAAAAGTAAAAGTGGGGCAAACAATAATTGTAATAAAGGTACCAAAATGATTATTTAGAT
>NW_006921627.1:11258254-11262888 GCF_000298275.1 Orycteropus afer afer
GTCTTTTGCAGTAGATTAGCTTAGTGCAATACGTTGTCTAACGTCTTGACTGCTGCTCCCATTGGTGTTGATTGTAGGACCAAGTAACATGAAATGCATGAAAAAAGCAAAAGGTCATTACTAGGGTGAAAAAAAAAAAAAAAAAAAAAAAAAAAAAAAAGGGAAAATCAAAACAAATAAAAGTAAAAGTGGGGCAAACAATAATTGTAATAAAGGTACCAAAATGATTATTTAGATATTTTGAAATTGGATATTTAAAGTTCTGGTTTGTATCAGTTACCTATTCTGGATAACAAATTCCTCTGTAACACAGCAGCTTAAAACAGTACGAAATATTTATTATCCTTGTTTCTTTAGGTCAGGAAATCGGGAGTCTGAGGTGGGTCTGATTTGAGGTCTCTCAGACATTCGCTAGGGCCCCTGAAGGGCTGACTGGGATTGGAGGATCTGCTTCCAGGATGGCTAACTCACAATGCTAGTAAGTTGATGCTGTTTGTTGGCAGGAGGTCTTGGTTCCTTGCTGCATGGACCTCTCCATGGGGCTGGTGAATGTCTTCATGACATGGTGGCTGGCTTTCCCCACAGAAAGTGATCCAGGAGAGAACTTCTGAAGTTACATTCTGTCATTCCCACAATATTCTAATGGTTACACAGATTAATTCTATTCAGTGTGGGAGGGGACTAGCAGGGTACAAACACCAGGAGGCAAGACTCATTGGAGGTCATCTTAGAAGCTGATACTTCATAATTCTATGATGCTTATTAGAGACATACCTAAAACACAACAATGTGAAAAGGTTGGAAGTGAAGCTGGAGTAGTTGTAATAATATCAAGCAAAATAGACTTTCACATAAAACATTATAATGAATAGAGAATGAGATTAAATAATGATGAAGGAATTCAATTTACTAACAAGATATAATGATTACAAAACTAATAAATAAATAAACTTAATTAAAATAGGCTCAAAATATTTTAACCAAAAATTAATAGTACTCAACAAGAAATTGCCAAATTTGCCATCATAAGGGAAGATGTCAATATACCTCTTTCTATTGTTAGATGGAAACAAAAAAACAAACAAAAAAAAAGATGTAGAAAATTTGAACACATGAATCGATAAGCTATTGATTGAACATTGTGGTGCAGTGAATTACTTAACATGGCCCTTCTAGCCACAGTCTTTGTAACTCCTACCAAATGACTAGGTGGGACAATGCAAATGAATGTTTGTGGCCCACCAAAGGATTTGGATAGCTTGCTAATAGTGAAAATAATGGGCATGGCACCCTTTTGGGACTGGGATCATGCAAATAAGGTGTATAGAACCCTAACTAGGGGATCGGTCAGTTTTGCCATCCTACTAGGCTTAAAATGAGCCATCCCAGAGGCAGGGAACGGGACCTCATAACCACCAAGAAGAAGAAATGGAAGTGGAACCTGTCCTTTGGACCTGGGATCCCTGTGCTGAGAACCTCCTCGACCCAGACAGAGAGAGAGAGCTGTGACACTAGAAATGGTGAGACGGGGAAAGCAGCGGCAGAGCACCAGGAGATAGTACAGCAGGCTTCCCTGCCCATGGAACGAGAAAACTGAGTATCTTCAGGCAGGAGACTTTCTTGCAGAGTAAGGTGCCTCTGGGCATTTGGCCCCAGAGCGAAAAGAGCTTTATAACACTTACCCAAGCACGGCAGAGGCCAAGCCAAGGACTCGAGGGCCAGAGAGAGGCCTGCCCATGAGTGTAGGTGAGAAGAAGCTGCCTGATCGAAGAACTGTTTCCTGAGCATTCCCAAACCTGAATTATAACTTGTTACTTCCTTCATAAACCCCATAATTGTGAGTATTGCCTATGAGTTTTTGTGTCTACTGCAACAAATTATTGAATCCAGCAGAGAAGTAGAGATTGACATGGGAGGTTTGGTTGGTGTCAGAATTGGTTAAAAAAAAAAAAAAAGTTGGAGGATGGAGGCATGTCTGACCTCTGCCTCATAAGAATCAGCCTTGGGCTGTTGATGCAGATAATGATTATCTCTCCCTCATGAAGTTAGACAAGGTGGTCAGACGCCTCTGTCACTCCATTTTTATAGGCATACATAGACTCTCTACCCAACAATTAAGATGACACAGTTGGAACATTTACAAAAATTGACTAATAAAAAACCACAAAGCAAGTCTAAATAAATTTCAAAATATCCATACCAATGTGTGTCTTAGCATAATGCAATGAATTAAAAATAAATAACAAAATATTGTTATTTTAATTGCGTGTTTGGAAAAATTTAAATACACTACTAACTGACTCATGGGTCGAAGAAATAATCATGAAAAATTTAAAAGTCAATCTATACTGCTATAATGCGTGTAAAATATGGAATATTATCAGTTGAGAATGGAAATTGTGTTGATCACATGCTGGTTGATGCTTGCTCAGGAGCAAATTGTCTTACAATTGAAGGACCAGTCTAAAGACTAAGAAAAATCTGAAAATTTTTCATTACTGTCTTCCTTTCATATAGATAGCAGGCAATTAAGTGCCTTCAGGAACTGCTACTCTTGCCACTGTGTTAACACTAGATACACCAGTGTGTATCTAGAGAAACTGCTGATGTAAATTAAGAAGAAATAAAGATATTTCTCCAATCCTATACCAATATATGAAAAAAAAAAGTCTACACACTAGGTCATATCATAAGTTTTAATGAAACTAGTGGTTTTTAGAAACAAGATCCCCAGTGACCTATTTCTGAAAACAGAAATCATAAACCTCAGAGTTCAGGGCTACAAAGAAGTAATGTGCTATAGCGCTAAGTGTAAATGACACTAGAGATTCATACACTAGTATTTTTATTAGAGCTGTCATTGTTTTTGCTAGTGTGCTAGTTACAAAGTACTATAAATTTTAATGATCTGCCCCCTTCTCAGTTTTTCTCATAAATCCTGGTATGTTTAGTATGTGACTTTTCAGAAAGATAATTTTTCAGGAAATCCGAGTTATAACAGAAAAATATGTACATAGGATTTAATGACTAAAATAAACTTTTCTTATTAAGTTATTAGAGCTGCAACAAATATAAAAGTTGAAATTTATAGCCACAGATACTTATACACAAGAAAAAGAAAGACTGAAAAATGAGTTAAGCATCTGTATTACTCAGAGCTTGCTGCAGTAACAAACAACCCCTAAAATCTCAGTGTCTTATAACAACTATTTCTTTCTTGTTCACATTACATGTAGGTTGAGGGTTAGCATGGCTCTTCTCCATATTCTGAGATCCAAATTAAAGGAGAAGTCCCTCTCAGGACATGACAATTTGGTTCAGGAAGAAGACAGTGATATTGAAACTACACCCATCGAATCAAACCCACAGTGATCAAGTCAGAGTTCAATTTTGAGTCGGGTTTCCAAGGCTATAAATCTTTATGGAAGCAGCCTGTCTCATCTTTCTCCTGTGGAGCAGCTGGTGCAAACCACCAACCTTTTGGTTAGCAGCCAAATGGCTTACCACAGCACCACCAGACCTCCTGGTGAAACAACACCAAAACAAAACAAAACAAAAAAAACCTTACTGTCATCAAGTAGGGAGCTCTGGGGGTTCCGGCAAGATGGTGGACTAGGCAGAAAGACTGCACAGACCCTCTCCAACAAAGAAAAGGGAAAACAATTAACACAGACACAGAAGATAATCTTGGACCATTGAGCCTTGAAGGGAAGGATATAGAAGTGGACTAAACCCTAACTAGCAGAAGAATTTGCATGAAAATACTGAAAAAGAAGACATACAGAGCTGCGGTCTGGAAGCGATTCTGAGCGATCCTGATGGCACAGACAGCTTGGAGAGTCCTGAGTGGTGGTAGGACCTATGAATTAACCTAAAAATCACCCTGCTAGCCAGGGACTGCATGGAGGACTGTGCACGGTGGCTGGGGAACAAACGGAGAAGGTGAAGAGAAAGGTGGGCTGAACTGTGGACTTTTGCCAGTCCGGAGGCCACTGCCATTTTGAAAGTTTAAAAAGTGGCTTAAGTATTTTGGATATTTAAAGAGACAGTGCTCTCACAGATTCCTGGGGCTTAAGAACACGTTCTGCTTTGCAGCAACCCCAAAGGCACTCGGGACCAGCAAAGCTGAAAAGGTAGGACATTCCTCTTGTTACTCTTATACCCCACACCCGCTTCGTGAACAGAGGTGGGGCCACAACCCACTCCCACCTGCCTTCTGGGCCACAAGAACTTCATCACAGGCTGTGTGCTCAGACAGAGCCTGGGTGTCCTGCCCTGGCCTCCACTGATTTTTTTTTCTCTCTTTTTTTATTTTTATTTTTTCTTTTCTGCTTTCTTTCTTCTGGTGATTAGTTTGCTTGTACTTGTCTATTTTAAAACAACTATTATTATTACTTTTGTCTTTTTTATTATTCTTAATCTTCCCCTACCAGGTCCTAGTTTTCAGCATTTTTTCTTTTCCCTACAACTGGTTGAAATATATATATTTTTTAATTTAAGGTTTGTTTGTTTTTTCTTTTCCCCCTTTTTTCTTGTGATTTACCCCATTCCTTGTTTTTCTTTTTGCATTTTTCCCATTTTTTTTCTTCATTTATTACTCTCCTTCCCTACTTTTTTTTCTTAGTGCCCTATCC
>NW_006921627.1:11283742-11285737 GCF_000298275.1 Orycteropus afer afer
TTTTGTAGTATCCAACTTCAGTTCAACAAAGAAACACAGATTAAACCTTAAAAAATTAGGAAAAAATATATAATAATCATTCTTTACAGAGAATAAATAAAATAAAATATAAAATAAATGGCAACAAAAAGGAACAAACTCCTGATATATGCACCAACAGAAAGGAATCCCATGGATACTATGCTGAGTGAAAGAAACCAGAGCCAAAACATTACGTTTGAGATGATTCCATGTATAAAAAAGTGCAGAATGGGCAAAATGAACTTAAAGTAACAGAGACCGGATCCGTGGTTGCCTGATGTGGAGGGTGTGGAAGGAGACTAGACGCAGGGGCTTTCCTGGGGAGATGGAAGCAATTTATATCTTGACTAGGGTGGTAGTTACATGATGTATGTGTTTGTTTAAATGTATGGATTTTATTGTATATAATTTGTACCTCAATAAAAATGATCTTAAAATAGACAAAACAAAGATAACATAGAGGGAATCAACAAAGCTGGAAGTGAGTTATTTGAAAAGATGAATAAAATTGACCAATCTTAGTTACATGGATCAAGAGGAAAAAAAAGAACATAGATGAATAATATTGGGAATAGAAAGGGGCACATGACCACAGATGTTGTTGTTGTGTTGTTGTTGTTGTTATGTGCCATCGAGTTGGACCTGACTCATAGCAACCCCTCCTTGGGTTTCCGAGGCAGTATCACTATGGAAGTAAATTGCCCAACCTTCCTTCCAAGGAGTGGCTGGTGGGTTTGAACTGCCAGCCTTCTGGTTAGCAGTCAAGTGCCTTAGGCACTATGCTACCAGAGCTCCCGACCACAGATGTAGCAAGGAATAATCCTGATAAGAAAAGAAAACAATAACTTTATGCCAATAAATTTGAAAATATAAATGAAATAGATAAATTGCTAGAAAATGCATTGAAAACATAAATGAAATAGATAAATTTCTAGAAAATGCAATTTTAAATATTATTTAAAATATCCCCATAAAGGCAACACCAGGTTCAAATGGTTTTACAGGCAAGTCCTATCAAGCTTTCATGGAAGAATATTCCAGAGAATAGAAAATAAGCTTAGCTATCTACCAAAGTTCAAATTACAGTGGTTTAAACAAGGTAGAATTTTATTTCTCTTTCATGTAACGAATCAAGTATAAATAGTCCAGGTTTGGTGTGATGTCTCTGTTATGTTGGGAATACTGACTCCTATCTATTGGTGTAAGATAGCAAAACTCTGCCATGGTGTCTCCATTCCAGACAGTGTAAAGGGAACAGGAAGAAATAAAGGTATGTTCCTTCCCTTTGAAGAGCATAACTTGGAAGTTGCACTCATCACTCTTAATGAAGGAATACTGGGCAAAATTTAATCACATGGCCATACCTAACTATCAGAGAAGGAGCCCTGGTGACACAGTGGTTAAAAGCTTGGCTTGGCTAAATGTTGGTAGTTCAAATCTACCCAGCAGCCTCTATGGGGCAGTTCTAGTCTGTCACATGGGGTTGCTATTAGTCAGAATCACATGACAACAACAATAATAATGCCTAACAAGGAAGCTGGGGAAATAGTCTTTCACTATGTGTCCAACTAAAAATTGGAGTTCTATTGTTAAAGTAAGAATGTCAGAATGACTAGATGGTGCCCGGCTACCATAGTCAACCACTCAGAGGGGGATCTATGAAGGAGACCCTGGATAGAGTGGGAGAACAAGGTGGAACAAAACTCAGAATCATAACAAAAAGAGGCAACAGGATTGCTGATCTAATAGTGCCTGGTGTAACCACTGAGACTATGGCCCCTAGCTGCCCTTCAGGTCTGGAATTGAACCTACTCCTGTGGCTTCCAGCCAACAAAAGACAAGCGTATGAGCTGAACATTTACATTAGGTAGATACACTCCTAGGAGCTCTGGTAGCATAGTGCCTAAGGCACTTGACTGCTAACCAGAAGGCTGGCGGTTCAAACCCACCAGCCACTCCTCGGAAGGAAGGTTG
>NW_006921627.1:11286067-11287533 GCF_000298275.1 Orycteropus afer afer
TTAAAAAAAAAAAAAAGAATGCCAGAATGACTGTTAGAGAACCACCAGCAGACTCTGCCACAAAGGAAATTATCTGTGAAATCAATATAACCCTGATGCCAAAACCAGACAAGAAAAGAAAATTACTAGCCAGACTTACTCATGGACATAAATGCAAAAGTTCTAAACAAAATATTAGCAACTGAATCCAACAGTATATAAAAATAATAATACATTATGACCAAGTTTAATTTATTCCAGAAATTTAAGGGTGGTTTAATATTAGTCAATCTATCATAATCATATACCACATTAACAAATTAATTGATTAAAAAATATGATTATCTCAATATACATAGAAAAAGCATTTGAAAAATTCACTTATTCATCATAAAATAGTTAGCAAATTGGGAATATGAGAAACGTTCTTAACCTAACTAAGATTAACAAAGACCCATGGTAAAAGCATCACTCTAGATCAGAAAATGTAAGAGCAGCCCCTTTGAAATAAAAATCAAGACAAAGATGCCCACTCTTACTATTTTTGTCCAATTTACATTAGAAGTTTTGGCCAATACAATTAGACAAAGAAAAATAAGTTAAAGTCATAAAGATCAAAAATTTAAGAAATGAAACCATCATTAATCACATACTGTAAAATTGTCCTGAAAGAATTTACAGCCAAAATATTGAAAATCAATAAAAAGTTTGACAAAGTAGCCAAAGATAATATCACCTTTAGAAAACATATTGCATTCGTGTACACCAGCAACAGTGAGAAAATTCAGCTGACCCTTGAACAACACAGGTCTTAGCTGCATGGGCCCACTAATACATGGATTTTTTCCTTCAAGATACAGATCTTGGAGAAATTCAAGGGCTAATTGGCATCACACCAGAGGAATTAACGGAAGATGACTTGATGGAGATGAGTGCTTCTGAACCAGTGCCAGGCGAAGAAGAAGAAGATACAGAAGAAGCTATTCCAGAAAACAAACTGACATCAGACCACCTGTTAGAAAGGTTCCTGTTATACAAGACTGCTTTTGACTCTTTTTTTTAATTCTATGGACCCTTCTATGATACCAGCACTGAAAATAAAGCAAATGGTAGAAGGATTGATACCATATGGAACATTTTAGATAAATGAAAAAGCAAAAAAGTCAGACAGCAATGATAATGTATTTCCATAAAGTTACACCAAGTATGTTTGCCTATCCTGCCTCCCCGCCACCTCCTCCACCTCTTCCGCCTCTGCGAGAGGCGGAAGCACAGCAACAGCTGATCCCTCCTCATCCTCCTCCTCCTCAGTCTACTCAACGTGGAAACGATGAGAATAAAGACCTTTATGATGATCCAGTTCAACTTAATGAATAATAACTAATCATTACACTGTATAGTTAATAAGTTTATCTGTTGTATATGTAGGAGCTCTGGTGGCGTAGTGCCTAAGGCATTTGACTGCTAACCAGAAGGCTGGTGGTCAA
>NW_006921627.1:11287913-11289856 GCF_000298275.1 Orycteropus afer afer
TATATATATATATATATATATATGGAATGTTTACTATTTGTGATGAATACGATTTTTAAAAGCAAAGAATTACACACAAAATTCAGAGATAGTGGCTGTCTCTTGCAAGGAGGCAAGCATATAGGACAGGGAAGGGGCACACAGGCAGGCGCAACCATATTGAAAATGTTCTAATTCTCGGATGAGATAACATGTTCACAGCTGTTCATTTTGTTAGAATGTTTTATAACATGTATATTTTTAAATCATTATTTTATGTATAAAATTTTAAAAGAAAAAAAAATCTGCCTCAGAGAACCGCCACAATTTAGGAACAGGTAAGTCCTTTGTTACAGAAAGTGAAAGACTTTTAATTCCTCCAGCAGCTAATTTCCAGCCAAATTTGACATGTGGTACTAGATTTGGCTGACAGCTTGGCTGGCAAGAGGTGAGAGTGAATCAAGTCAAAGGATGGAAGGTCACCCTATACCCTGTGAAGTAGAGAAGATGGTGACTTACCCAGTGCCACACAGCTCACTGATGGGGACTCAGGGTTTATGGACTGCCTTGTAATTTGTGAGGAGCCAAGAGGGAAGCATGAGGGGTGATGGGTAGTACTAAGGCCAGCCTGGCAAGAGAGGCATCGGGCTGCAGCCAGCTTTGGACTGGCTCCCAAGACTGATCATAATCAGTGTCCCACTGGAGCAGAGCAACAAGGACTGCCCAGAGCCTCTCAAGCCCAGACTGCTGCCTCGGCAGGAACCAACTAGAACTTCTGTCATCTTTGCGGATCAGGGTTCTTGGAGAAAAAAGAGCCAGATTCTAGACCTAGAGAAAAAGGCTGGAGAAAAAAAATCTCACTTTGTGGTGGTTGTAAAAATATTTCCTGGCCTCTGGTACTCTCTTCTGACCCCATCTCCACCTCCACCAACCATGAGCCTAAAACTGACAGCATTATTCTTTCTGTCTAATGCTGAGATCTGAGGACCCTGGGCAAGTGGACACCTACCCCCGTTTCTGGTTAGTGCCTCAAATGCCACCCTTAACTCCCCATTCCTTCATTAAGGTTTTTCTCCCCTTCCTTCTCTAGGTTCTTATGACACTAAAGCTGTTTATACCTGGCCAGTATCAGTCATATATTCTGTCTCATTTTATGATGATTTGTCCTCAGATTGTATTTCCTTTGCTGAGCTGTCAGCATTTTAAAGGTAGAGCTACACCTTATCTTCTTTATGTCCCTACCAGTTTCCTTACAACCTCAGGCATAGAATATCTTAATAAACATATTGATAAAATTTAATTAAAATTTTTAAGTTTAATTACATTTTTTTCAATTTAACTCTAGGGAAGAAGGGGCAAACCATAAACCATTATTGTCAGTCACTAACCCTTTAGTAAACTACTTTTCAGGATTTTTTTTTTTAAAGGTAGATTTGAGAGAAGGTTGAGAGGAAAAAGAATTTTAATTAGGAAGTTTCTTGAAGCATTTTGAGATAAATAATATTTAACATGTCATGATTTACTCATTCCTTAACATATTATGGAGACATTAAAAATAACACCATCTATATAGATTGACATGGAAAGATACCAAACATTAGGTGAAAAAAAAAAAAACTTGTAAAATATTTACAGTGTGGCCCTATTTTATTTAAAAAAAAAGAAGAAGAAGAAGAAATATATGCACCTGTGAAGAAGGCTGGTGGTTAAAGTCCACCAGTCACTCCTTTGAAGGAAGATTGGGCAATCTATTTCCATAGAGATACTGCCTCAGAAACCCAAGGAGATGAACTAGTGGGTATGTCTATGAAGTGGGGAGTGTACCCAAGATCATGTATAGGGTTGGCAGACAATGGTCCTATAAGTGTATTTGTATGATCTGAATTCCCAGGTGTATAGTAGAGCTGACAAGGGACAAGGTTGTAGTCACTTCTTGGTCACAGCCAGCTACCCAGAATGAGTGA
>NW_006921627.1:11291950-11296883 GCF_000298275.1 Orycteropus afer afer
TAAAAAAAAAAAAAAAAACAGGAAATAAATGCTCAAATAAATATTTATGTCTTCCTAGTTATTTTACTAGGAGCTCTGGTAGCATAGCTTAAGGCACTTGACTGCTAACCAGAAGGCTGGCAGTTCAAACCCACCAGCCACTCCTCGGAAGGAAAATTGGGCAATCTACTTCCGTAGTGGTACTGCCTCGGCAACCCAAGGAGGGATCGCTATGAATTGGGGCCGACTCAACGGCACATAACAACAACAACAAGTTATTTTACTACACTTCACTATTATCTTTATTCTAAGGTTATACACACAGACTATTGTGTCTGCATGATAGAAATATGACTGTGCAACTCTTCCCAACTTTGCATTCAGTGATGTCTCCTTGATAACTTGAAATCAGCAAACCCCCAAATCATGATTTTTTTTTCCCCTCCAGAGAGTGGTTATTAAGCATTTCCCAGAGCACCACTCCTTAGGAATAGCACAGGTCTAGAGAGAAGGCTTTTAGGAGTGAGAGGAGAAAAGGGTACAGAACAGGGGGGTTATAAATATTGCATACAAATTTTGCCACACTAAGGTTTTCTGTATACCTAGCTTGTTAGTAGTATATATAACATTTAATAAATGTTTGCCAACTGTGTGAATGAATGGATGCTGTGAAGAAGAACCAACAAGAGTTCCCATATTCCCCTGAAAGACACTTCGGCTGGGACCAAATAAAGAAACTGGTGTGCACTCCTGGGGACCCTGGCAGGGACAGCCCAGGACTGGCCCTTACACTCTCACCCACCTCAGAGTTTCCTGTGCCACCTTGGTTCTGGGATCTAGAAGACAGTATTTATTTAACTCCTCCTTGTTCTGCAACCAAAGCCCAAGGCTGCCCAAACCACTGACCAGGTTAACGAACAGCCAGGCTAGAAGCAAGACAGGGGAAGTCCAGCAAACTCCAGGAATGCAGAAGTGGCCAGAAGTCTAGGAAAGGCTGAACTTGGCCATGTAGAGCCAACCCCCCTTACCCCTACCTCTCCACTCTCTCCAGCCCCTCCCCTGCCACCAGGACCCTCTCTCTACTTCTATCTCTCCCTCTAACCCCTGGGCAAAGTTCCATGATCAAAGGAGCCATCCACTTCTCCAGCTCATGCCTACTTGCTCCCTTGCCACCAACCTACACTCTCCAAGATTAAGGTCAGAGCAATGACCTGCTTGGTCTGGTGGCCATCAGGGCAAACCCAGGCTGAGCACTCCCTCACTCTCATCCTTCTAGTCTCAGGCCCAGTCATACCTTCTCTCTACTTCAGACAGAGGCAGCTCTGCTCTAATTGCACTGTTACAGCTAATCACCCAACACTCACCATTCACCATTCACCATTCAGCAAACATCTACTGAGCTCAAACATGGGCTAGCACTACTATAGGCAATGGAGATCCAGAGTACCATACGATCTGTTCCAAGAGCTCACACTAAGTAGAAGGAGGAAACCAATAAACCAGGAAACAAGTATAGGTCAATTGGTGATGAGTGCTAGGAAAGAATACACTAGATTGAGGGGGATAACAATTGATTTATATGAGGTGGTCAAGGAAGGCCACTCTGATAAGAAGTCACTTGAGCAGAAGCCTGATATGAGGGAACAAGCCATGGAAATGTCTAAGAAATATTCAAGGCAAAGGGAACTGCACAGACACCCTAGTGATGGAAGTAGGGGAAGGTGACAGGAGATGAGGTCAGAGGGGAGAGGAAGGTTCAAGCTTATGGAGCCTTGTGGGTTAGTGAAAGAAATTTGGGGTTTACTCTGAGATAGATGGGGAGCCACTAGAAAGGTTGAGCAGAGAATCTTATAATCTGTGTTTTAAGAAAATCATTTTGGATGATCCATGAAGAACAAACTATTGAGGAGGGTGATGAGGGCAGAAACATGGAGACCAGTTTGGAGGCTAATGCAAAAGTTTAGGCAAGAGGTGATAGTTGCTTCAACTAGGGTAGTAGAGGTGGAAGGGGAGATTTTGGTTATTTTTGGAGGTAGAGCTGACAAGATGTGCTAGTGAATTCTTTATAGGATATAAGGGGAAGAAAAGAGTTAGGGTGGCTCTGAGATTTGTGACTTGAGTGGCTTGGAACTGTTTTATATTATGCCTTGAAGACAGGGACTGGGTCTTATTCCCCATCACTGGGGATTCCCTAGGGATACAGAGTGGATGAAGTGCTTGGGCAATGAAAAAGGAAAGAGGAAAGGAGCAAGGAATTGGCAGGGGGGAGGGCGGGCATGAGGGAATGGATAGATGGAAGAAAGAATACTTACTTATACCATTGGTATACGTAAAATCCCACCTCCCCCATGAAGCCTTCCTGGACTGAACCCAAGGATGGCCATGGTTTGCCTGGCCCTTCGCCAGAGCATTTTGATGCTAACCTGCCCTCCCCATTTCCCAGCTCCACCTCCTGTCCCTGAACAAAAGTAATGCAAATTAGTTAACTATCTGAGTGAAAAGTAGTTTATCACTTTTACTTCACTGTCAGGTTTACCTTGACATGGTTAGGCTACAGGTTTGACTGCTATATAAGGACCAAATAATCATAGTATAAATGAGATAGAAAATATTTCTCCCCCTGTAATACTCTGTAAATATGTAGTCCAGAGCTGCTACAGCAGGCTGGGCACCATCTAATTTTGTTCTGCCATATGTGGGGAGTTACCCTCATGGCCTAGTCCCGAATAGCTTACTACCTATCCACACTCTGGACAGCCAGAAGGAGGAAGAAAGGGGAAGGGCAGGGAAGGAGGGGTTAGAATCAGGAAGGGGGAAGGTGGGTGTTGAAACCAGGGTGGGAAGTGGGGAGTCCTCTGCCCTTTAAATACATGCCCAGAAGCTGCACCCACAATCAGAACTTGGTCATGTAGCCACCCCTGGCTGCAAAGATTCCTGGGAAAAAAGGGACTATATTCTGGTAAGCCATGTCTCCAGTTACAATTCAATTACTGTGAATAGGAGGACATTTGGGGTGGGGGGACAACTAGCAGCTCCACCACAACATGAGTATTCAAATCAGTTCTGTCTGACTTAAATTTTAAGTTCCTACTCATTGTATGGGAGGAGCTCTGGTAGCGTAGTGCCTAAGGCACCTGACTGCTAACCAGAAGGCTGGTGGTTCAAACCCAGCAGCCACTCCTCGGAAGGAAGGTTGGGCAATCTACTTCCACAGTGATACTGCCTTGGAAACCCAAGGAGGGGTCATTTTGAGACAGGTCTGACTCGACAGCACATAATAACAACTCATGGTATGAGCTTCTCAGGATAGGGCCCCACTCTATCCTATTAATTTCATGTACAGATTTCTTCAGTACACCTATTCCTCACCTAATGACTATCTTGTTGTCCAATATTCCACATTCACAACAATAGTAAAAAATCTACTATCCATCTATTTTGCACATTAATGACATACATCTGCCAGCAACGAACACCAAGGTATGAGGAGAGAATAACACTGGCCGTGATGGTTAAGGTTATGTGTCATCTTGGCCAGCCATGATTCTCAGTGGTTTGGTAATTATATAATGATGTAATATGACAGTTGTATAATGATGTAATTTAGTAGTTATGTAGTGAGGCAGTCATTTTCCATTTTGTGATCTGATGTTGTCAACCTCCATTTTCACATAATGCCAATTTTAGCATAACAATCTGGTCTTTGAAACCTAACCATGTTGATAAATGAGTAATGGGTAAATATGAAACATGTTCATCCATACCACATGAGGTGGGTAGTCTTATCAAATTTTACCCATGAGAAAACTGGGTTTAGAGCGGTAGGAGGAGGTTCCGGCAAGATGGCAGACTAGACAGAAAGACTACACAGACCCTCTTCAACAAAGAAAAGGGAAATCAATTAAAACAGACACAGAAGATAATCCTGAACCCCTGAGCCTTGAAGGGAAGGATATAGAAGTGGACTAAACTCCAACTAGCAGAAGAATTTGTGTGAAAATACCAAAAAAGGAAACATATGGAGCTGCGGTCTGGCAGCAATCCTGAGCAATCCTGATGGCACAGACAGCTTGGAAATTCCTGAGTGCTGGTAGGACTTAAGAAATAACCTACAAATCAGCCCTGCTAGCAGGGACTGCATGGAGGACTGCTCTGGTGGCTGGGAATAAACGGAGAAGGTGAAGAGAAAGGCGGGCTGAGCTGTGGACTTTTGCCGGTCCAGAGGACATCGCCATTTTAAAGGTCTAAAAGCGGCTATTTTGGATATTTAAAGAGACAGCGCTCTTGCAGATTCCTGGGGCTTAAGAATACGTTCTGCTTTTTCCAGCAACCCCAAGGACCCTCCAGACCTCCAAGACTGAAAATGTACAACATTCCTCTTGTTACTCTTATACCCCACATGCGCTTGGTGAACGGAGGTGCGGCCATCCCCCACTCCCACCTACCTTCTGGGCCCACAGGAACTCCACACAGTCTGTGGGCTCAGACAGAGCCTGGGTGCCCTGCCCTGTCCTCCACCTTTTTTTTTTTTCTCTCTCTGTTTTTTTATTTTTATTTTTTTATTTTTCACTTTCTTTTTTCTGGTGATTAGTTTACTTATATTTGTCTATTTTAAAACAACTATTACAACTATTATTAATAATAATTTTGTCCTTTTTACTATTGTTCTTAATCTTCCCCTTCCCAGGTCCTAGTTTTCAGCATTTTTTCTTTTCCCTGTTCCTAGGTGAAATTTTTTTTTTTAAATTTAAGGTTTTTTTTCCCCCTTTTTCTCATGGTTAACCCCATTCGTTGTTTATTTTTTTGCATTTTTCCCATGTTTTTCCTTCATTATTCTCCTTCTCTACTTTTTTACTCTTAATGTCCTATCCCCGGATATTGCAGGTTTTCTTGTTTTTTCTTCTTCTTTTTCCCTTTTTTCTTTTTTTGGTTACTGTTCTTGTGTGATTACATG
>NW_006921627.1:11307215-11356659 GCF_000298275.1 Orycteropus afer afer
CAATCCCTTAACCACAGCATCACCAGAACTCCTTAACATGGCAATTAATGGATACTTGTGATGTGAAGGAGAGAGGGATATGGTGTGACTCTGACCACCAATACCACCACCACTAGAATGTCTCAGGAAGGTGGCCAGCTACTAAAGAGAGATGTGATTTGATGCAGCACATAAAAACTCAGAAGGCTGGTAGTTCAAACCCACCAGCCACTCTTCAGAAGGAAGGTTGGGCAATCTAATTCCGTAGTGATACCACCTCAGAAACCCAAGGAGGCATCGCTACGAGTGGGATCTGACTCAAAGGCAGTGAGTTTGGTTTTGGTTTTATTTTAAGTAGAAAAATTGACTCCATTCCTGCAAATCCATGTTGGTGGTACCAAGGTGGAAAAGGCAGAACTGATCAGCCAGGACAAACCGGGGAGCCAGCACTGGCATCCCCCTGTGTAGATGGTTTCCTTGTTGACCACACCATCTGTCATAATTGGTTGGTGTCTATGTCACACAAATTAAAATATTTTTAATATTGACCCTCATAGGATCTGTTCTTGGTCAGTCCCAACCGGGACTGTCATCTTGAACAAGCTCTCTGAACTTCAAATTCCATTCCTACAAAAAAAAAAAAAAAGAAGAAGAACAGAACAAGCCAATCCGACCCCTCCTGGGCGTCCCCAGCTAGTGAAGAGGCTCTCACTTTTTTACAACTGAGAGGTAACAGTCAGTGCCTTCCCAAGTCTCCCTGAGATGCACCACCTGAACCCTC
This sequence comes from Orycteropus afer afer, assembly GCF_000298275.1. Lineage (NCBI taxonomy): Eukaryota > Metazoa > Chordata > Mammalia > Tubulidentata > Orycteropodidae > Orycteropus > Orycteropus afer. The sequence goes on from NW_006921627.1 coordinate 11,307,976, forward strand.
AGAATGTCTCACCTCACCACCCTCCTTCACCCCTCACAGCCTCTCTGCTCCAATTTCCACTCCTGAAGCTACAGCTCCCATGCTTTCAGTCTGCAGACCCAGCCCATTCCTACAGGGCAAGGAAGGCTTGAAAGCTGCAGAAACCATAGAACCTTAGACTATTCTAGAGGAAGGGACTTCAGGTATCATCTAATCCAGTGACCTCAGTGGCCCCCTGCATGGTGGATCTCAATGAGTAAACACAAAATGCCAGGACTCCTCTCAGGTTTTCTGCACGCAGCATTATCTAATTTAGAAGCAGTTCTCTATCCGTCCAGAGCAAAGAAGAATGAAGAAGAAACAAGGGAATAATTAGTCCAGAGGACTATGACCAAAAGAACTAGAGAATACCCAGCTACCACTACTAACTGCTCTGAAAAGGGTCACAACAGAAGGTCCCAGATAGAGTAGGGGAAAATGTAGAACAAAGCTCAAAGTCATAAAAAGACCAGGCTTACTGGTCTGATAGAGACTGGTGGAACCTCTGAGACTATAGCCTTCAGACACGCTTCAAGCCTGAACTGAACTCACCCTTGTGGCTCAACTTTTGGCTAAAAAGACCGGCCTACAAGGTAAACAATAACACCAGGGAGGTACCCACTCCTTACAACTATCAGCCACATGAGATCAGAAAGGCAGCATTTGCCCGGGGATAAAGCTCAGAAGGCAAGAAGGGATAGGAAAGAAGGACAAAGGGAAATGGGTAGCACAGGGAGGAAGTGGGAAGAGTGCTGTTACATTGGGGGGATTGCAATCAATGTCACAAAAAAAATGTGTATGAAATTTTGAATGGAAAACCAAATTGCTCTGTAAACTTTCACCCAAATCACAATAAAAAAATTTTTTTAATCCACTTCGAAAATAATAACAATAATTCAGAAGCAAGTAGGGGTGTGGCCTCCAGTCTGGACTGCTTGACTTTGGTCCCAGCTCTGCCACTTAGAGCTGCAGGATAAATTAGACAAACTCTGTGCCTTGGTGTCCTCATCAGTAGAACATAGATGACAATGACAGCACCTATCTTGTAGGGTTGTTGTGACAATGGAATAAGTTAATGTGAAGAAAGCCCTTAGAACAGTGCCTGGTGTATAAGAAGCATTTGGTAAACATTAAGTGTTACTTTGTGTTATGGGTTGAGTTGTGGCCACCTCCTCAAAAGATATATTCAAGCTTGTTGGTGGTTCAAATCCATGAGCCACTCCATGGGAGAAAGATGAGGCAGTCTGCTTCCATAAAGATTACAGCCTTGGAAACCCTATGGGGCAGTTTTACCTTGTCCTAAGGGTTGCTATGAGTTGAAATTATCTTGACAGCAATGGATTTGGTTTTTTGGTTCTGCCAGTGAATACAACTTTGCTTGGAAATAATATTTTTGCAGATGCAAGTAATTGACATGAAATCCTACTGGAATAAGGTGAGCCCTAACCCAATATGACTGCTGTTCTTACAAAAAGAGGGAATAGACATAGAGACACAGAGGGAAGAGGGTCAATAATTGAAGTTACGCTTCCACAACCAAGGAATGCCTGGGCCCACTAGAAGCTAAGAGAAAGGCATGGAACAGACTTTCCCTCAGAGCCTTCAGAAGGGACCAACCCTGCTGATGATTTGATTTCAGGCTTGTGGCCTCCAGAACTTAGAAAGAATACATTTCTGATGTTGGAAGCCACAAAGTTTGTGGTACTTTGTTATGGCTGGACTAAGAAACAAAGTTTCTCAGTTTTCCAATAACCTGCTGAGACTGATATTGCTATTCCCATTTTATAGATGAGGAAAAGGAGTGTCCAAGAGGTTAAAGAACTGAACCTAGGTCACATGGTTGGTCAGTGAGGTGTCATGACTTAAACTCAGGTTTAGCCCTCGCTTAACCATTTTCTATGTCATCTGGAACCTGGGACCGCTGCTAGTTGCATTCTGCTTTCCCACAGCACATATGCCTGCCCTTGCTGACAAACACAAACAGAACCCCCTATGTTTACACAAGTGCTTCCTTTCTCAACCTCTTTAATTCTGTGGCATCTTAAGAACAAAGAAGTTTCCCACCTCCCTGCTCCTCACCTTGGAATTCTTCCCTTTAGGAGCTTGAGCTCCTATCTTTCTCCCCATTCTGCCACAGCACCATGCCACCCCACACTTGGCACTAAGGCAGCCTGGTAAAGGGTTATGAATCCTCTCAGCTTCCTCAACTGCTCAGCCAGGGGACCCAGCAGGCAGGACAGATCTTGCTGACCTAGAACTGAAATCCCTGAAGAAGGGAAAGCGTGATCAGGATGATGAGAAGGGGGCCAAGCTAAGCCTCACGGAGCCCCACCAGCTCAAAGTTAGGCTCTCTTCAAAGGGTAGAAGGGCAAAGGGAGGCCAGTCTGATATTGGGGGCATCGTGAGGCACAGTGACTGCCACTGGGACAGGTACTGAGGGAGACTGTGGTGCCAACACCTACCAGACCAGACAGGCAACCTTACCACCCTCCAGGCTCAGGGATAGGAATTTAGATTCCCTCTGAAATCTTGGAAAGTGTACTTTTTTGCAGCAATTTGCTTAAAAAAAAACCTATACCAGGGGTTGGCAAACTGTGGCCTACAGGCTAAATCCACTCAGCTGTCTGTGTACAGCTCATTAAATAAGAATGGTTTTACATTTTTAAAGGGTTAAAGACGAAGAAGGAAGGAAGGAGAAATAGAGACCATATTTATTTTCTGCAGAAAAAGTTTGCCAGTATCTCACCCAAATTGATCCAGCTGCGGAGCCCTGGCCAATCACCATGAGGCTGTATCCATCCACCCATCACTGGTATGTGATATCTGGTATATGATATTTAACCTCTAAAAGGTTCAGTTTCCCTGTATCTGTATCTCTTCATCTATAAAGGGGAGACAGTAACAGTACCTCTCTCCCAGGACTGTGAGAATTAAATTAGGTAAATCCCTGTCAAGCCCTCACTCAGGGACTGTATGTTAGTAAATGTCAACTGATGGCAACAGTGGTGGTGGTAGTAATAAAGGCACAGAGCATGTGATAGGAGGGTAAGGGAAAGGGTCCCATGCTGACCTTCTCCATTTCAGAGAAGTGGGAAATGGAACCATGGTTGGGGGAGAGGGAATAAGTGGGGGTAACTCATCTGAAGTCTCCTGGCTATAAGCAGAATGTTACCGGACAGCTTTCCAAAGACTCAAAGGCTCATAAGCAGGTCCTTGGGATCCTCCCTTCAGATAACCATTTCAGTGTCATGCCCCACCCCACCCCACCCCCATCCCCTGCCCCTGCTTGTTCCAGCCCTGCCCACCACCCTTCTCCAGACTTCTGTCTTGGGCCCCATTCTCACAGGGCTTTCTTTGTTCTTTACAAGAAACTGATTGATCCCCTCTGTTATCTTAGTTATCAACAACTAAAGTTATTTCGTATCCTAGGCGTATTTTCAGTTTTAAAATCCAAAGCTGTTTACCTCTACCTCTAATTGCATAATTTCAGGCACAAAGCAGGAGGAAGGGGCTGTGCTGGAAATTTACAGGTGCCAGTTCAAACCAAAAAAAAGCCAACTATTTGCCAGCAAGTCAACTTTGAGTCACGGTGATCCCATCCATGCGTGTCAAAGCAGAACTGCATTCCATAGGGTTTTCAATGGCTAATATTTAGGAAATAGATCACCATGCCTTTTCCTGAGGCACCTCTGGGTGGATTCAAGCCCCCAACCTCTCAGTTAGCAGCCAAGTACACTACACAAGCCAAGCTTCCTTTTATTTTCCCAGGCTCCTCCCAACATTGGGACCAAAGTCAGCCCTTGGCCAGAACCTCTCCTCTCTGGTCATACCTAGATTCTCACACTCTTACCCACTTAGCTCACACTCTAGAACAGACAGATGTTAGCACATGAGTTGGCCACGATGTCCATCACAGCACTAGTCCACCTGGCCTTCCCAGTTCAGGCTGTAGCCACTTCTCAGGCTCCCAGACTTTTACCAACCTCCTGGGTTTTGAAAGAAGCAAGATACCACAGAGGTCAAGACAAGAGACCCAGACCATTGTTTCTTTTGAGATTACAAGTACATATATGTTTAAGAATGGAGAAAGCCCCAAACTGGATTACAGAATTTATAATCTATTTGAAATAATTGCATTGCAAAATTAATACTTGTAACCCTCAAAATATTATTTGACATAATGGTGTTGATGCACAAAATGGAAAGTCGCTATGTGGTGCAAGCAGTTCACATTGCTAACAAAAATGTTGGCCATTCAAGTCTACTCAAGAAGCAGCTTGGAAGAAAGACTTATAGATCTACTTACAAAAAATCAGCCTTTCAAAACCCTGTGGAGTATAGCCCTGTTCTGACACACACGGGGTCATCACAATTTGGAGTCAACTCAACGACAGCTTGTTAATTAATGCACAAAATAACTCAGGATTTATAACAAATATTAATTTACACTATTCAGTAAATTGGTCCAGAGTGGGATTTGAGTTTAAAATTGAACCATATTTCAGTTCTATCTGTGTGTCTCTGTGACTGATTAGATCATCACTTTATTGGGAGATGAGGTCTGTGAAAATGAGACCCAAGCCAAGTGATGAAGCTCCTGCCTGACTCTCCAGGGCCTTCCTGGTTCTCCTCCTGCTAAGCCTTTTGCTCTAGCTACCTTGGAGTCAAGACCAGAATCCTGGACCTAGAACGTCTTCTTTTACATTAAACCAGTCTCAAAAGCCACCAGCTCTCGGTCAGATGCAGATTCTTTTTCTGTTCTAAGAGACCTGCTATCACCTACTTCTAGGGAAACTTTTCCTGCTCTGCCCTTCCTGCCATCCCCACCCCCCACCCCTGCCCCAGCTTCCAGGAAAGTCAACAACTTCTCTTCTCAGTGCTCAAAAATGACTCTTGAGTATAAGCACAGAAAATCAAAAACCAAACCCACTGCTATCGAGTCAATTCCAACTCATAGCGACCCCCATTGGGTTTCCAAAGCTGTAAATATTTACGGAAGTAGATTGCCTCATCTTCCTCCTGGAGAACAGCTGGTGGGTTTAAACTGCCAACCTTCTGGTTAGCAGCTAAATGCCTTACCCACTATGCCACCAGAGGTCCTTACACATATAGAAAGGGAGGGGGAAAAAGAGTAGCTTTACAGCAGAGAAACTTGACTAACACTACCTTAGCCAAGTGACAAAGGTCAGTATCAACAATGATAAGTCCCATTGATAGTAGTACCATTGACGTGATGTGATGAGAAAGGCACTTTACCTCTGTGGTCTTCCTCCCAGAAACATATAATTCTAGTCAAATTATGAGAAAAAACATTAGATAAATCCCAATTGAAGGGCATTCTGCAAAATACCTGACCAGTACTCCTCAAAGCAGTCAAGTTCATTAAAAATTAGAAATGTCTGAGAAACTGTCACAACCAAGAGGAACCTAAGGAGACATGGTGACTAAATGTGATATCCTGGGATAGAAAAAGGACATTAGAGAAAAACTGAGCAAATAAAGTGTGGACTTTAGTTAACAACAATATACCAGTATTAGCTCAACAGTGACAAACATACCGTACTAATGCAAGATGTTAATAACGGAGGAAACTGAGCAGGGGGTATACAAACTCTTTGTACTATCTCTGCGATAACTTTGAAAATCTAAAATCGTTCTAAAATAAAAGTTTATTATTTAAAAAAAAAAAAAAAGATGACTCTTCAATGAATGGCTTTGTTTCATCCTTACCCATCTTCAAAACACCAAGTACTATGTTTACCTAAGAAGGTAAGAACAGCCCCAGCTTCAGATACTTGAGGCTTGAGACCTAGCTCTGCCATTTACCGCTGTGTCCCTGAGTGAGTTGCTAGAACCTTCTAAGCTTCAGTTCCTTTACGTTAATAGAGGGAAAGGAGTGTCAACAATAGCATCTATTTCATGAACTGTTGAGAAAATAAGTACATACAGCTCTGAGTACAGTGCCTAAGACAGAAAATATGAACCGTGACCTTTGTGACCAAGAAAAGAACATTTGTAAGGAGACATCAGCAGGGGAGATGTCTGTGGTCAAGGGCCCTCCAGGCCCCACAAATCACACCACGTAGATGGCTTTCTCTTCCTGAAGAGGATGGCGTCTGTCTGGGAGGAGAAGGAGGAAGGGGATGTCTGGGAGAGCTCCCGTAAATGGAGCCTCCTTGGAATGCCAGGGGAAGTACAGGGTGTTGTTGTGATTACTACAAAGACATCCAGGTCTCTGTGCTCATGACCGGGCCACACTGGTTAGCACAATGCCCGGAAGACTACTTGCAGCCTAGCAAAATAGACGTGTCCGCTGCCTCCCCTCAGTGCTCAAGACCTATTCACCAAGTCGTGCAGCAACATCCCCACCTTCACCAGGAACTCTTGTGCACCACCCAAAATCAAGCACCGGGTAACCTGGGCCTCCAGCGCCCCCATTAGCCAGGTTGCAGCAAGGGCTTGCAGACAGAGTGGCCAGGCTAGTCAAAGCCCTGGAACAACTTGGTTCTCTATGATCAAGTTCCTGAGGGGTACCTTGCTTTCCTGCCAGTGGAGTGGAGGTCTGTGACAGCCCTAAATTGGCAGTCATAAAACGTGGGTGTGAGTGTGGTTCAGTCTCTAATTAGTTGCATGGCCTGAGCAAGTCACTCAACTTCTCTATGCCTCAATTTCCTCATTCATCACCTGAGAGAATAGCACCTGTCTGAAATATCTCACAGCCTGGGAAAATAAAATCAAAGAAACCATGTGGGTGAAGGTGCTTAGTGAGCTTTAAAGCACCATAGCTTCATTACTCATCCAGTACCTTCCAAACAGTTCTTGCAAGGCAGCCTTACAGCTTTAAATCTATGTTTTCGATGTAGCAAATGCATTTTGTACTTTCCAAAGAACTTTCACATAGTACCTACCGATATTTATAGGTGAGAGCTCACTATTTGAAAAAGGAGAAAACTGAGGCCCAGAGGGCTGGAGTGATTCTCCCAAAGCTAGCAGGTTAGCGACAAAGCTGACCCTTGAGCAAAATACCTGCACTGTCTCTCTACCAACTTAGTCAAATTCCATTTGACTAGACTCAGCGTGAGTCTGGGGACAGAATTCCTGAGTCTGTTCCTGGCCTGTGGCTGGATCCTTCATCTCTCTGTGACTCCATTTTCCTCATCTGTAATATGGACAGAATCATCATTCTGGGCATTCAGTGTGATTCAAGTTAAATTATTATCATGTTTTATTGAGCACTTGCTTGTTGTGAGTGTATTTATTGGTCTCATGATGCATACATAGGAGCCCTGGTGGTACAGTGGCTAAAGTGCTCAACTGCTAACCAAAAGGTTGGCAATTTGAACTCACCATAGGAGAAGATTAAGAAGTCGCCCCCGTAAAGATTTCAGCCTTGGAAACCCTGTGGAGCACTTCCACTCTGTCCTATAGGGTCACTATGAGTTGGAATCGACTCACCAGTAGCAGGTTTTGGTGATGGATACAAAACATATACACACAGTCTCTGCCCTAAAGGAGCATATACAAGAAAGTAACCAAAACTTGAAGAGAACTTTACTTTTCTTTTTCTCATTTTATCTTCAAAATGACAGGGTGTTAGTGGGCACTATTTTACAAATAAGGACTCTGAAATGGAAGGAGATGAAATGGTGAGAATTGTGGATTTCAGACCTAATCCTACTATACTTTCCACCTGGAGGCACCATCTCTGAAAAAACCCAAGAATATAAGACAATATTTGATAATGACTGTGTTTCATTTGGGAGCTCTGGTGGCATAGTGCCTAAGGCATTTGACTGCTAACCAGAAGGGCTGGCAGCTCAAACCTACCAGCCACCCCTCAGAAGGACAGGGCAATCTACTTCCATAAGAAGTTTCTTCTAGGACTCTCTCAGTCACAATGAACAACAAAGCAGAAACCAAATTGGCTTCAGGGAAGGGCTTTTATTAGCTTATGTAACTGAAAAGTCCAGTGTAGGGCTGGGCTGCCTTCAGGTGCAGCCTGACTAGGGTTGTGATGTCACAAAGACCTGGTTTCTCTTCAGTTTTCAGCTCAGCTTTGATCTCCTCCCTGAGCTGGTGTCTTCTTAGGCCACTTGTGATAACAATCTGGTGACAGTGGCTTTTATGCCTCCAAGTTCACTTCCATCAGGGAAGAACCCTTGCCCTCCCAGAGAAACCTCAGCTCAGTCTCATTGGCTCTGGTTGGAGCACAAGTCCATCCCTGAACTGATTATTATTGCCTTGTAGATGGGATGTGGCTTTGGCCAGTCAGAGGTCAACTCATATAGTTAAAGTTTTGGGGCCAAGGTGTGTGTGTGTGTGTGTGTCGGTGTGTGTGTGTGTGTCAGTGTGTGTGTGTGTGCTGGAGGTAGTTCTGAAAGGAATTTTGGAGCGGTTTTACCCAACTGGTGAATGGATGCTGGACAGCCTGTGTACACACATGGATGGTCACTGCAGCTGTGCATATAGCCGCTTAATATTTGTTCATTTACCAGTTGATTTACTAGCAAAGTAAATAAAATATATCTGGGCTACCTAAAACACATCATAATAAAATATATTAAAATGAATTAAAAGTGTAATATGCTTCATTTTGACTCAGTGGCTTAGTCTATGATTCCTGGAACCTCTTCTCATTGATTAACAAATTTGCTCTATTAGCTTCTAAATCACTACCTCAGAGAAAACCTGTAAGAGTTGGGTAGCCATATGGAAAAAAAGGTAAAGTCACATCCATTCTTCACACCAGGATAAATTCTAAATGCATCATGGATTTAAATATCAAACAAAAAAATGAAATTATATAAACACTAGAAGGAACATGGGTGAATTCCTCTGCAATCTGGGGGTGGGAAAAGATAAATATATTTAATTATGAGGAAAAAACAAAAATATTTTGCATGACAAAAGACACCATAAGCAAAGTGAAAATAAAAAATGGGATATTGGGGGAAATATTAGTAATCGATATCACAAGAATAGTCATAGTCTCTGATATTAATGAACTTCTAAAACTAGCGAAGGAGCTCTGGTAGTGCCTAAGGCACTTAACTGCTAACCAGAAGGCTGGCCATTCAAACCCACCAGCCACTCCTCGGAAGGAAGATGGGACAATCTACTTCCGTAGTGATACTGCCTCGGAAACCCAAGGAGGGGTCGCTATGAGTTGGGTCCTACTCAATGGCACATAACAACAACAAAACTAGAGAAAAGGACCAACAATTCAACAGGAAAAAGGGGCTGACAAAATTAAAAATTTACAAAGAAACGCAAATTGCTCTTAACCTTATGGAAAGATGCTCAAATTTGCTCATAATAGGAAATATGCAAATTAGAACTATACAGATAGTTTTTAGATCAGCAAAAATCCAAAAGTTTGGCAATACACTCTTTTGGCAAGGCTACAGGGCATTCTCATACTTTGCTAGAGGAAATACAAAATGGTATAGCTCTAACGGGTATTCAGCAAAATTATATATGGATTTAACTTTTGACTCAGAAATTATCCAGGATTTATCTCAAAGATACTCTGTTAAAAAAAGAAGAACAGAAAATCACACAAACAAGGCCGGGCTATCTGTTCATAATAAGGCAGGAAATAAGACAGATATCCCTGTGTGGGGAACTGATTGAATAAATTACACAACAGAGTACTATGCAACTGAATTTAAAAAATGAGGACTATCTTCAGATCACTGCTGTGAAGTGATCCCAGGACATATTGTTAATTGGAAAAAGTAAGGTACAAGAAAGTATGCATAGAATACTTCTGTTTAGCTACAAAAGGGGGAAGGATAAAGAAGAATATAAATATTTTGTATTTAATAAAATAATAAACCATAAAAATCATTTTAGTAGTTACACACAAGAGGAAATAAGAGGAAGAATTGACTACATATATTCTTTAAATGTATTAGTGTTTTGTTTTGCAGATTTGACTTTGAAATCATTAAATATTTTATATAATAATAAAATAAAGTTTAACGTTTTAAAAAGCAATCTCTGAAAATTGAAATGAAATTAAACAAATGAACCTAACTATGTATCCAGTGATGGAGCTCTGGGGGCACAATGGTTAAGACATTCAGCTGCTAACCAAAGTTTGGTGGTTCAAACTCACCAGCTACTTGGTGGGAGAAAGATGAGACAATCTGCTCCCATGAAAACTTATATCCTTGAGAACTCTATGGGGCAGTTCTACTCTGTTCTATAGGGTCACTATGAGTCAAAATCAACTCACTGGCTGTGGGTTGGGTTTCATTTGGGTGTATCCAATTGGTGGCATAATCACTCAGAAAAGCTATCTAAGTGACTTTAAAGTACAAAACTCCACTGTACATCCCTCAAAAAAACCTCACTGCCATCAAGTCAGTTCTGACTCACAGTGACCCCCATTGGGTCTCCAAGACTACAAATCTTTACAGAAGCAGACTGCCTCATCTTTCTTCCATGCAGCAGCTGGTAGATTTGTACCACCGATATTTTTTAGTTAGCAGCCTTAACCACTACACCACCAGAGCTCCTTATACATCCCTAGTAGGATTTATTCTAAAGGTGAAAAGAAATAGAAAAAAAAAAAAAAAAAACTGTTTCAATCATATTGGTGGAGATAATGTTTATATTGTTATTCTGAGACTGTTGTGTACTTAGTATGGGCTAAAGCGAAGGAGTAATTGTGTGATAATCTAATTCTTTCCTCCCTAGTGTACTTAAGAACTGAAACACTTGTATTGGGAGAAAGGAGACACAAATGCAAGATAGAAGAGATTAAAAACTTTGCCATCCTTAATTTGAATTAAAAATATCAGATTTTATGGTTGTTTCTTGTGTCCAGGAAAATGGAGCCAGGGAAGAGTCACTCATTCCTTCCTTTCTTCATGTACTCATTCACTTACAAATCTGATGTGCCAAGCACAGAGACGCAGAGTGAATGAGTACAAAAGACCCACTTGGTTTCCTGGACTTACAGTCTAGTGGGAGAGAGAGACATCAAAAAGTAATAATGAGTGTGACAAGATGGTAGGAAGTAGAGAAGGGAATGAAGATGAGGGGAAGAAAAGAGCAACCAAGAGAAAAAAGTCAAAACAGAAAGAGATGTCACAAAACACTCTTCTGAGTAATCCCAGAAATCAAGGGGCCTAGAGAAAAAACATTCATGAATCAGAGAGGTGTGCACTGGCCCAGACAGAGATGAGAAATACAGGAAAGCAATTGATGGATAGAGTGGAAGGGTAGGATGAGCAAGTTCTTGTTTTGCTGACCCTTAACCACCATCTGCGTACTCCTGACTAGAGTCACTTCCCCAGCTGGTCATTCATTTCCCCCAGTGTTACTGACTCACTGGACTAGAAGAGAAATACAGGAAGCCCAAGCTGATGAGCTGTGGATGTGGACCCACCACCTTTAGCCAGGCCTCCAAGGGAGCCCTGAACACCAACCCATTCCAAACACCCTCCTGCACCACTTAGAGTGTCCTGCCTAGCCTCTGGGAACTCTCAGGGTCAGCCAAGTGGGCCCCTCCCTCCCCTAATAAAGAAAAAAAAAAAACCAAACTCACTGTCTTCAAGTCAAATCAGACTCATAGCAACCCTTCCTTGGGTTTCTGAGGCAGTATCTTTACAGAAGTAGATTGCCCAGCCTTCCCCACTTATTCAGTGACTTAGCTATCCTGGCTCCAGAAGCTTCTACCGCAAGCCACTCATCCATCTGCATATATTGAGCAATCACTTCTCTTGTTCAACGAATATGTATTAACACCTACAATGGGCCAGAGATACAGCAGCAACAGAAAGAAAAGTCCTGCTCCCATGAGGTTTCCATGTAAGTGGAAGGAGACAGACAAAAGATCAAAACCTCAAATAAGCATGTCATGATAGAGGGAACAAAGCAGGGTGAGAGGACAGAGGATGCATGGAGCTAGGCTGGACTTTCTTACGGGTAAAGACAGAGAAGCCATATCAGATGAGGGCATGCTAGAGCAGAGACCTGAGGAAAGGGGGAACTGACCATGAGGGTCCTTGTGAAGTGATGTGAGAGCTAGTATTGTAGGCCTGAGGAATTGGAGGAGGAGCCCTGGTGGCACAGTGGTTAAGTGCTCAGCTGCTAACCAAAAGGTCAGTGTTCAAACCTACCAGCTACTCTGAAGGAGAAAGGCATGGCAGTCTGTTTCCTTAAAGATTACAACCTTGGAAACCTTATAAACTCAAAAACAAACTCATGTCTTGAGTCAGATCCAACTCAAAGCGACCCCTCCTTGGGTTTCCTAGGCAGTATCACTACGGAAGTAGATTGCCCAACCTTCCTTCCGAGGAGTGGCTGGTGGTTTTGAACCGCCAGCCTTTTGGTTAGCGGTTAAATGGGTAGTTCTATTCTGTCCTACAGGGTTGTTATGCGTCAGAATTGACTCCACAGAAATGTGTAAGGAATTGAGGTTTTATTCTGAGGAACTGGGAATAAAAAGAGGAATGAGAACAAAATGACTCCTGCTCTCAAAGAACTTCCAGAGTAGGATTAAAAGTGAAATATTCCCCAGAACAAGTTATAAGCAGAAATCATTCTAAAAGCTCTTGGAACTGAGCAGGTCTCCAGAGAGATGAATGCACTCTACTGGGCCTGCCAAATGTGTTGTCAAAAACCTAAATGCTAAGAGAAACACCAAAAATTACTATAATTAATGTAAAATATATTTATTGTAAGCAAATAAATTTGAATCAGGCAGCATCACCCAAATAGGTCCGGAAGGCCCTATGAAGAAGGGACAGTGAAAGTGGGTTGTATAGGTCATTGTTACGTTAATGCCTCCAAAGTTGACACCAAGCAGAGGGCAGGTTACAGAAACTGTCACCAAGGGCATGCCACACATCCTAAAACAGCCTCTGGAGTTCATGCTTCTCAAAGCTGGCTGCACATAGATAATTTTCCAAAAGAACCCAACGCCGAAGGCAAAACACTCTCCGCTAAGCTCTTAACTAAACTATTGTCAGACAAGAACGTGACACTAGGGTAAACAAGTTCCTTCAAGGTTCAGAAAGACACTTAATGGCAGATGGCTTGACTGGGTTATCCCAACTTCCATAAATGCCAGAAATCTGGATTCCAGGAGAATGAAAACTTTTTCGTCAGTGTCTCAGTTTGGAAACCTGGTTTTCTGTGTCAGTGGCAGTCCCAAAAGGAATCTCTTGTTTGTTTGCTTATTATAAGTTTAAATGGAGAGAATGTGCAATTGTCTCTGGATTAACCATTCTGTTGATCAAGCTACAGCCAACCATATGGAAGGCAAGACAAGATGGGGTGGGGTGAGGGTACATAAGCACACTCTCTCAGCTGGCCTCAGAGGCCAAGAAGCAAATAATATGTCCCATCTTCCTTTGTCACTACCATTTTGGTTTTCCAGAGCTGTTCCTCTCTTCCACGAGGAGGGAGAGGTGATGGGTACAGGAGATAGAGGAGTTAGGAGATACTTTGGGGAACGTTATGGTAGAAATAGACATGTACAAGCTGTCCAGGGAGCCACAGAAGCAAACCAGGGTGACTAGAGGCAGCAAAATTTGGGCAGAGCCTTTGTCAATGTCATGAACCAAGCACATTCCTGTGTCTCTAAAGGTTTGGCAAAACAACTTACAGATTTGGACGAGTTCACACAGAGAAGGGTGCAGCACGGTGGTTGGAAGCCAGAGCTAAAAATAAGACAGTATTTCTGTGAGAAGGAGACATCAGGATCTGTGGGATTTGTGTGGTAGTGAGAGACCAGAGAAGCTGGGAGGGACCCACCACAGGTCTGTGATCTGAATTCCCAGAGCTGCAGAGAGAGGGTGGGGTAGCTCCAAGTCTCCTCCCCAATGAGCAGTTAAGGAACCCAGAAGTTGTGGCCTGGACCAAGAGGGAGGGAATCAGTAGTTCTTGGTGTTCTCTACTCACAGGAGGACTTCTATCAGGTCCCACAATCATCCAGAAAGGCAAGTGTTGCCATTCCTTTTTCACAGATTATTAAAATAGGGTTCAGAAAAGAATCATTTAAACTCAAGGCCACCCAGCAAATAAGTGGCAGAGCTGGAACTGAAATCAGGTCTCTGCCTGCTTCCCCCATACCCTTCTAAAAGGCTGAAGGACTTCAGGGGGAAGGAGAAGGTCTACTCATTCCAGGTGGCCCTAGAGGGCAGACCAAGGATGGGGTTTACAGGCCACAGGGGGGCTTGCTTCATGATGTGGTAAGCTCAAGAAAAAGCAGGATGGGGAACTGTCGGGGACATTGAGAAGGACCCCAAAAGTCCCCACTACCCCAAGAGTCTGTGCTTCATGGGAGCTGTGTGGGGACCTCCCAGAGTCCAACTGTGCCCTCAACGCGCCCTTAGCATGGGAAAGAAGGAAACTCAACGTTGGGAAAATGGGAAAGCAGCCTATCACGCAGCCTTCCAACTCCCACCCAGACTGTCTAATCAGAAGTCTTGGGTCCTGATAATGGAATCTGGGAAAACAGCCTCTCTCTTTCCCAGTTTCTTCTCCTTATAGGGAAAACTCTCTCCCTGTTGTGGTAAACTTTCTCTCTGCTGTACACGTATGTGTGTTATATGGTGCCTGGCCAACCCCATTCCTATATCTATTTCCAGTGGGAAGGGAATGAGATCCCTCACCTGCAGCACAAGAGGGGTGTGCACAGAACACCAGCCTCACACTGGTGGCAGGATGGAACCAGCTGGCCATGAGGGACAAACACCACAAGGAAAGCTGACCTTGCTCTGTCTCTTCTCTATGTGAGTAAAGCATTGTTCCACTGCCTGTGTAATTGTGCTTTTATTTGGTGACTCCAGACCTTAGCTCAACAGAAACACTGAGAGAGAAGTCAGGGTCAGCCACTCACAAAAACTGTCTGCTAATAGATCGATCACCAAAATGATATGCAATCCTAAGTACCCAGCATGAAGACAGCTGCAATAGGGTTCCTGCCCTCAAATACTGACCACTGTCTAGAGAAATGGGGCTCACACACATAGAGAAACAAGCACACAGGTTAAGAGACAGTATTTGCTGCAGAAACCAAGGGCTAATTTATGTGCTGTCTCCTAGGTCTACAAGGAGTCAGAGGCAAGAGAGATGAGATCTGGACTCAGGGAGAGCTCCTCATTATTAATTACAATGTTATTATTAATAGTAGTCTCAACAGTTGTCACTTTTTTGAGATTTACTATGTGGTAGGCAGTTGTATATGCATTCAAACCCACCAGCTGCTCAGTGGAAGAAATATGGGGTGGTCTGCTTCTGGAAAGATTTACAGCCTTGGAAACCCAATGGGGATCACTATGAGTCAGACTCAACTTCATGGCAGTGAGTTTGGTTTGAGTTAGAGGCAGAA
Organism: Orycteropus afer afer; assembly: GCF_000298275.1. Taxonomy (NCBI): domain Eukaryota; kingdom Metazoa; phylum Chordata; class Mammalia; order Tubulidentata; family Orycteropodidae; genus Orycteropus; species Orycteropus afer. The sequence continues at coordinate 11,323,343 of NW_006921627.1, forward strand.
AGAGGGATCTCACTACCATCAAGACAGACTGCAGCCAGGAGTGGAGCATGTTCTTGGACCTGAGATTCCTGCACTAAGATAGCAGAGAGATGGTGGCGGCAGCAGCAACAGAACCAAGAAACAAAGATGAGACAGAGCCATGGGCTTGCCGGCCCACAGAGCAAGAAAGCTGCCTTTGGGCAGAAGTCTTGCTGGCAGAGTGAGGTATACCTAGGTGTCCCTTTTGGCAGGGCTAAAGGAGCTCTGTAACACTTGCTTGACTAGGGCAGAGGACAGGCCAAGAAGCCAAGGACCAAAGAGAGGCATGCCTGTGGGCATAGCAGAAGGGAGGCTGTCCTAATTGAAGAACTGTGTCCTAAGCACATTCCTGAACCAGAATTGTAACCTGTTACTTCCTTAATAAACCCCATAATCATGAGTATTGTCTGTGAGTCCTGTGTGGCCATTGCAAAGAATTATTGAACCCAGCAGAAAAGTAGTGAATGCCATGGAAGGGAAAATTGGTGTGAGAGTTGGTAAAAAGGTTAGAGGGTGACAGCATGTCTGGCCTCATACGAATAAACCTTGGGCTGCTGATGGTGAGTCTGTCTCCCTCTGGTAAAGTTAGAGGAGGTTGGAAGATGCCACCCCTGTGCCCTTTTTGCAGGTGCAAACCAGAGTATGTAGCACAACTTCTAGTGTATAGAAAAGGGAAGAAGGGGGAGGAGAGAGAGTGAGCAATAATATATATTAGTGTTTGCATTTGGATAAAGAAACTAGGGCAATCAAAACTAGGGCAATCTACTTCCGCAAAGATTTACTGCCTCAGAAACCCAATAGGGGTCGCTATGAGCCAGAATCGACTCTATGGCAGTGGGTTAGAGGGTATCAGTTATTGTGAGGAAGGCTAAACTGGTAGGGAACAAGGTTAGAGGGAGATTGTTTTTTTTAATTACGAGAATGTTCAAACGTACACACAGGTGAGAGAGAATAGTATCATGAATCCCATACACCTATCACTCAGTGTCAATAGTTACCACTACTTTGCCATTGTTATTTCATTTATCTCCCTTGTTTTTGGGGGAGGGGTTTGGATATCATCCTGTCCTACCTATTAAAAATTTCAGTATCTCGACTCGACAGCAGTGAGTTTGGTTTGTTTTATTTTAAGAGATAAATGTTATTTCAAAACATAACTAATATGCTATCTTCACATCTAATAAAATTAATGCTATTTCCTTAATATCATCTAATACTTAATCCATACTTAAATCTTCCTAATTGTCAGGGACCTGGGGGGGGGGGTACTGGCCATGAGGGGCCTGGGGGAGGAGGCTTCAGTCTGATGGACAGTGCTTGCCTCACTGGACAGGAAGAGAGGTGCAGGAAGCACTAACTGGAGGCACAGTTAAGTTCATTTGTTTTATTTCATTTTCAATTTTCAGATAGTGCTTTTTAGAATATTTAAATTTTATGGGACATCACAGTTAATTGGCCTAATAATGTGTTTAGTGCTTCTTTTCTACCTTCTAGTTCACTGCATAGTTCCTGGGATCTTAATAGCTAGCAAGGCACAACAATTGGTCTGGAGCAACAGAGGAAGTAGGAGAGTCAGGAATAGTTGGAGGATATGGAATGTGTCGCTAACTGCCTCCATGAACAACTGCCTCCTTTGCCATGAGACTAGAACTAAATGGTGCCTGGCTACCATTACTGAACATTTTGATCAAAGTTTCTATTTTAGTTATTTAGTGCTGCTATGGGAGCTCAGATGGCGTAGTGCCTAAGGCATTTGAATGCTAACCAAGGCTGGCGGTTCAAACCCACCAGCCAGCCACTCCTCAGAAGGAAGGTTGGGCAATCTACTTCCATAGTGGTACTGCCTCGGAAACCCAAGGAGGGATGGCTATTACGGCAATGAGTTTGGTTTTTTTTTTTTTTTTTTTTGAGTGCGGCTATAACAAAACCACCACAAGTGGGTGGCTTTAACAAACAGAAATTTATTCTCTTACAGTTTAGGAGGCTAGAAGTCTGAATTCAGGGTGCCAGCTCTAGGGGGAAGGCTTTCTCTCACTGTTGCCTCTGATGGAAAGTCCTTGTCTCCTTTCAACATCTCTGGGCTTGGCATCCCTTGGAGATGTTCATGTGTGTTAGTCTGGGTTCTCCAGAGAAGCAAAACCAGTAAAGCTTATATAGAGAGAGAAAGAGAAATTTATCTTAGGAAAATGGCTCACACACTTAAAGAAGCTAGCAAGTCCTAAGTTCTTGGATCAAACGTCAAGCTGGAGGCTTTTCCCAACTCACGCAGCTGCAGGGGCTGAGGAGCTCAAGGTTGGCAGGCAGTATACCAGCTGTTGATGCCAACAAATGACGAATCCAAGAACTCCAGGCCTAATGGTGGATTGTTTGTTCACAGACAGTTGTAAGCAGCACAACAGGATCCTGATCCACAGAAGAGTGTCTCTTTTCCCAGGATGTCCATAAATATATTGGAAGCAGGCCACACCCCCAGGAAAACTCCCTTTCAATGGATTGGCTGCTCAAAACATATACATCTGATCCCATCATGGGAATAACCCACATCGCAATTGCTTACAGCACATAGAATTGTGGTCCAGCCAAGTTGACACACAGCTCCAACTATCACACCATGTATTTTGACATCAGTCTTCCAAAGGACTCACTCTGCTCCTGGATCTTCTTTCTTGATAATACTGAGTTTCTTCTCTCTGCTTATTTAATCCCTTATCTATATCAAAAGAAATTGATTCAAAATACAACATAATCCTGTAGTTTGCATCCTGCCTCATAAACACAACTGCCTGTAATTCTGCCTCATTAACATCATAGAAATGAGGCTTTAAAATACAGGATAATTACATCAGATTACAAAATGAAAGATAATTACTCAATACTGAGAATCAGAGCCCAGTCAAATTGACACATGCTTTTGGGAGGACACAATTCAATTCATACCAGATTCTAAGAAGAATCCTCATCAAAAGGGGAAAAACAGAGAACAGAATTTCAAATTCACACAGACTCTAGACTTTCTAGAGCCATGGAGGCTGGATAACTGAGATAACTTTTAAACCTTAAACCAAAAATATCCCTTTAGTCTTCTTTAAATCAAACAATAGTTTAGCTTGACTAGTTAAAAATGTCTGCCTTGAGCATTATACTTTTGTAAGAACTATCTGTATAGATCAAATTAACAACAGCACTCAAAATATTAGATAGGAACTTTGGGGGCAGTGGGTTTACATTAATGAGGGAGGAGCAACTCAGAAAAGGATGATGAGAATGGTTGTTGCACAACTAGAAGAATGTAATCAATGTCACTGAATTATACATGCAGAAACTGTTGAATTGGTGTATATTTTGCTGTATGCTCCTCAACAAACAAATAATAAAGACTTAAAGAGAATGACTGGGAGAAAATAATTGCAAAACACATATGTGGTAAAGGACTTATATCCAAAATGTATGATGAATTAATAAACAATGTGAAAAAAAATCGATTAAAAAAAATGTAAAGATTGTCAGTTTGGACTTTTTTAATTTTTACTTTATTCTAAAATTATATAAATTTAAAACATGCACAGACATGTCAGAGCTTCTAATCCTCTTCCTGATTCCATAGCCGCCTCCCAGAAGAGCCAAAGTCAGCCTAGAGTGGTAAGAAGCTGCAGATGCAAACCTGGGGCTGCCACTGCCTTCCACTGTGCAAAGGGCACCAACCCAACCCATCCCCACCCTATGTGCTAGGGAAAGGGCAGTATTTCTCCCTGCTCTATAGTTGCAGAAAGGGAGGCTCAGAAAGAAACAGACCGACACTAGCACAGGCAAGGTCAAGTGGAAACTCATCAGTTCCTGTCACCCCTAAGATTCAGAGGGTCAATTTACTGGGGGCACCTTCAAGATGCACAGCTCCTAAGAGGTCACCTGCAGCCCCTTCTCCCACTCCACAATCAAAGGGCAAAAAAGCCAAGAGTGCTGCTGATAACACATTCACTAACCTCGTGAAGAGGCAGCTGAGCAACCAAGCTCTGGAGCCAGACAGCCTGGGTTCAAATCCTGGCTCTGCTGTTTCCTAGCAAGTTAATTAATCCCCTTGTGCCTCAGTTTTCCCATTTGGAAAATGGATGTCACAAAGGCACCACCCTCAAAGTTGTTTGAGAATTAATTGGGGTTATACATACCAGTTAGTATAGCAGCTAGCACATCATATATGCCCAACCAAGTGTTAGTTCTTTAGATTTATTGTTTTCATTCACTATTTGGAAAGTATCTACTGTGGGTATAAATGTAGTTGGTAATCTAGTTGGATTAGATTTAAAAAAAAAAAAAAGATGCATGGAGCCTGAAATTACCATCCAGGACAATATGTAATAAGAGTGTAGTGGGTGATTCAAAAAGAAATTACTACAGTAGTGCTGAGAGGAAAGATCAGAGTAGTCTGCTCTCTTAGTGTTCCCCACAGAAACAGAACTAGTGACATGTACGTATAGTGAGAGAAAGAAAGAGAGATATTTACTTCAAGGGATAGGCTCATAAAATTGTGGAGGCTGAAAAGTCCAAAATTTTTAGGTCAGGGAGTGGAAAGGGTACAAAGAAGAGAGAGTTCTGCCAAAATACTATTTATAATATGAAAGCAGACCACACCTAAGGAACTTCCCTTTCAACTGACTAATTGATTATATTATATTATATTGCATTATGAAAGGTCATTGTTTTATATTGCATTAGGTTACATTATGGAGGAGCAACTAACTAGTCTAGTGTTTAGCAAAACCACTGGGAACCATAGACTAGCCAAGTTGACACATAAAATTAACCATTACAAATGGGAGGTCCAAGGATGCTGGGGAAGGCAGGGCTTGGCTGATCTCAAAGATAGGAAGGTTCTACCCAGGGGGCAAAGATATGAGGAGGGCCTGGAGTTGTGCAGACAAGTTCTTTGCCACTACATAAAAAGCATCACCTTCCTTCCAGTGTCCATTAACGTGTTCATAATTTTCTTTTAGAGCCTCACCAGAAGCACATTTAATGTCCACATTTTTAGTAATATTCTATTCATGATAGAAGCTCACATCACAGCTCTCAATTCTTTCTGAGCCCTCATTAGAACCATCCTTAATGTCCATGATTCTACCAACAGTTTCTCCAGGGAAAATAGGCCCTTACTATGATGCAGTCTCTACTCATTACCCAATTCCAAAACTTCTTCCATATTTTAGGCATTTGTTAAGATAGCACCCAACTCCCAGTACCAAATTTTTTGTTTCTTTGCTGTTGTTGCCTGCATGGAATTGATTCTGACTCATGGCAACCCCATGTGTGCAGAGTAGAACTGCTACAGGGTCTTCAAGGTTGTGACCTTTCAGAAGCAGATCTCCAGGCCTGTCTTCTGGGGCACCTGGGGGGGGGGGCGGTGCTTGAACCGCCAACCTTTTGGCTAGTTGTTGCTGTTGTTATGTGCCATTGAGTCAGACGCGACTCATAGCGACCCCTCCTTGGGTTTCCGTGGCGGTATCACTACAAGTAGATTGCCCAACCTTCCTTCCGAGGAGTGGCTGGTGGGTTTGAACTGCCAGCCTTCTGGTTAGCAGTCAAATCCTTCAGGCACTATGCTACCAGAGCTTCTCTTAGTTTCTTAGTGCTACTATAATAGAGGGAGCTCTGGTAGCATAGTGCCTAAGGCACTGACTGCTAACCAGAAGGCTGGCGATTCTAACCGCCCAGTCACTCCTTGGAAGGAAGGTTGGGCAATCTACTTCCGTAGTGATACCGTCTCGGAAACCCAAGGAGGGGTCACTATGAGTCAGGTATGACTCGAGAGCAATGAGTTTAAGCAAGTATGAGACTAGAGGAAGAAGAAAGAATTGTAGGTGCTGATAGGACAGTGGAATTAGGGGCTAAAGAGAAAGAAAGTTAGCATCAGTTGTAGGAAGACACCCCTAACCCCACACAATGATGATTCTGATCCCAATGCTTATTTTAAGATAATTATATTACTTTCCCATGTTGCTTCTTTAACAAATTATTATAAGCTTAGTGTCTTAAAACAACAAAAATTTATTGTCTTTTAGTAGAAGTCTAAAATGAGTGGCAGGGCTCCATTTCCTCCGGCAGCTCTAGGGAAGAATTCACTTTCTTGCCTTGTCCAGCTTCTAGAGTTTGCCTGAATTCCTTGATGTGTGGCTGTGTGGCTCCCCATCACTGCGACCTGTGTCCATTGTTACATCTCTTTCTCTCTGATCCTCCAGCCTCCCTCTTATAAGGGCCCTTGTGATTACATTGGACTTTTCCAGAGTAATCTCCCATCTCAGTATCCTTAACTTATTCACATCCGCAAAATTCCCTTTGCCATGTAAGGTGACCTGGTCACAAGTTTCAGAGGTTAAGACATGGATATATTGGAGGGGCCATTATTCAGCCTACAATGGGGCATTAAAGTGGAAATGCCCAGGTGACCCATTTGAATTTAGAGAGAGATCAAAAAGAGAAAATGGTGGGAAGAATGAGAGGGGCTGAGTGTTCAATGAGCAAGCTGTGCCACAGGAGCAGAAGGCTGAGGGACTACACCCAAGGAAGGCCACTCACCTTGCAATTATTCCATGAACATCTACAGAAGGCCTACTCTGGCCAACAAGGAACTAGGTGCTATGGGAAACACAGAAATTAATCAAATGAGAGCAAACTTTGGAGGAGCTCACCACCAAACTATGTGCACATGAAAGAACATGATAAAGACCAATGAGACTCATGAGGAAGATCCATACAAGAAAATCCATGGAGAGAAAGACTGTAGTGTTCAAGAGTTCATGATGAGGTGGCATATGAACTTAGTAAGAGGAGCATCAAAAAAGTTGCTAGAAAGGAAAGTAGTGAAGATGGTGTAGCATCAGGGACATGGAGGAATGATCAAGAGATTCAAATGCTACAGTAGCATCAAGAACACAACTCTCAAAAAGGCCATTGGGTGTGATGCTGGAAGGGTCTTGGCTGGTGGGTTTGAACCTCCAGCTTTCTGGTTTGTCAAAGAGTAGGTCCTGCTTATTGCCTCATAAAGCCATCTCCCACTGCTGGGAGAGGGTGTGGTTAATTATTACCATGTCTGGCCTCTGAATGTTCAAATCTTACCTCCAGGGGGTGCACAAGAGCCAGAGTGGACCCTTAGCCTGAAGTCAAGGGTTTTTCCAGAAAGAGGATGCTCTAAGAGAAGGAAAGAAAAGTTTTCCTACTGCACCACCACAAAGCCTGGAAGGCCTTGCTTCCTTGTGATCGATGACTCAGGGGCTTACCCAGATTTTCCTCTTCCAGTTAAAGCAAACCATATTTTTTCCATCTCTCCCTTTCCTGGCTGCCCATAGCACTAAGTGCCTATAACAAACACATTTTGGCCTCGAGGACTCCTGCACTGTAGAATATCAGAATGGAGGGGACCTTCAACATCTCCTAATCCAAATGTTCATTGGAGATTGAGGACCAGAGGGAGGAGGTAAGTCAGAACTGACTTGAGTAACTAACAATGTGGATTGACGGACATCATTGTTGATATAAAGTGGATTTTAGCTGAAAGCAGAGAATACCAGAAAGATGTCTGCCTGTGTTTTAATTGACTACACAAAAAAAAGTAGTTGATTGTATGGATTGTAACGAATTATGGATAACATTGTGAAGAATGGGAATTCCAGAACACTTAATTGCTCTCCTGCTGAATCTATATATAGAACAAGCAGTCATTGGAATAGAACAAGGAAGGAGATATTGCATGGTTTAAAATCAGGAAAGGTGTGCATCAGGGTTGTATCCATTCACCATAGTTATTCAATCTGAATGCTGAGCAAATAATCCAAGAAGCTGGACTATATGAAAAAAACAACATCGGAATTAGAGGAAGACTCAACAAAACAACCTGCAGATGACACAACCTTGCTTGCTGAAAGCAAAGAGGACTTGGAATACTTACTGATGAAGATCAAAGACCACAGCCTTCAGTACGAATTACAACATAGAGCAAACAAAAATCCTCATAATTGGACCAATAAGCAGCATCATGATGAATGGAGAAAAGATTGAAGTTGTCAAGGATTTCCTTTCACTTTAACCCACAATCAATGTCCATGGAAGCAGCAATCAAGAAATCAAACAGTATATTGCATTGGGAAAATCTGCTGCAAAAGTCCTCTTTAAAGTGTTGAAAAGCAAAGATGTCACCTTGAGGACGAAGTTGTGCCTGACACAGACCATGGTATTTTCAATCACCTCATATGCATGCAAAAGCTGGGCAATGATTAAGGAAGATCGTGAAGAACTGATGCCTTGGAATTATGGTGTTGGTGAAGAATATTTGAATATACCATAGACTGCCAGAAGAATGAACAAATCTATCTTGGAAGAAATATAGCCAGAATATCCCTTAGAAGGGAGGATGATGAAATTTCACCTCATGTACTCTGGATATGTTACAAGAGGGACTAGTCCCTGGAGAAGCACATCATGCTTGGTAAAGTAGCAAAACAAACGTGTTGGCATCGGGTCGATTCTGACTCACAGTGGCCCTATTAGGACAGAGTAGAACTGCCCTGTAGGATTTCCAAGACTGTAAATCTTTACAGAATCAGACTGCCAAATCTTTTTCTGCAGAGTGGCTGGTGGGTTCAAACTGCTGACCTTCAGTAAAGTAGAGGGTCGACAAAAAATAAGACCCTCAAGGAGATTGATCAACACAATAATGGGCTTAAGCATAGCAGTAATTGTGAGGATGGCACAGGAGTGGGCTATGTTTTGTTCTGTGGTACATAGGGTTGCTATGAGTCCAATTCAACTTGTTTCTTGACTATATAATAGCAACAGTAACAATAGCCAACATTTCCTGAGCATTTTGTGGCAGACACCATAGAAAGTCTTTCCACGAATTATCTCAATGATTCACAATTATGCAAAGAAATAGTTTCTATTATAAATTTAAATATTTACCAAACTCCTTCCACCTGGAGAAAAGAAGAGAGAAAATCATTTTTATCCTGAGACCTGTCTCTCTAGATAGGTTGGACTCTGGCTGAGAGCAGCACAATGGGGTATTGTTCTTCTGTCTCCTCCTCAGGGCCTCAAACACTGTTGGGCAGAAACATCTTCAGTGGACACTTGATTAGGGTGAATAACTGAATTAAAAATTACCAAAATCCCCCTGCTGGGCCACTAGTGACATTAGTCTCTTTTCATTTTCCCATCCCCCACTATTGGTAGTTTCCCTGAAGAGCCAGCCATTGTGTGGTTTCTGTGTTTTTGTGCATACGATTCCCTCTACTTGAATGCTGACCCTCCCCGTCAGTCAGGATCAGTGCCCTCTGCTCTCAGAAGTCTCCTCCCACTCAGCAGACCTGGGTCCTGTACCCGGCTTGTTCCTGGGCCACATCTCCCCAAGACCAATGGTTCCATGTGCTTGTCCGTGTCTGTTGATGAGTCTTTCTCCCTTACCCTGAGATTCTTCCAAGCAGGACAGAGATTCTCTCAAGAGCCACAGCTTCTGGCACAGTACGTGACATAAGTAGGTTTTCAATAACCATTTAAAATGAATGGAGCCTTCCATAATCTGGCTTCTGCCGTTCTGCAGCTGTGCTCTCTCCCTCCACCTCTCCCTCACCTCCCGCCTCATTCCTCCATCAGGTTTCGCCTCCATATCCTCACCCCACCTTGCTTCAGTCCTCTTCATCTCTCACCTGGGCCGTTTAGCAGTCTTCTAATTGATCTTTCTAATTCAGCATCTCCCCATCTTCCACAGCACCCACACGCTTGTGTGCACGTATGCGTGCACACAAGCATGCACGCGCACACACACGTGCACGCACACACACGCAAGTACTCAACTATCTCTATCTAGGAGCTCTGGTAGCACAGTGCCTAAGGCACTTGACTGCTAACCAGAAGGCTGGCGGTTCAAACACACCAGCCACTCCTTGGAAGGAAGGTTGGGCAATCCTTCTTCTGTAGTGATAGTGCCTCGGAAACCCAAGGAGGGGTCGCTATGAGTCAGGGCCGACTCAACAGCACATGACAACAACAACAACATCTCTATTTATCCATTTCAGCTATCTGTCATCCTCTGCTCACTAGCCCTTGATGGCTCCCCACTTGATCATATACAACTCTCGACTCTGTCCTAGGCTCACCATTCATCTCTCACTGCTCTCCTCACATTACTCCCTTGCAACTTCCCAGATACAACGCCTCCAGAATTTAGATGATCAAAGTCCAATCTCAGAAAGGCCTGGAGATATGAATGATGGTCTTTATCTTTAAAGAGATTATTGCTTGCCCCTCCTACCCTCCACCACCCACCTACCTAACATACAGGTAGGAATCTACCCTAAAACCCACAGGTGATCAAACCACTCCCTGCTTGAACCCTGTAGTGACCCCTCACTCTCAGAGTGCAAAATCCAGGACCTAGAGACTCTTCTTCACCTCACCCCTACCTAGGTCCACACCTTCACCTGCCCCCATTCTTTCCCCAGTTGGGAGCTCAGGTTTCTCCCAGGCTTGTAACAGCTTTCCCTGTGGCTCCACAACATCACTTCCCAAACTATGTCAGCAGCCCCTCCTATGAGCTCACTTTGCCCCTAAGCCTATCTCTATGACTCCACATTATCTCCCTCATCTTATTGTCTGGCTGGTTTCTGCCTCCTCCACCAGACTCTGAGCTCCACGAGGGCAGAAACAGGATTTAATCCACTTTTTTTCAGCCCCTACTTCTTACAAAATACCCTTTATAAGATAGACACTGAAAATTGTCTTTTAAATGAATGATTCAATAAGATAAATTTTAAAATGATAAACAGCACACTGAGGGCTCTGTAGCTATTTCTGGTGGGTGAAATTTTGAATTATGTTCTTTTAGCTAGTTGGTATTTCCTGATATTTCTGTAATGAGTACGTTTTGCTTTCATAATAAGAAAGAACACCAAAGGAAACTTCATTTGAGAGGTGGGGAGAATTTTGGGACTTCAAAAGAAGGGAATCTCCTCATTCAATAGTGAGAATCAAGAGGAGTGTTTAAGGAACCGTAGAATTTCTACTATAGAAGGGGGGTGGGCCAGCAAGAATGCTCGCCCTATGCAGAGCTGGGCTGTGTGATGGTAGAGTCAGGTGTATCACAGGTGTTAGGTACAGGGCTTTGAATGCCAGGATGAGGAATTTTTACTGCCATCATTGAATGTGGGGAATGTTTTTTAGCGGAAGGAAAACCTGCTCAGAACTCAGCATCTGGAGCACTAAAGAGGCAGCAGTGGCAGAATCAAAGGATGAGACAGGAGACAAGGGTGGGGTGCTGGACACCTGGCAAGACTGGCTACAAACTCTATTCTCCTCTGGGGCATCTAACTGCACATCCAGGAAGGTCTCCTGGACTGCCCCAACCCTAAACCATCTTACTATTGGGTCATAGATAGTTGATTATTAGTTCTATTCTCATCTCATCTGTCTTCTCACCTGGACTGTCAATCTGGAATTCCTCCTGCTCCCAGTGTCAGACTACCCAATCAGCAAGGTAAGCAGGGGTTCACTTGTGCTTATTTACTCATCTGTAGTGGACGGTTTCAAAAACATGTGAAACTGTTCAGTTCAGATGAGTAAGTACAAGTAAACCCATGCTTATCTTGCTTATTGAGTAATCAGTCGGCCCCTGACTACTCCACAAGATGTGCCAAAAAAAAAAAAATCATGCTTAATAAGTGATGAGTTACAAGGAGCAACTCAGGGGAGAAATAAAATCAAGGAACTGCCCTTCAAAACGAGCCCAAAGCAGAAAGAGCCCTCGTTCACCTGGCAGCTGGCCTTGGGTAAGGGGCCTTTAGCCCAGACGACCCGCGGAGGGTCTCCCAAAGCAGAGAGTTGGGCGGGAAACCCAGAATTAACAAGAGGAGAACCGGAAAGGCGGAAAGGCGAGGCCTCCCCTGTAACTCGCTGGTAAAGTGGCAGGGGATGGCGGTCTGGAAAAACTCCTGGGTAGATTGGTGGAAAGAGGAGAAAACAGGGTACGGCCAAGTCGGTAGTGAGAGGGCTGAGCCGGAAAAAAGAGGCCAGAGTGCGAGGGGGTTCCAACGGGGCCGCTAGGATCCTAGTCTATCCAAACCTGGCTTGGGCGGGCCGCAAGGCGTGGGCGGGGCAGGTAGGTGGGCGGGGCAGGTGAGGCCGGGAGGCGGGGTTGGCGGGGGTGGAACCATTGCACATGCGCACCGCACCCGGCTGCGCGCCGTAAGGAGTGGCACTTTTTAAAAGTGCTGCCAGGAGCCGGAGTCCAAGCCGACCACATTTCTGTCCGAAGCCTAGTCTCGCCCATCCCAGTCCAGTCTAGTCCTACACCATAAGGCCAAGTCCAGTCTATTCCGCAACATGCCGGTCAAAGGAGGTACCAAGTGCATCAAATACCTGCTCTTCGGATTTAACTTCATCTTCTGGGTGAGTGAGCGCTACTGCCGCGCGCTCCTCCCCGGGGCCACCTGTTCCTGGGCCGGAGTCCGCGCGCCTGGGGGACACTGTCTGCTGCTGGGGATGCCAGGCGGCCGGGGGCGCAGGCAGCTGGCACTACTCGCGCGGGGCGGACACCGGGCGGGAAGAGAAAAGGCACTGAGGCCGCCAGCTGGCTTTTGTCCGGATCCGGAGATGGGCGGGGCGGGCACTTTGGTGGGAAACTCAGTGCGAAGCGAGCAGGCTGGGAGAAGGTGAAGGTCTCTATGGAGATGGGACTCTGGAGAATGTCTTGGCCCTCTCCTTTGCCGAGGGATTTTTGACTGGTTTGTGTCTACTCCCACCCAAGCTCTTCCGAATGTAGGGGAAGACGGGAGGGAGAAACGGAGCACCCCTCTCCTGGGAGCTCAAGGCCCTGACCCAGGAGAACTCGGCGGGGGTGCAGTTAGTGACAGGGATGGAGTTTCACAAGTGGTATCGGGCGCCTGGAGGGGACGATCGGGCATTCTGCGGGACTTGGTGGCGCCGGAAGAGCTCAGCGAAGAGCGATTGACACTTTTACCCTGGAGGGGAACGGGCGGGCCTGCCGGTGGTGTCCGCCCTCCGAGGTTCACTCCCCTACTGAGGGTCGAGCCCGGGGTGTTTTTCCTACTCTTCCTGGGTGAGCAAACAAAGTGGAGACCCAGCGCCTCCACTCCCGAGGAGGAATCTCGCAGGCCCCTATTCTCTCAAAGTTTGATTCCGAGGCCGAGGCCGTGGGAAAGTCCGAGCTCCCTGGAAGCTACCTGAAAGACTAGCTTGTCTTGATTTGTTTTTTCACGAGGGCGATAAGTATCTTAACTGGAGAGAACTCTGGGAGAGTTGGGGAGAGGAGAGGCCAGATGCCTATCAGCACTTTCAGTGGAATGAGTCCTGTGTTTCTCCATTTTCTGGGAGGGATCAGGTGCTGCCTCCTGCTGCCCACCCAGGAGGGCCTCTGGCCTCACCCCCTCCCCTCTAGCCCAGAGAGGAGCCATTAATCTGGACATCATACCTGGGCAGGTAGCCCCAGGGACAATAACAGCCAGCCACAGTCAGCCTTTCTGCAAATGGGAAGGCAACAGAAAAGGAGAGCATCTACCCCACATCTTCCCTTGGAGGATTAAGGGACTACGAAGAACAGAAGCAAGGAACAGGTCACCTTTGTGCCTTGGTTCTGTAACCACTTCTCCTGCACGTAGGTGGACAGTATGTGCCCCTCTGGGAGCAGGAAGGGGTTTGGAAAGGCAACCCTTGTGCCACTCTCAAATGAGATGGCCAAGGGAACGGATATATGGATAGAGATTTTGCTACCACAGGCTTATCACAAATAAATGTGCTCATTCCCCTAGTCGCTGGGGTCCCCAGGAACCTCAGGACAAATCTAAGCTAAAGGAGTGGTAGAAGGGCAGTTTTCTTTCCTGCAAAAACTGCCCTGCTATTGCAAGGCACCACACCCAACGCGCACACCCTAGGGAGAATCGGACATAGGTGTGGCCCTGCCCAGCCCTTGACCTGCTTTGGGGAGACCCTTGCTGTGATGAACACCCCTTATTTCTGGTGTTTCCAAAAGAACCCAGCCAGCTGCCTAGCCAGGAAGTCTTTTCTCACTAAACCGCTGGCACCAGTAAAGAATGTTGGGAGGCTAGCTGGCCCCAACCCAATCCACCCCACCCTTGTCCTTTGGAGAGTTTTCTTCTTACCTCCCTAGCACAGTCTCTCTTTAGCCAGGCTAGTCTGTTAACATCTCTTAGTCAGTCCTCAGCTTTCTGCCTAGGCTGTATCAAGGTTTGGGAAGAGGAGGATACCACAAACTGCCACAGTATGCCTCTACACACACCTATCTGCCCCATGACATAGGCAGGAGCCTGGTGGGAGGCTTCCAGGACCACCCCAGTAACCACTCAGTCTGTTGCCTAAAACCAGTTGCCGACAAGTCAATGCTGACTCATGGCGATCCCATGTGTGTCAAAGTAGAAACGTGCTCCGTAAAGTTTTCAGTGGCTAATTTTTTTGGAAGTAGATAGTCAAGCCTTTCTTCCGAGGCACCTCTGGGTAGACGTGAACTCCAGCCTTTCAGTTAGCGGCCAAGCATGTTAACTGTATCACCCAGGGACTCTTAGTTTCTTCAATACTGTCCTCAACCTGCCCTTCTACTCGTGTTCAGAGCTCCCCTGCTTGAGCTGGTCCTGCTGGTCAGCTATGTAGTCTGAAATAGAATGACTCACTCGTGGAACGTTTGGGCTCAGAGTTGGGGATGATTTTTGAGATCATCCAGTCCAGTCTTCCTCACAGTGAGAACAACGAGAGCCAGAGAAGGGGGTGATTTTCCCGGGATCACACAGCTAATCAGAGACCAAGCCAAGACTACAACTCCTGGGACCTTACTTCAGTTCTGTCCTTCATCTGCATCACAAAATCACCAAGGGGGTGTGGTTATGAACTGGTGTTGGTAGATGAGCAGTGCCTCTGTTTTCCTGAATTAATTATTGTTCTGCCACCACGTACCAGAATTTATAGAGGTGAAGCCCCATCTCATAGGAGATGATGGGATAAAGGAATATTGACATCCATTTGTGTACAGTTTTGCAGTTTGCCAAGTCCCTTCTCTTCCAAGACTTGCTTATGACCTATGATATAGCCATAGCATTATCCCCATTTTCCTGATGATCAAGAAATTAGTCCCCAAGAGAGGTTAAGTGACTTATCCAGGGTCCTGTACATAACAGGATGATCTCAAAAGTCAGTCTGAATACAGGTTAGGTTGGTTGTGAGTCCAGCATATTTTCCCTTACAATATGCTGTCTGCCTGCCTGCCCCAGCTGGTTACTGTGTAGAACTGGAAGGAGGATAGGCACAAGCTCTCAAAAAAAAACTTTTTTTTAAATTTTTTTTATTGTGCTTTAGGCCCAAGTTTACAGAGCAGAGTCTGTTTTACATTCAACATTTCATTTCCATTTAGTTTCACTCTCCATTTACCATCCCCAACCCTAACCCAGTCTCCTCCTCTCCCTGCACAGTAACCCTCCCCCCTGTGCCCCTCATAGTTGTGCACTCCTGTGTGTCCTGCATTTCCTCTGTGCTGATGTTGGTCCTCTGGTGCCCCGTGGTCGATTGCTCTAAGGGATGCATTTCCATAGAGTATGTGGGTGCATCATCCTGGGTTGGGTGGTCTGCGTGTACATCTTGTTTACTATTGAGTTGAGAACTAGCTCCTGGGTGTAAGTTTTATTCCAGGCCCAGAATGTATCCCAGGACCATTGTATTACAGGTCTCACCGGACTCCATCCGACTAGTAATTCTGGTCATTATTGTGTTTTTGGATTTTGTTCCACATTTTTCCTCCCACTCTATCTAGGATCTCCAGTTTTGAACCTTTCCTGTGTGGTTGGCATTGGTAGCCAGGCACCATCTAGTTCTTCTGGTCTCGAGGTCCATCATGTCCTAGAACTGATTGCTTCCAAATGCCCTTGGTTTTTTGCACTCTTCTTCTCTTCTGACAATAGGAGACCATTAGCTGTATCTTTGATGGCCTCTTGAAAGCTTTTAAGACCCCAGTCACTACTCACCAATGTAGGATGAGGAACAAGATTTTTATGTATTTTGTTGTGCCAATTGAGTCTAGTGCCCCCCAGTACTGTGATCCTTGAGTGGGTAGATCCATTAGATTTCTCTCCCACAGTCTCTGGCTGTCTGTGAGGGATTACTCTATATCTGTCTTCTGTTGTTTCTGTAAGGATTGCAGGTATTTTGTATCACTGGTATCTGTGTAGAATTAGCCTCAGCTGAATCTATCCTTGGTCTAGAGTATACTCCTGTTCACTGACCCCATCTGATCTTCTCATATGTTTATATGTTTATCTGTAGCCTGGTGTTTGGTGTTAATGGTAATGCAGTATTGTGAATATACTGGTTGGTATTAGCATCTGTTGACTGTATCTTATGTGCACAATTCAGTGTCCTCCCTTTTCCTAATATTATGGTGGTCACAGACTCTTTCTATACCTCCCCTTGCCCACATCAGCATGTGGGCCCCAACTAGCCCAAAATTAATCCCTTCCCTTCCCTCCCCACCCCGGTAATCTACGAAGTTTGCTTTCTTAAGCAAACCCTTCTTTGTCTTTTTACAGTAATGGGCTCGTACAGTATTTGTCCTTCTGCGATTGAAAATATCTTTTAAGGGAAGCTATGATCTAAAGAAACTTCTTGGGTGATTATGAAGTCATCACTTCCCTTTTTCAATCCCTCTCTTGAGAATAGGACTTTATAAACTTGGCATTTGGACCTGATACAGGCCTTGACAGGAACCCTGTGGCACAGTCACTATTGGCTACTAACCATTAGCAGTTTGAACCCACCAGCCACTCTGTGAGAGAAAGATGCACAGTCTGCTTCCATAAAGATTTACAGTCTTGGAAACCCTGTGGGACAGTTCTGCTCTGTCCTATAGGGTCACTGTGAGTCAAAATTTACTTGACAGCAGTGGGTTTAGTCATGAGCCTTGAAAAGAAGTTGTGGGGTCAGGGTCCAGCAGTACCCTTTAAGCAGAGGAACTCAGTCTGGCCAAGAAGCCGGGTAGAGTGGCCCTCATCCCTGTGGGACACTCAGTGACAGCTGAGCCTGGGCCACCTGCCGTCACCCAGTAGGGCCTCTGATGCCCACAGCCAAACTAGCAATCAGTCTGTTCTTCCAACGCCCCCATAACCCAACCCTCCCGGCGCTATTTTGGTTCCGTCTACATTTCCTTCAGACCTCCCTACACACCCGCCCCCCCCAAAAAAGGTTGAACGGAAAAACATCTTATTTCAGAGTAACAAACTGCACAACTATTTCAAGGAGACTCAGGCTAAGGCAGGGCCAGGAATGTGTCTTTCCTGTCCACCTCTGTCTGCTTCTAGACCTACATCTAGAGGATTTCCTTGAAATGGTCAGTCAGGGAGATGACCTCAGGGCAGAGGAGGGAGGGTGAGGGTTGGCTGTGTTGAAAGATCCCAGTCCCAACCCCACTTCCCTCTGCCCCTTTGCTCACTGACTTGTACCGCATCCCCTCCCTCACTGATGGAAATAGCGGACTGTTTCTCTTTCCCAAAAAAATGGTATCTCCTGGCCCTAACAGAGGCCACTGGGAAACACAAACAGAGCCTTGGACTGGGAATTCAGAGTCCTGGATTTTCATCTAGCTCCCCTCTCAACTCACTTTGAAACCTTGGGCAGGTCATGTTTGTGCTCCAGAGCTCAGTTTCCTTATCTATAAAGCCAATTGGTTGGAGCAAATGGTCTCCAAAAGTCCTTTCAAGCTTAGCTTATGAAGCCCGCCATCACCCCAGACCCCCCCCCCACCATGGTCTAAAGCAATAAGACTTTTCTACATCACCCAGAAGAGGAGTCGGGAAATGAAAGTGTGTGGTAGACACCAAGCTTGTTCTCTGAACTTACCTTCACTTCATAAGCCTCTTGACTTGTACCTCTGGAGTCTAATTCTTGCCCCTCTTACCTCACAGTTCCCTCTCCTAACCCTGTGGAGGCATGGTCTCTCTGCTTGGGGCATCTCTGTTTCATTGCCCATGAACCTTAGCTCTTTGTGGTTGTACAGTCTAGTGGTTAAAGCTTCAGCTCTGGAATTGATTTCACCATCACAGATGAAGTTAGTCTACTTAACAGGGTTGCTGAGAGGGGTAATGAAAAAATGTATATAATGCAATGAGCAAAGTAGCATAGTCCTAGATGCATAGTAAGTTTCCAGCTAACAGTAGCTATTGTTATTTGTAAGTTAAAAATAGATGGAGGCAGTTGGGAGGGTATTCCTTAAGGAGCAATTCCTTAAGAGGTGTGGAAGTTTCAGCCACGAGCATGGCCAGAAACACATTCCGAATCTGCACACATTCCTCCTCTTTTTTCCTTCTTGTCCTGCACCTGTGCCATCATTCATGCCACCCCCTGTCTCAAGCAAGACACTGACTCATTTCATATGTTGCTACACCTTTGGCTTTGGGGCAGCCCCACTTCTAAATGTAAAACTGCACAGCGGAGAAACCCTAAGACGTGAGGCTTCTGGGTCTGGGCAGGGTACGGACCAGGTGGCAAAAGCCCCTGCCACCCAACTTGGTGCTTTACCTAAAAGTTGTTTGACTTTGATGTTGGGGCTGAGCAACATGAAGTCAGTGGGATTGTTGCATAAAATGGCTTCCCCACATCTGGCATCCTGACAGCCTGAGCTGGCGGTGAAGCTGACTGTTTGTGTACTGAAGCTGGCAGGGATGGGGAAAGGTGAGGTGAGGCCAGGTGTCTGTATCTGCTAAGGAAAATAGGACTCTTCTGCTCAGAATCTTGGCTGTCTTTTTCCCCGATGGTTGTCAACAACAACGATCAGACTCCTGATCTTTGAGGGAGAGGAGTCTACACACACACACCCCACCCCTCTCTTTTCAAAGTGCCCAACAGCACCATTGTAGACCCTGCTATTTTGTTGCCAAGAGAAGTGGCTACTGGTTAAGACCCAAATTTGGAACTGCTTTGATAAGCAGCGTCATGGAGGGGTGTCCTCACCAGAATACTTTCTCTTCTAAACAAGTCTTCCTGAGGCTGCAGACCTCACAACTGCATGTCCTCAGCTTCATTTTGAAAGGAGTGCTGGCATTGGATCGTCCCTCCTACACAGCCAGGTATCCTGTGTTTGTTTTCCTGTTTGGTTCAGTTTTATAAGGAGGTGTGGCTTCTGGAATTGGTGACATGGTTGGGAACTTAATAATACCTTGGATTTACAAAAGCACCTTTTCTTCTAAAGAACATCACCTTTGACTGTTCTTCCTTGGGTATATCTGGCTATGAGGATAAAAAGGACCTGAGGCCACTGGGTTATGTTGGCTTTCATGGTCCAGCTGCCACCCTATGCATTCTAGATGGACCTGTGTCAAGTTGGGGAAAAGAAGAGAAGAAATTTGAGAGCTCTGCATGTTTATGTTTACTGTTCCTTCCTCCCCCACGTTGAAGTCAGTGGGACTTTATTTGGACATGCCACAGATCTTTTCTACCAAAACCTGCAGAAACAGAGCTGCCTCTTACATATAGAACAGCAATGACTTCATAGTTTCAGGGGTTGAAAGTCTGTGTGAGAGCCTATCAGACTCATGCCTTTAATTGTCATTAATAGCCAACAAGTCACTTCTGACTGATGAGGACCCCATGTGTGCAGAGTAGAACTGCTCTGTAAGATTTTCAAGGCAGTGGCCTTTCAGAAGCAAATCACCAAGCCCATCTTCTGAGGTGCTTCTTGGATGGGTTCAAACCACCAGCCTTTCAGCTAGTAATCAAGTGCTTAATTAACCATTTGCATTTGCTAGGGACCCTTACCCTCAACTAACAGGAGAAATGCCTTGCAACTGAAAGAATTCAGAAGACCGAATAGCTAATCATAATACGCTTTAAAATTTTTTTGTTTTTCAAGTCTGACTACAGATCATTTGCCTGTTTTCATTTGTGGAAAAAGCCATGCTGGTCCAGGGACATTCTGATTTTCCAATAAGTGATGGCATGCAGCTGTGGAAAGCAGCATCCTGCCTCCAGATGAGATAATTTTTATAATAGTAAATTACATCCATCCAGTAGTTTCCTCCCTCCTTAAAAAGGAAAAAAGAAACTTAGTTGGGATAGTTTTTAAGTATGTGTGCCGTCATCCAAGACAAGTAGATCTTAACCTTTTGAGAGAATCCCATAAAATCAGTGACACCAACTTCCAGAAAAAAGTTATTTCCACTTTTTTGCCTTTTTTCTGGACCTCAGGTTATGAACACACCCCACTCCCCTGTAATGGGTTGTTATCCCTCAGTTTCCAGGCAGCCCCTGCTATGTATGTCCCTGACTCCCATGTTTCTACCATGAGAAGCAAGCTGCCTCACTGCTCCCCAGGGTCCACATGGGAGAATAATAGGGACACTTCTGAGAAAGGTGTTCCCAAAACCACATCCACTGCCATCTAGTCATTCCAACTCATAACGACCGCAAAGCACATGTAGGAGAGCCACCCCATAGGGCTTCTAAGCTTTTACGGAAAGCAGACTTCCTCCTCTTTCTCCCATGAAATGGCTGATGGGTTCAAACCATTGACTTTTTGGCTAGCAGCCAATGGTTTAACCACTGCACCACTAGAGCTCCTTGAGAAAGGTGCTAGAGTACCCTAACTTCCTGTAATGCTGGAGGGCAGCGCAGACTGGAGAGCCACCTCCCCACCCAGCCTCACTCTGACGCTCTCAGCTTAATCATTGCCCACGAGTGGCTTTGAACTCTCCATTTATTTCATGACTTTTGTCCAGTATTTCTAGTCTACGTGAAGAATCCAACTTTATGAGCTTTCAGCCAAGTTATGCCTCTTGGATTAGATTTTCCCATAGCTAGGATGATTTGTCCTTGCTCAGAAACATCAGAGTTCTTTCTTTCTCTTCTTCCCAGCAAATTGAAGCTAGAAGGCTTGGCCTGATTTTCTGTGGTCTTGCCCCAGAGGACTATGAGAAGGGAGAAATGTCTCATGGGGGATCACTTGGGACTTTGAATTCCTGAGGAGATGATAAGCAGTGTGGATAAGCAGAGGGAAAGATGAAGCAGTGTGTCTTTAGAGGGGCTCACATGAATTCGATTCAAGAGAAGCCCCCTTGGTAGAGAGGTTTGGGGACTCTTGACTTGGAGGAGAATCAGGTATCTGGGTTTAAGAGATCTTGTTCAATCTTCTTGCCAGGTCTTGTGCAGGGTAGCTGAAATGGCAGCTCTTGCTGGTTCTATTAGGAAAGTAATTTTTCAAAGCTTTACCCAACATACCTTCAAAGTTCCAGGGAACACCTGGGCAGGCCACCAGCCCATGACTTCTCTGAAGCCCACATCTTCACTGAAGTTCTCATCTTCTAAGAGGAAAGAAGCTCTTGCTTACACACCGGGGTCTGAGCTGTGTTAATGCAGCTGCAGGAATAACAGATCATGGGTCACAGGAGAAAATCCTTGACTTGGGGTTCAAAGTAAACTGAAGTTTGATTGAATTCAAAGCATCTGATGCTTTGTAGCATTTTAGTTTTAATGTATCGTTAACCACAGTGATTTGAGTCAAAGATAAATAACATGGTAAATGATAAAATTGGTTAAACTTTAAATGAAGAGATAAGATAGCAAAACTTTTTGTACCTGTTTGTGAACTCATACATATGCGTGAAATCATTGCATTTCATTCAAATCAATAGAAATTTAGTGTTTCTAAAAGATAATTATGTTCCAGTTTGAATGTAAATCACTTTTAACTTCCATGTGAGTAATTCCTACACACTTCAGAGCAATACCTCATTTCTAAGGGGCAGGGAGCCACCCACACCCCCTCACCCCACACTCCTCAAGAGGAATGTTCACTCCTAAGATAAGAGATCTCCCTAAAAGTCTGCTTCCTGCTCCCCCAAGGCAATGTGAACACCTTTCTTGTGATGTGGGGCTGTGGGTGTAAAATCTTCCTCTCCACAAGCCTGGCAAATCTTTCTATACTCAACTTTCTCCCACTTCAGTCAAATCATAGCCCCGATTCCCCACAACAAATAACCCTTTAGGACCCCAGAAATCTCATTTCAGATAGAAATTGGATTCTCTTCCAGTGCTAGGGAGGGACATTTAGTCTTCAATCATCATTCTCACATCCTAGGCACCCTATGGTGGATCTTGAGAGCCTTGCACAGGGCTGTACCAGGGAATCCTGGGGTGATGCCATCACCTTTGCAGTTTGCTGGCAGGATGGTGCTTTGGAGAAAGGGTAAAGGCTTTGGCCCCCACTTTGGGGCCATTTCTATAAGGAGATGTAAGAACAAGGGCCACTTGATGGACCATGGCCACATATGTGGACACACTAGCCAATGGCAGCGGCAGCAGCATCTGCATTTGGCCAAACTTGCAGCAGTAGCGAAGCTAGGATAGGAATATGTGCCTAGTTGCACTGGGAAGTCTTGTTTCCCAGAGCAGTGTTTGTATCCACACCAACTTTCTGGCCAGTAGAGCAAGAGCACAGACAAAGCTCTTAGATCCGAGGCCAGTGCAAGGAGTGGAGAACAGACTTTTTCCCTAGACCCTGTCCCTTAGCGGCTCCCAGAGAGAGGGCAGGATCAGGTGGCACCTGTAGCCCAGGGGGTCACTGCAGATGGCTTCCTGTTGGGAGGAGGTGTAAGGCCCTCCTTCTTTGCAGATCAACTCTCTAGGGCCTATACAGATAGAAGATGCCACTTTTGGAATAAGATCAGGCATTGCTGTTGCAGGGGGAGGGAAGGTCAGGTAGTGGTTGGTCTGTGGCAGAATTCTTTCCTTCCAGGTAGGAGACCCAGGTTCGATTTCCAACCAATGGCACCTCATGTACAGCCACCACCTGTCTGTCACATTATGATTCAGAAAAAGTTTTAGCAGAGCTTTCAGACTGGGAAGAAAGGCCTGGTAATCTACTTCCAAAAATAAACCAATGAGAACCTTACAGATCCACAACCAATCACGGAGGACGTGCAGGACCAGGCAATAACTCACTCTGTTATGTGTGGAGTCGCCATGAGTCAGAGCCTCCTCAACTGTTGCTAACAACAATGTTGCTATAAGAGAGAAACAACAAAAGGGAAAAACTCTGACTCTGGGATCAAAGAAACCGATCAATAAGTTTATTGATTGAGAAGGTGGACTTTGCAATCAGATAGCTCTGGGTTCAAGTTCCTACTCTGAACTTACTTGCTGTGTGATCTCAGACAAGCTCCTTCTGTGCCTGAATTTTCTGGTCTGAAAAATGCAAGATAATATTACCTAACTCATGGGTGGAGTGTGAAAATTAAATGAGATAATTCACGTGGTTTATGGGTCAGATGGCAAATATCTGATTGCTTAAACCAGTTGCCACTCAGTCAACTCCAGCTCCTGGTGACCCCATGAGTGTCTGAGTAGAACTGTGCTCTATAGGGTTTTCAATGGCAGAGTTTTTGGAAGTAGGCATCTACTTTCTTTCCCCCAAGGAACCTCTGTATGGAACTCGAACTTCCAACTTTTTGATTAGTAGCTAAGAACATTAACCATTTTCACTACTAAGGGATTCCTTTGAGTGCTTGCTTCCTAATAATTTAAGAGACCAGAAATGAAGGTGGAGATCACAGCAGAGGGATAATAGGCAGGTGGGGTTAGACCAGTTTGGGAACCTTGGTTCTTACCCCCTTACTGGCTTGGTGCTATGAATGTCCCATGATAGGGAGAAGGGCCATTCAGCTGAACAGTACCAGGGTGTCTTTTGCTTACGCTGGCAATCCACGTACCACGTGGCATTGTTAGAAAGCTCTGTGAAAGGAGGGGCTCTCCCACCACTCAGGGCATGCTGGGGAATGGTAACTGGCTCCCCAGATGGGACAAGCACTAACTGATCTACACAGCTAAATTGTGTGTGTGTGTGTGTCTGTGTGTGTGTGTGATGGCTAGACATCTTAGAGAGACATGCACAATGGAAAACAAATGTGTGGTGTTTTAGAATGTAAAGCAAAACATCCCCAAAACAGTCCCCCACATCAGATGATTTTGGTTAAGATCAGAATGCCTGCTTTCAGCAAAAAAGGGATTTATTGGTTGGCCAATGTGTACTACGTGTCTGTCTGGCAACCAGTCATTGGAAACTTGAAATGAGATTTCTTGTTTAAAAAAAGAGGTAACCTGGGGTGGGGCTGGGGTGGGGCCTGGACAGCAAGGGAAGACTCCAACCTCCTCAGTCCCAAATGTCTTAGAACAGCACACCATGTAGCTTGCTCCTCTCTAAGGTAGAGTAGGACCTCTGGTTTTTAAATGATGCTGAGTTTGCCCTTGAGAGGAAGGATTTCTCAACTCTTGAACTTGTTCAGACCAGGTAGCTGCCTAATTGCCATAGAAGAGTGCTGAGAAAAAGCTTACAGGGCCCTTCATCCAATGCCACACTCCAGAGGGTAAGACAAGCAGGGGAGTAGCAGGGTGTCTGCAGGGCGCATGCACTGTGCATAGGACAGAGAAGAGGAGCCGAGAGCCTTCAGTTGGAATTCAGTGTCATTCCATACCTGCTGTTGACTGTGGGCAAATTACCTTATCTCTCAGCCTGTCATCTAAACTGGGATGGTTAATTATTACCTCCCAGCCCCACCAATACTATTAGAATCAAACCAGTTCCCTAAGGAAGGCAGCAAGGGAGACTCTCCCCAAGAGGAGGGGTCATAGCAGAGCCTTACATTATAACCCTAACCTCGCAATATTCCTTTTCTCCCTGGGAAATTTCTTTTGCAATACTATATCATCCCCACAAAGCATCGTCCTTTGTTAGTGTAACATCTTGTACCAGCCTGAAACCAGACTCAAACACTGAAACACAATTGCCCCAAAGAGTGGGGCATAGCTAGATGGCATCCTCAGACTACAGCTGCCTTGGGCCACCTTCACCCCTTTACCCTGGACCCCCCTAGGTGTGCTAGTGTCCCCAGAAAGGGAGGCTATGAGATCATACTCTACTTAGGGCACTACAGTTAAGTCCAAGAAATCATGGTCAAAAGCATTTTGTTTGTTTGTTTTAACTTCTTTATATTTATTTCACAATAGTTTTTATGTTGAATTATGAGTGGTTGGGTATTTAGGGCCTTAAATGGCCACGAGAATCAGAAGTATCCTTCCCCAGCCCAAGGCTACCCATAAGATTCAGGTTTTTTCCCCAAGGAACTGGCTTTTCATGGATGGTTGGGGGGCGGGGGGTTGTGTGTGCTTTTGTTTTTAATATCCATCCCCAAAACTCCCCCTGATGCTGTAAAAGAGCATTATTTAAAAAGAAAAAAAAAAAAAAGGAGAGAGTCATTTGTAACACAAAGTGATTGTAGGGATTAAGTACCTACATTGTGTTTCCCTGTATGTGGCCCTGGTCCACCATTGCCATCAGAAGCATGGTCGGGGAGAGGGCATTGCTGTTAGAAATGCAGATTCCTTTACAGAGGTGAGAAATGAATGACTCTCCTTAAGCCTCACTTTCCTTATCTGTATAATAAATGTAATAATGCAACATCTGTAAATGTAATAATACAACATCTTAGGGTTATTATGAGGAGCTCTGGTAGCATAGTGCCTAAGGCACTTGACTGCTAACCAGAAGGCTGGCGGTTCAAACCCACCAGCCACTCCTCGAAAGGAAGATGGGGCAATCTACTTCCATAGTGACACTGCCTCGGAAACCCAAGGAGGGGTCGCTATGAGTCGGGTCCGACTCGAGGGCACATAACAACAACAAGGGTTGTTATGAGGAATAATAAGAATATTAAAGCTGTGTATCATAGTGCCTGGCTCATGGAACACATGTATTAGCTGCTGTACTGTAGCTGTAGTCATTAGTACTACTCCTCTTAAATTTTTTCAGGAATTGAGATTGTTCTAAATTTTCACATTCATTGATATCTTACTGCTTCCATCTGTGAAAACCACATCACACAGGATTGCTCAAAACTGAAATTTTACCTCACGTCTTCTACTTTCATTCCTTCCAGAACATGAATTACGAGACCTCTTTCCTGTAATCGACAAAACACTTCTTTCAGAGATTCCTTCATTTTGAGAAGGTTGATGGGGAAAGGGTCAGTTTTGCTGGAAGTAGTCCTGGGAGGATGCCTCGTTGGTAGGGGCTCACCTGTGGAGCCCAATTTGGAGTATAAGTTACCAAAGGAATCAACTAAAAAAGGGTAGCCCCAAAAGAGAATATACCCATGACCATATGTAAGGTTGGCAGATGATATTTCTACATATGTATTTATATGTGCTGTAAGAATGTCCATATAAATAGAACTAACAGGGGGCAAACCACTCTGATGGAGTGAGTTTTTGGACCTGTGGGCTAGGGACTGTGGTTGCAGGGAACATCAAGCTCAATCACCATAACATACTAAACAAAAATATTGTTCTACATCCTACTTTGGTGAGTAGCGACTGGGGTCTTAAAAGCTTACAAGCAGCCATCTAGATGCAGCAATTGGTCTCTCCTCGTCCAGAGCAAAGAAGAATGAAGAAAACCAAAGATGCATGGAAGCAGTTAGTCCAAGGGACTAGTGGACCCTGTGAAACTCAGCCCATGTGACCATGAGACCAGAAGAACTAGATGGTACCTGGCTACCACTGTCAACCACTTGGAAAGGGATCAGTGCTAAAGATAGAGTGGGAGAAAAATGTAGAACGAAACTCAAAATCATAAAAGAAAAGGTCAGTCTTACTAGTCTGATAGAACCCAGTGAAACCCCCAAGACCCTAGTTAGTTACCTTTCAGGCCTGGAATTGAACTCAGTCCATGGCTTCCAGCCAAACAATGGACAGGAATATAGGGTAAATGGGAGCTCTGGTGGTGTAATGCCTAAGGCATTTGACTGCTAACCAGAAGGCTGGCAGTTCAAACACACCAGCCACTCCTCAGAAGGAAGATTGGGCAATCTACTTGCATAGAGATACCATCTTGAAAACCCAAGAAGAGGGGTCGCTATGAGTCGGATCAACCTGACGGCAGTGAGTTTGGTTTTGTTTTTTTTTATATATAGAGAGTAAACATTTACACCAGATAGACACACTCCTTAGAATATCAGTCATTGGGGAACAGAAGGGCAGTGTTTACACAGAGAGATAACTCAGGGGGCTGGAATGCATAGAAAAGAAGGACACAGGGAAAAGGTAACTACAGTGAGGAAGTGTGAAGAGAACTGTTACTTTGTGGGGAATTGCAGTCAATGTCATGAAACAAAATGTGTATTAACTGCTGTATGGAAAATGAATTTGCTCTGTAAACTTTCACCCAAATCACATTAAAATTTTTTTTTTAAAGTGTGGGGGGTGGCCTCAACACCTCTCCTTCCGTTCATTCCTTGTGCCTCCCAAAAAAGCATTGATTCCTTTTACCTAGAACCTTCTAGACAATTAGAACCCCCCAAGAGTAGGTCCCAGAGAGAGACAGAGCCAGTGTCACCATTGCTTCTGTCACCATAATAAGATTCTGTGGGGAAAAAAAGAGAGGAATGTAGAGATAACCCTGAAGGGTGTATCCCCCACCACACAGGATCCAGTCACTGAGGGGCTGGAGACCACCCCATCTTTCTCTGGTCTCTCCCAGCAGTGTCTACCTTGGCCTCAATAGAAGAGGAAGGGGGGAGATTGTAGCAAGAGAGATAACAAAGCCAAGGGATAAATAGCCCGGTGCCTTCATCCAGGCAAGATGTCCTGGTCACCCAGGTTAAAGTTCAAGTCAAGGCATTTTGCCAAATCCACCATGCCCAGGTCACTCCACTGCCCCACAAGAAAAGTTCTTTAGCGGTTCCCATTCTTCCCAATCACCCCTTGGGCAGTAAGAGACACAGTGCATTGGGAAGAGTAGCTTTGAATTGTCTACAAGGACCTGGTTCCATTTGAACTCTGCTTCTTACTAGCTGTGTCTTTTTGGATGTGTTGCTTAACATCTCTGAGCTGTTTCATCTGAAAAATAAGCATGACAAGAAGTTTAAATGAGATGATGTATGTAAACTACTCCCTATAATGTCTAATCCCTGGTGGGTATTCAGGAGATAATAGCGGCTGTGATTATTATTGTTGCTGTTATTTTATGTTCCCTTCCTCAGTCTCTGGAGGAGTTTCTAATGAACAGAAAAGCCTACCAGAATCATAACCCTAAGGCTAGATAGCCTACAGCTTGACCCTGAGTCTCTGCATGTATCTGTAAGAGAATTTCTTTTTCCTAGAATATGGGTTGGTTTGGGGAAGAGTCCACTCTCTCATATATAGTAGCCTGGCCTAGGGAGAAAGACAGGCTGCAGAAACCAAGTGGGAAGTTTTTACCAATTGGGTCCTGCTTCAGAGGCCAGGTGAGGCATGCCCACTGAGTCATTATGGCTTCTTGTGGGAGGAGGAGTTGCCTGGGCTGAAGCCTGGGTGATGAATGCACATTTGGAAGTCAAATGCAGGTTCCAACTTGAACCATTTACTATGACTCCCCAGGCTCAGTGAATTCAAAGTGGAGTGGTCAAGCAAGTTATCTCTTCTTACCTTCTGCTTTCTTCCAAGCCAAACCAAACTCACTGCCATCAAGCCGATTCCAACTCGTAGTGACCCTCGTTGTGTTTCTGAGGTTGTAAATCTTTACAGAAGTAGATTGCCCCATCTTCCTGCCAGAGGGCAGCTGGTGGGTTTGAGCCACTGACCTTCTGGTTAGTAGCCAAATGCCTTCCTTATCCACTATACCACCAGCCCTCCTTAACTGTCACCAGGCAGCAGGTCCACCCAAGCCCACTCCCAGTACATTCATTTACACTGGCAGTCAGGACATTTCGCTCCACCCTCTACAGATCTTGGTGTAAAGTGGAAGAGTAAGGTTCTGCTCCCTTGTTGGGCTGAAAGGCTGTGAGCTTACCCTACCGTGGCCAAGGAATCTTGAGCTTAGAGAAAGCTGGTGCATCCAGTCAGTGGCTGTGTGCTTTTCAGCACTGGCATTCAGAAAGCTATTCTCCGGGGTTAGTTTTTAAATGAAGCCCAAAGCAGTGGTTCTCAAACTTGAGCATTCATCAGAACCATCTGATTGCTGGGCCCCACCGCAACCCAGAGTTTCTAATTTAGTAAATCTAGGTAAAGGAAGGTTGGGCAATCTACTTCCATAGTGATACCACCTTGGAAACCCAAGGAGGGGTTGCTGTGAGTCAGAGACCCGACTAGACACACATAACAACCACAGGATGAGGTCACCTTGAGTCTGAATAACAGCAGGATGGGGCTGCAAATTTGCATGTCTAACAAGTTTCTGGATCCTGCTGCTGCTGCTACTGGTCTGTCTGGAGACCACACTTTGAAACCCGCTAGTCTAGAGATAAGTTTCTTGGTTACCTTTGAGGATACAGACTTCTGAAGATTTAAGCACTGCCTTAAGGTGGTAGCTCAGTGGAAGCCCCAAGACCAGAATGTATCTAAGGAGAAGAACTGGGCCCCAGACTGTGTCTGCTCAACCAGTCTCCAGGACGGTCACCACACTCACTAGGGCTGACTTGTTCTGCAGGGCTATGGCTTCTAGGCCATTCCAACTCATCTCTAATAAAACTAAAGTTAGTACCAGTACTTGTTGGTATCTTTAAATTCCACATTGAATTAATAGTTTACTTGTGATCCTTAAAGAAAGCAAGTCATGACAATTTTGTCTGCTGATTAGAATGAGGTTTTTTTTTTTTGTTTGTTTGTTTGTTTTTTTGTGTGTTTTTTAAATTGTTGTTTTACTACTGGAGGGAGGGACTGAATAAGGGAGGGACTCCACAAGATCTCTAGTCCTGCCCAAGTTGCTTTGCATCTCCAAAGACAACAGCTCCAGCCTTAATTTGGAACTCAGGGAGAGGATTAGAGGAAGAGACTACAGGCACTGGGATCCTGTTTGTTCTTGCTGGCAGCCCAGCCCAGCCTCCTGACTACTGTGAATCAGCCCATTGCTGGCTTGGCATTCAGTGGCAGCTGAGGTTGCCATGGAGATGGGTGAGGCCCAGACCCCACAGGTCTGAGTGGCCTGACTTGTTTTTAAATGTTGAAGCCTGTATGAACATAGAGGCCCTTACCACCACTTTTGAGGCTTTTTGCATGACTGATACTTTGGGGCCTGGAAAAGGCTGATAGGGGAAATTCACTCTATTACTGACGGGACAACTATACCTGTGGGTATATTACTATTAGTACACCTAGACCAGGAGTCCCTGGGTAGCACAAACATTTAAGCACTTCACTACTAGCATAGGCTAAATCGGCAGTTTAAGCTCACTAAAGCATTTGACAGGAGCTCTGGTAGCATAGTGGCTAAAGCACTTGACTGCTAACCAGAAGGCTGGTGGTTCAAACCCACCAGCCACTCCTTGGAAGGAAGGTTGGCAATCCTACTTCCGTGGTGATACTGCCTCAGAAACCCAAGGAGGGGTCGCTACTATGAGTCAGTCAGGCCGACTCCACCAGCACATAACAACAACAACAACAAAGCATTTGACTGCTAACAAGAAGGCTGGCAGTTCAAACCCATAAGCCACTCCTCGGAAGGAAGACTGAGCAATCTACTTCCATAGTGATACCGCCTCAGAAACCCAAGGAGGGGTGCTATGAGTCAGAATCGACTTGATGGCAGTGAGTTTGGTTTGTGTTTTTTTTTTTTTTTTTCCCGAGGCACCTTGGAAGAGTAAGCCTATCTATCTGCTTCTGAAAGGTCACAGCCAAGAAAACCAGTTCTCTGCACACGTGGGGTTACCATGAACCGGAACCACAGCAATTATCAACACACCTAGTCCAGTACATTAAAAAAAAAACAGGTTGATGTGACACCTCTTAGGAAGGAGGGAAATAAAGAGGTCAAGGTTTCCTTTCCTGCCCAACCCAGGAAAATCCCTCCCTCTGTTATCTGCTGTTTTAGTAACTCCTTTCAGCATAGTGAATTCGTCCATGGAAGCTGTCCATGATGCAGAGGACAGAGACCTAAAGTCTTAATCTGTCTTTACCCTTCTGTGGTAGTTAAGGTTGGTTATATGTCAGCTTGGCTGGGCCTGGTTTTGAGTGGCTGGGCAGTTGGTTGTAGTTATTCCCCATGATGAGATTGGCAGTCAACTCCATGGTGAAATCTGCCACGAGCAGCTAAGTAGCTGCTTTAGGGATGTGGTCTGCTTTGGTATGTAAGGAGAAGCTTTGGGAATGGTCAGCATCTTTTTGGCATACTTGGATCTTGAATGTAGCCAAGTTTTCATTCAGCAGCCTACCATGCCTTGTGGATCTTGGGACTTTTTCTGGATTTGAACTAGTGACCTGCCATGTTGTTTGATAATCTTGGGACTTACGCCTTTTTACTTGTGGACCTTGGGTTTGCCAGCCTCAGCAGCCAGCAGCTGCCTGAGTTAACAAAAGCCTTCAGCTACAGTGGGCTGGGAGCAAGAAACAGAGCTTTGAAGCCCAAGGTTGAAGGGCTTTCACCAGCCCCTAGAGCTGGCACTTTGAACTCGGACTTCTAGTCTCCTAAACTGTAAGAGAATAAATCCCTGTTTGTAAAAGCCACCCATTTGTGGTATTTTTCTGTTAGAGTGGCACTAGAGGTAACCAAAATACCTTCCTTCCCCACTTTTCTTTTGCCATTCCCATCTGATGATGTCTGGGAGGCAGTTAATGAGTGTGAAGAGGGTAAATTTATCCATCTGTCTCTCCAGCACATGACATTCACAATCTCAAAGAAACCAGAGAACAGAACCCCAGTGTCTGAGATTACTTGCTTCCATCAAGCTAAGAAGGAGCTCTGGTGGTGCATGGCTAAGGCATTCTAGCTGCTAACCAAAAGGTCAATGGTTTGAACCCCACCAGTTATTCTGCAGGAGAAAGATAAGGCAATCTACTTCTGTAAAGATTTACAGTCTTGGAAATCCTATGGGGCAGCTCTACTCTGTCCTATAAGGGCTCTGTGACTCAGAATCATCTCCATGATAGTGAGTTTTGTTTGAATTTCCAGCTAAGACCTGCTCGAGTCATAGGAAGACACATGCTGATGTCTGCAGAATGCTCGTGAATTGCCTCACTGGTGTCTTGTGTCTTTCTCTGACACAAGACTAAAAAAGAGTGTGTTATCATTGTCACTATCATTTTTTTTTTTTTTTTTGTCCTGCAGAATCTGACCTAAGTTAGCACGTCCCAGTTTTCCCAAATTGTTTTCCATGCATCACTTCATTTACTTCTTACCTTTGACTTAGATCAAAGATAGCGCAGGTATTATGCATTTTTTCTATTTGTTTGTTTTACCCGTGAGGACTCTGAAGTTCAGAGAAGCTAAGTAAAGTTCTCACACAGCTCAGAAATTGCAGCACCAGAATTAGAGCTCAGAGTCCTCACCCATCCACTGGAGAGAGCAGTCATTTTCAAACAGATAGGCAGGAGAGTCACCTGGGAGCACTCGCATCCCCTGGGATGGAGCTGAGGCAGATGACGCATAGAAGGCCCAGGTGATTCCAACATCCATCCCATGTAGAACCAGGCCCGTCACTGTGTGGCCATTCAGTTGACAGAGCCAGGGCTTCATCTTCTGGTTCACATTCTTTGTCTGATGCCACCTGCCCCCTCCTGAAAAGCTTGCCACATCTCTCTGATCATGGGCTGTCAAGAGTAACTAAATAGCCCTTGCTCTTTCAGAAGGACAATGGGGAGTAAGAAAGAAAACACCCCCTTCTTCCTGGTCCCACCCACTCAGCACTTCCCACCTCAACCCCTCCCAAAATGGCAGGTGTGACCACTTCTAATCTAAGACCTCCCTCAAAGAAAAACTGCTTGTGGAGAACAATCTGCTCTTTACCTTTCTAGACTTTCCAAGACAGATAGAGAAAGAATAACAAATATTTTGTCTTTTTAAAACATTTGTGGCCAGTCAGGTCATATTGCAAGACCACCCAGTGTGTTTGCTATGAAAGGATTTTCTTTGAAAGGGGATTTGTCCCAAAGGCAAGGTTCTTTGTACCTGAGAAGTGAGAGGCAGTGGAACACACACAAAGAGAGAGAAAACCTCATTCATCCCGCTGCTGCCCCCCCTTGCCCATTTGTCACCTCCTCATCTTTCTCACACACCTACTTCAAGTGTTTCTGTCAATAAAGCTGCCAGTACATAAATACCTCCTCAAGTTCTAACTGAAACTGCTTTTGCAAACTTGGCATAAGGGTCAGAATGCAGCAGGGGCCCTAAGCTCCATTACTCTGATTTTATATATATATATAGGAGCTCTGGTAGCATAGTGGCTAAAGCACTTAACTGCTAACCAGAAGGCTGGCGGTTCAAACCCACCAGCCACTCCTCGGAAGGAAGGTTG
>NW_006921627.1:11356799-11358378 GCF_000298275.1 Orycteropus afer afer
ATACATATACATATACATATACATATATATATATATATATATATATATATATATATATATATAATCCTCCTTTGGAATTGGAAACTCTTCATTTCATTCTAGGTGTGTGTTTCAGTGTAAGATTGCTAGACCTGTCCCTATGATGGCAAGGTTTATGGCATGACTCACAGAAATCCTGAGCTTTGTGTGGGAATCTTTTGTGGCTTAGCTTTCAGTGGTGGGTGAATGTGGTAAGAGAGGAGATGAGCTGGAAACCATGTTCCTGTGGGGCTGAGTTTGGAGCAGTACTGGGTTTTCATGTCTTCTGAAGCTAGGTTACCTGTGTATTCATCAAAAATTTGAGGGTCTAGCTGGACTTTTGAGGGATAGAGGTACTAAGTTTCCACTAAAGAATAAGGAGAGCAATGCACAGGACTTTCATTTCCAAAAGACTTTTTTTTTTTCTTTAAATTTTATTTGTTTTGTTGTTGCTGAGAACATACACATACACCAATTAAACAGTTTCTACATGTACAATTTAGTGAGGTTGATCACATTCTTTTGAGTTGTGCAACCATTCTCACCTTCCTTTTCTGAACTATTCCTCCCCCATTGACATAAACTTACTGCCCTCTAAGATGTCCTATCTAATCTTTTGAGTTATTCTTGTCAGTTTGATCCCATATAGATAGATCTTGAAAGAGCACAGTACTCGAGGCAGACATTCATTACTAGTTGTTTGGTTTTAAAGAAGACTTCAAGAGATATTTTTTGGTTTAAGGTTTAAAGATTATCTCGGGGTAATAGTTATCTGCCTCCATGGCTCCAGAAGTCTAGAGTTCATGTGAATTTCAAATTCTGTTCTACATTTTTCCCCTTTTGATCAAGATTCTTCTGTGGAATCTTTGATCAAAATGTTCAGTAATGGTAGATAGGTGCCATCCACTTCCTCTGGTCTTAAGGCAAAGAAGGCAGTTGTTATGGAGGCAATTAGCTACACATTCCATATCCTTCTCCTATTCCTGACTCCTTCCTGTGTTGCTCCAGGTAAATAAAGACGAATTATGTGCCTTGGATGGCCACTGCAAGCTTTCAAGATCCCAGGTACCATGAAACAAACTAGGAAGTAGAACAGAAGCACTAAACACGTTATTAGGCCAGTTAACTGGGACATCCCATGAAACCATGACCCTAAACCACCAAACTAAGGAACCAAATCCCATAAGGTGTTGCGTTGTATATAAGTACCCTCAGCAGGTACTCTTTTTCATTTTCTTTTTGTCATTGTTGTAACTGTATCTATCAACACAGCTTTTACCAGGTAAACTATTTATAGGTGTACAATGAAGTGACAATAAACAATAATCAGCTGTGCAGCCCCACCCTTAATCAGTGTGGTTTTTCCACCACCATTAACTCCCCTTTTCCCCACTCCCTCTCACCCCTGATAACCACTAACAAACTTTGGTCTCTATACATTTGTCTCTTGTCTTTTTTATATTGTTGTTTTTATGTGCCATCGAGTCGGCCCTGACTCATAGCGACCCCTCCTTGGGTTTCCGAGGCAGGGAGCTCTGGTAGCATAGTGGCTAAGACACTT
>NW_006921627.1:11358593-11378553 GCF_000298275.1 Orycteropus afer afer
GGGTTTGAACTGCCAGCCTTCTGATTAGCAGTCAAGGGCCTTAGGCACTACGCTACCAGTGAGGTCATACAATATTTGTCCTTTTGTGGTTAACTTTTTTCACTCAATATCATGTCTTTAAGCTCCATCCATACCGTAATTCATTTCTCCTACTAGCTGAGTAGTATTCATTGTATATATGTTATGTACCACATTTTGTTTATCCATTCATCTGGTGATGGACATTTAGGCTGTTGCCACCTTTCAGGTTGTGAACAGTGCTGCAATGAACATCAGTGTACAAGTCTCTGCTTGCATCTCTGCTTTCTCCACAGCTATACCATTTTGCACTCTCACCAGCGGTGGGTAAAGGTTTCAGTTTCCCCACATCCTCACCAGCATTTTTTCTTTTTTTTTTTTTAATCTTAGCCATCCTAGTGGGAGTATAATGATATCTCATTGTGGTTTTGACTTGCATCTCCCTGATAGCTAATGATACTGAGCATCTTTGAATGTATTTGATATCCATTTGAATGTCCTCTTTGGTGGAGTGTCTGTTCAAGTCCTTTGCCCATTTTATGATTGGGTTATTTATCTTTTTGTTAAATTGTTGAAGTTTCATATATTTTTTTGTTATTAGATTTTGTTCAGATATATGGTTTCCAATGATATTTTTTTCCCAGTTGGTACCTTATCTTTTCATTTTTTTGTAAACTCTTGATGAACAAAAGTTTTTAATTTTTATGAGGTTTCAAAAGACTTTACATGGATTTGTCCTTAAATCCCACTGTGACAGTCATCAAATACGGGAAGGAAAATATTTGCATACACTAATACTGTCCAACCAGCCCTCGTGGGTATTTCCCAGTATTTTCTCTAGGCAATTGTATTTTGTAATTTGTGACTCTTGGTATAAGGTATTAGAAGGAAGACCTGAGTGGAAAGCTGGGTGGGAAAGGAGGCTTGTCCAGGGGGAGTAGAAATTTGAGTGAGTTCCAGAGGTTCTCTTCCATTGAAGGATTCTTTCATTTAGTGAAGACTTATTTACACATGACAGTTCTGTTAAAAGTCTGAGTGGGGCAGAGGAGATACACAGGTGACTAAGGTAGCCCAGCCTCAAGGAGTTCAGGCACCCAGATCAGAGGAAGGGCAGAATGGAAGAAGGTTGGAGAGAAGAGCAAAGACAGAGTCTGAAAGACTGGGAAAGGAAGATTGCATTTCCTTGGGAGGAGACTGAGAAAATCTTGGGAAGGAATCAAAGGGTCTGGGTGCCGGGATGGCATTCCAGGAGGGACTTGTATGAGCAGAGGCAGGTATGCATGTAACTTATTGGGGACACTTTGACTGATTCCATCTAAGGAGCAGACAAGGGAGAAGCAGAGAACAATGGTGTCATGCTGCTGCATGTGAGAACTGAGAAAAAACCTTAGAACTTGGCCACTGACCAAGGCAGTCTGCTGCCTTTCAGAGAGGAGCCGTTGCCCTAGATTGAGAGAGTTGAACAGTTGTGGTAAGTGGAGACTTGGAGGTGGAGGTGGTGAGCTACCAGGGAAATCAGAGCAAGCAGGAGGAGCACTGAGGTTAAAGAGAGGGTTCTGTTTTTGTGTGTGTTCTGGTTTTTTTTTTTTAGGATAGGGAAAGCTGCCCTGCCAGGTTTGTTGGCAAAAGTGAAAAGGTGGCAGAGACACGAAAGAACTTACATAACAGAGGATGTTCTTGAAGGAGACACAAAGCTTTGGAAGAGAAAGAAGCCCCTTCTTCTCTTTTATTTATTTTTATGTACACTTTGTATTTTAGAATAGTTTTACATTTACAGAAAGTTGCAAAAGATCATATACCTTCCATTACCCCTCACCCAGTTTCCCTTGTTGTTAACATCCTGTCATGTTACATTTGTCACAACTAAGAAAACTGCACTGGTACATAACCATTAACTATAAATTCCAGGCTTTATTTGGATTTCACCAGTTTTGCCACTAATATCCTCTTTCTATTCCAGGATCCCATCCAGTATACCACATGACAGCTAGTTATGGTGTCTTCTTAGTCTCTTCTGGGCCATGACAATTTCTATCTTTCCTTGTTTTTCATGATCTTGACAGCTTTGAGAAGTAGAATGTCCTCAGTCTGGTTTATCTGATGGTTTTCTCATGACCCATCTTCTAAGAAGAAAATGAATGTGAATGAACTGGAGAAATGTCCAACAAAATGATTGAGGGAAGGGAGAGTAGGAAGACCCTTTTTCTTCCTGCACTAGCAAGTGGATGGAGCCATTTTTGGAATGATCACGAAGAAGCTTTTCCCAGCAAAAGCAGAATGTTCCCATTTACCATTGTTAGAAACGAAAGAGGTAACCAGCCGACTGGTGGCGGGACCTCAGGCTGAGAGTAGAGTTTCTAGCCTTTCTACCAAGATAGTTGGTGATTTGGGCAGGTTGCTATGTTCTTTCTGGGGCCTTCTAAGGAGCTCTGGTGGCATTGTGGTTAAATTATGGGGCTGCTAATCAAAAGTTGGCTTTTCAAACCTACCAGCTGCTCCGTGGGAGAAAGATGAGGTAGTCTGCTACCATAAAGACTTTCAGCCTTGGAGACCTTATCAGGTTGTTGTTATGAGTCGAAATCAACTCAATGGTAGCAGGTTTGGTTTTGGTTTAGGGCCATATGAGTGAGATTGAATCCCTGGGTGGGGCAAGCGGTTAAACACTTGACTACTAACTGAAAGATTGGCAGTTCACACAGCCACCAAGAGGCACCTCAGAAGAAAACCCTGGTGACTTGCTTCTAAAAGGTCACAGCCCTGAAAACCCAATGGAACATAGGTTTACTGTGCACACTTGAAGTTGCCATGAATCGGAATCAGCTCTATGGCAACAGGTTGGGTTGGGTTTGGCTTGGCTTGGTGAGTGAGGTATCTGTCTAACTGAGCACCCAACTGCATCTATCAAATCTGGTCAGACCCTGGGGACAAGAGTGAGGCAGCACCAGAGCACTTGTGCAGCCAACATGACTGCCACTATCAGTTAATTAACTTGGGAATAAACCATCTACTGTTTATCCTTCCAGAGCCCTATTTTATTCCGTGGATTCCCTTCATAATTGACTTGGTGCCCTTTATTAAAGATTAGAGCTGTCTTTAGTGCTTTCTTATGCTCCTTTCCCATTTCTATACTCTGTTATTAAAGAGGGAGGGTGGGTTTGGAAGGAAGGACCCTCTATGCCTCACCAAACAGGGAGACGTTGACCTGGGAGGTGCTTTACAGCTCCTTGGACAGTGCTGCCTGAACAACCAGGAAGCCATTACTAGTTGGCACTGGTTTCACAGCCCTGTGTGACCCCAAGCCTTTGTGACCCAGCCATCGAAAGCAATTTCTCCAATAGTATCACAGAAAATGGGACAATTAATGGCTTATTTAGGATTGCCTCAGGCCAATTAACTTCATAACTCGATCAGAAAAGGCAGCAGGGCTCATTCCTCTGATTTTGCAAACCAACTGCTGCCAGTCCTGCCCCTGGACTTCTCTTCCCTTC
Source organism: Orycteropus afer afer (assembly GCF_000298275.1). Taxonomy (NCBI): domain Eukaryota; kingdom Metazoa; phylum Chordata; class Mammalia; order Tubulidentata; family Orycteropodidae; genus Orycteropus; species Orycteropus afer. Next base: position 11,362,100 of record NW_006921627.1, read on the forward strand.
GGGTTTCTTAAACCTTCCTCCTCTCTTAGTGAATTTTGAGCATACGGGACTGAAATCTATTGTAGCATTTTTTTTGTTTCTCCAGATGGGCTGCATTTCCTTCCTTATTTTAGCAAACTGTCATGGCTTTAATGACCAAGCACTATGGTGTTTGGATTTGGAGCTCCAGGCTCCTCAATATGACTGTGTCCTAGGCTGGAGTGAGACGTGAAGTCCTTCCTTTTCCCCTTCTGGTTGCAGTTTTCTGACCCAATATTCTGCTTACCACCTGTGCTCGTAGACCAGATAAATGACTGGACTTCTGCAGATTGACTTAAAACTAAGGCTTTCTCGTAAATGGAAGAGGGCCTTATACCATTGGAAGTCTTAGTTTTTTTATCACCAGGCCTTTCTTCTAAGGCACCTCTGGGTGGACTCAAATTCCCCACTTTTCCTTAGCAGCTGAGTGCATTAACCACTGCATGGGGTTATTTCCAAAGAGACCAAATTCCCACCCATGAAGTTTTTGTGCAGAGTGAAACTTTACATCATCATTTGTAGCATAGATATTATGGATGGGATTGTTTTTATTCTTTTCATGGTGGCTTATTTAGGAGTTTCCCTGGCAGAGTAAGGGGTAGGTGAGTAACTTTAACCAACATGGGGAATAAAATGACTTGAGGATAATTCCTTTATAAGCACAAGCCTGGAACAGAGAGGTGAGAAAGCTGGCACCTCTCAGGTCACAGGTGCTGTACAGCAACAGCATCACCAAGACACTGGTGAGAAGGAGGACCTGGCTGAAAGATTGTGGCTAGTTGCTAGTCAAACTTCAAACTACCAGTCTACCATCTACATTCAATAACTGGTCTCTTATCTGGAGCAAAGAAGACTAAAGAGAAAACCAAAGACACACAGAAGCAATTAGACCAAGGGACTAGTGGACCATGCAAACCTCAGCCTGTATGACCCATGAGACCAGAAGAACTAGATGGTGCCAGGCTACCACTGTCAACCACTCAGAAAGGGATTAGTGTAGGAGATCCTGGATAAAGTGGGAGAATAATGTGGAACAAAATTCAAAATAATAAAAAAGACAAGGTTCACTGGTCTGATGGAGGCTAGTGAGAGCCCCCAAGACTATGACCCCTAGTTACCTTCAGGCCTGGAATTGAATTCACTCCCATGGCTTCATGTCGAAGAATAGAGAGGCATATAAGGGTGGTGAACATTTAGATCAGGTAGCTACACTCCTAAGAATGATCAGCCATGGGAGATCAGAAGGGCAGTATTTGCACAGGGAGCTATGTTGGGGGGCAGGAATGCATAGGAAAGAAAGGCACACAGAAGAGATAACTGCAGGGAGGAAGTGGGAAGAGAACAGTTACATTGTGGGGATTGTAGTCAATGTCATGAAACAAAATGTGTATGAACTGCTGTATGGAAAATGAATTTACTCTATGAACTTTCACCCAAATCACAATAAAAATTAAAAAACACAACTACCAGTCTACCTCCACATGTGTTGGAAATAGCATCCTACAGTGTTTTCAAGTCAACTCTTCATGTCCAGAAGGAGGCCAGGTCACCTCAGCCTGCCAAATTCCAGGTGTCTGATTGGGCCATGTATCGCAGGAGAGGGAAAGGATTGCCTCTTTTAGTTCTCCAGGACCCCAGTCAAGCAAGGCCAGGCCAGGCCCAGCTCACCAGCAGAGTCAAGACCCACTTAGTAGGAGCTTGTCCAATAGCCAGCGTATGTGGGCCTATGCCACACATGTTTTCTAGCCTGAAATGTCCCCAGCTGGGCCCCACCATCCCCTGTAGGAGAGCTAGAGAACCTATAGTCTGAATGAGAAACAATCAAACCTGGCTGGTCACAGGCTGGGAGAAACTTACACTTCTCCATTAAGCACTGCTCTACTGTTTTTGGATTGGCCAAAGGACCTCACTCATCTGTATGCCTTTTAATTAATAAGAAGGAAAACTTGACTCATGTGTCTGAACCCAAAGCTCTTAGGTTCTTACTATCACATTCCTATGCCTTCAGGCCTGGCATCCACGAGCTTTGCTTTTCTTAATTTTACAGCCACTGGGCACTTCACATTGTGTGGGTCTTAGTGATGTTTGATGTTGTCTCACCTAACATGGCCTGAGAGGTGTGGGAAGCTGTCCACAGAAGGGGAGAGTGGATCACTGGTTGACCTTGGTGCAGATGAAGTTCGGTTACTCACCAAGCCCATCTGGTACCTCCATCTTCAGAAGCACTTTTTCTAACACAATTACTTTTATTCTCTAACCATTCTTGAAAGGGAAGGTGGTGTTCAGTGGTAAAATTCTCACCTTCCATGTGGGAGACTTGAGTTCAATTCCAGGCCAGTGCACCTCAAGTGCAGCCACCACCCATCTGTCATTGGAGGATCACATGTTGCTATGGTACCAAACTGGTTTCAGCAGAGTTGATAGACTAGGAAGAAAGGCCTGGCAATCTACCTCCTAAAAGTTAGCCAAAGAAAATACTATGGATCACAGCTATCCAATTCCATTGTGCCTGGGTTGCCATGAGACCAACACCAGGGCAGCTAACAATAACAACAAAAGACAAGGAAATCTTAAACTTCTTGTTTTACAGTTGAGAAAACTGAAGCAATAGGCCTCTAAGCCAGGAATTCCAAACACTTATTACTTTCTTACTTACTTGTTGAAACACGCCTATGTGATACAACCAAATCAGCATATACCATCTGGGGGTATAATAAGCAAGGATTTGATTCCACTGCAGGCCTCAGGTTGCCCTTTCCATTGTTCCCCTCTCCCCTTTCCACCCTACAAGTCCAGACCCACTGCCAGGTCTTGGGGAAAAGGAGAGGAGAAAGAGGAAAGAAAGAGAGGCCTGTCTATAGCCGTGGGCTGTCGCCAGCTCCTAGGGCAAAGAACCAAGCTGCCTGAAGAGCTGGATTCTGGCATAAGGGTGGCTCTGTTGAGGGGGTGGGCCACTGAAACCTGGGGCCTAGGCATTGGCCCAGAGCCCACCCACTCACACATCCAGCCAGCCACTACATTGGAGGCCTGTGACTCACTCCCCTGGCAAGCCCTGGTACGAGCACCCAGGGAGCTCAGCTGGCTCTGGGGGTGGGGTGAGCCATGGTTGGGTGGGGATGGGGGAGGCCCTAGCAGGAAGCTGTCTTTTCCGGGCCAAGATTCAGCATCTCAGGTCTGCTTTTACTGAGAAAGTTTGCCATTTTCATTCAGTATCTCAACTTGCCCACCTGGGAAATGGGATGTTCATGAAATTTTAAGATCAGATTACTTAGAGGTTTCTTGTCCAGTGTTTATAAGGATCATTCATAAGGAAGCATATGCTCTGGGGTTGGCTCCATCATCTTATAAAGTCTTCTCCGTGGTCTTCGTTGTGTGAAGAGAGAGAACGGGCCAAATGCAAGCAAATGAGGGGAGGCTCTGATATATCATTTACTGATCAATGTGGTTTGAGAAAGGAGCTCTGGTGGTACAGTGGTTAAGGCATTTGGCTGCTAACCAAAAGGTTCAATGGGAGAAAGAGGAAGTAGTCTGCTTCCATAAAGATTTACAGCCTTGAAAACTCTATGGGGGTCACTGTGAGTTGGAATCCACTCAGTGGCAGTGGGTTTTTGGTTTTGGTGGTTGGAGAAGTACAGTTCAGCTGCCTTCATTGGCACATATGTATGTCCTTTTTGTGATGGTTTCTTTTTTACTGTGTGATTATATATACAAAGTAGTGTGTAAAACATGAACAGTTTAAAGAATAATTGTGAAGTGACTGTTCATGTAATCCCCACCCAAGTCAAAAACTAGAAGACTGCCAGCACCCAAGAACCTCCCCTCCATAGTCCTTCCGGGTCATAAATTCCTTCTTCATTCAAAGGTCCACCATTCAGTTGACATTATAATAATTATTTTGTTGTTTTCCCTTTGCTATTTCTATGTACTATAAATGTATGCATCCATGTGTATCCCGAAACAGTATAGTAACCATCTTAACTGCATGGAATCATACTATATGTATTCTGGTGGAGCTTGCTTCTTTTCCTTATCATTGTAAGATGCATATACCTATCACTGGTTCATTGGCATTGCTGTATACTATCCTATTGTCCATAAAGTACTCATCCTGCTGCTGATAGGTACTTGTTTATTCTCGTTGTGATGGTGTTTTTTACAAATGGAATGGTTTTTTTCCCCCTCTATGGCTGCTGGCTAATACCAAGTGCCTGGTAAGGGGTGGAGACTAAGGGTGGTTCCAAATTCCTTTGTAAATCAGACATTCAACCCTAAAGGACTATGTTATGCCTGGCAGCGAGAATTAATGCCATTGTCTTGTATGTCTTGCAGCTTGCTGGGATCGCGGTTCTTGCCATTGGACTATGGCTACGATTTGACTCTCAGACCAAGAGCATCTTCGAACAAGAAAATAATAATTCCAGCTTCTACACTGGTAAGGAGGGAAGACTTGGTTCTTCTTGCAATTATGAGATTCTGTGTCTATACAGGGACTTGGGCTGGGGAAAGACTTTTGCTTTTGCCATATTGGCCAGTCCCACCCCTTTCAAGCCCTGCCTTTGTGTAGTTGTGCCCATGAATTTGCATTTGACTGATGTGGCTCCTTTTCACACTGACCATTCTCTGATGTGAAGCTGGCTCTGCCCAAGTTGCTGCCACTCTTGAGAGTTTAAGAACCTATGTTCTCGTCCCCGATCCTCTCTCCTAATTACATGTCTTCCAAGAAACCAACCAAACCAAATTCACTGCCATCAAGTCAATTCTGACTCATAGTGACCCCCATTGGGTTTCCAAGGCAATAAATCTTTATGGAAGTAGATTGCCCCATCTTCCTTCCTCAGAGCGGCTGGTGGGTTTGAACCGCCAGCCTTCAGATTAGCAGTCAAATGCCTTAAGCACTATGCCACCAGAGCTCCTTACATGTTTTCCAAGGTGTTGTTATTTCCCTAACCTAAAAGACTTTGTTCCAAGGGTCCATGGTATCAAGGAAGAGGATGTTGTTGTTGTTATGTGCTGTTGAGCCAGACCCGACTCACAGCGACCCCCTCCTTGGGTTTCTGAGGCAGTATCACTACGGAAGTAGATTGCCCAACCTTCCTTCCGAGGAGTGGCTGGTGGGTTTGAACCGCCAGCCTTCTGGTTCCCCACTGTCCAGATAGAAACTCTGACACCCAGAAGAAGACCTGCCTCCTGGAAAATATAGTCGTGTCCATGGGAGAGACTTGAAGACAGCCCTTTAGACCCTGGTGCTGCCATGAATGTTTAGTTTTATTTTTTTTACCCTGTTTGCTTTAGGGGAAAGCCTTCTAGTTTAGACACACCTGGGATCCTCTAAAGGAGTCCCTGGTGGTGCAAATGGTTAAGCACTTGGCTACAAACCAAAAGGTTGAGGATTTGAACCCACCCAGAGGTGCTTCAGAAGAAAGACCTGGTGATTTGCTTCCAAAAGTCACAGTCATGAAAACCCTGCAGAGCACAGTTCTTCTTCTCAACATATAGCGTCACTGTGAGTTGGAATCAACTTGACACAAACTGGTTTGGTTTTGGGGGGGAATCCTCTGAACTCGAGTAGATTTAGCAGGTTTCTTTCTACGTCTTGTCACTTTGTTCCTGTCCTTCTGTCACTCTGTCTTCCTCATCTCCACAAAAACAGCCTTCCTAAGAGGAATCAGAGTTCTGATGTGTGTCAAATGCAATTTCCCAATTTCCAAGTAAACTAACAGTATTTGTGGCTCTACTTTTTCCCTCATCAGAGAGTAAGCAACATTTTATTTGTGAGAAACAAAAGCAGCCCCCTATTTTTAGGGTAACAGTGGCATGTCATCAGGTTCAAAGTGTAAGTTCGGTCACTTCCTCCCCACCCACCAAAGAAGTTATTTTTACAAAAGTCGGAGAAAACTGTCTGTAAAGGGTTATCTCCCAAGCCTGCGAGAAGCTAGCCGGCCATGTGACCATCCATCTCGCACTTCCCAGAAGCCTGGCTTAAACCTGGCTGGGGATTCTTTAAAACTGGTTTAAACTCTTTAAAAAGCTGGTTTGGTTACATAGCACCTGAGCCTTGTGGATTGTTTTCCTGGTTTTATTGCTTTTTTTATTGTTACTAGTTGGGGTTTTTTAGGGTGTGTCTCCCTATTGTCAGAAGGAAAGTGAGGGAAAGAAAAGCACAATGTGTAGTTGAAAAAAAACTACACACAGTTTTTTAGGAGCAGGTTTCCATAGTGCCCTGATTTGTTTCAGCAACAGAGCATTTGGGGGGAGGGGGGGCAGGGTTGCAATGCAGCCCTGTAAAGCTGGAGCAGTAGGTGCAGGGAGTGCTATTTAGCGAAAGGGTAGGGGGTGCAGGGTGCAGAGTGCAGGGTGCTGAGGACAGACTTTTAACACTCCATGTCACAAAGACGCTGTGAAGGTCCCCTGGGGAGAGCAGAGCTACAGGCAGAAATACAGAAGCAGGTGGCATGTATTTTAGGAGGGCTTTTCTAAGCAAGTGCCCCACAGCCTGTCTGCATGTTTAGCAGAAGGGTTGCTGTGTCGTCCCATTGTTCTCTGCAGGATGCATGGCTCAACGTACTCTGGTCTTTCCTAACAGTCGGATTTCTCCTTTTCATTATCTAGGACTAGTTCTATATATTTTTAGCTGTGGGAGGTAAATCTCTCCTTGGTAAGCCAATTGAATTAGGAGGTGAAACTGACATGCGTGAACCCCCTTCTTGGTACATCAAGCTCTGTGTTACACATGTTGTTGTAGAGTTTAAACCTCATAACTCTGCAAGGTATATGGAATCATGCCCATCTCACAGATGAAGAAACCAAGGCTCAAGGAGGCTAAATAACTTGCCTAAGCCCATGCTCCTCAAGAGACAAGGCTAGGATTTGAACCCAGGTCTATAAAAGTCTCTTTTTGAATATCTGTGCTAGGTTGGTGGGGGGACTCCCTATGTTGAAATAGAAAATATCACCACTCACCAAACTGATGGATCCCTGTCTGTAGAGCAGGTGGAGATTCTCTTGGCATTGTGACTTCACCCAAACTATAGTCCTCAGAGAGAAGCCTCCGGTTACGGAGGCCCTCATGACTGGATGACAGGTGGCAAAGGCCCAGAGAGTGAGTGAAGATATGAGTGGAGTAGCCCAGGCCTGCCCCTGGGAACCTCATGGAATTTGCTCCTCTGGGTCATTGCAGGGCCCCCAATGGCCAGTGTTCCTGCCTGAGGTGACCGAAGAATGACTCAAAAGCACAATTTCAGAGAGACACAGCAGTCCCTAGATGAGGATTAGTGATGACTGTCTCCTTAGCTCTGTCAAAGGAATAGGGTCCCTTGAGGCTGAGAGGCCTCAAACAGAGAGTAACACAAGAAACACCAGAACATCAGCAAGCTGAGTGGCTGTTTCAGTCTGACTGGGCCATGAGCCTCACTCAATGCTTTGGGAAATGGAATCTTTGTAGCCTGTGGACAAAGGTCCAAGGAAGCTTTGCTCTGTGTCCCTTTCACCCTGGGGCTGTGAGACTAACCTCTTCCATCAGGTGGGCTTGGAGTGCCAGCTACACCCTGACACTATTCCTACATCCTGGGGTGACTGTCCCTTGCACAGGGCACTAACTCTCTGTAGGTCATCCTCCAGGCTGGCCTGACAATGCAGCTAAAACTTGGAAAATCCAGAGGTGTCTTTTCTTCAGCAAGTCCACAACTTTCAAAGTAGGGAAAGGTGTAACCAGGCAGAGGAACAAGTGAAAACAGAAACTTTTCCAACGTTTAGAACAGTATAGTGAGTCCAGAACGGCTGACAGCCTTATATGGGCCTTCTCTCCGATTCAGGCCCTGGGAGATTCAGCCTGTCAGCAGTATCCATAATCCCAGGCTACAAACATGTTGGGGAACTGCATTTTCTTGGTGCCAGGCCAGCAGCCCTTCTTAACTCCTAGATGTCCTTCCAGAACCATGGCCACTGAACAAAGGCATTTGGGGGCTTCAGCTGGTAGCTGTGACCATCTGCTGCTGCCTAGAATCACCTTCCTTCTTATGACAAGTGCCAGGTGATTTCTAAGACACAGGGCACCTGCCCTCAGCACACTGGGGGCCCACTGCTGGCTCATGGCCTGGGCTGGGCCAGTTTGTTTGGTTGCTGTGTGCCTCATTTCTCCATTCTCACAGCTTCCACACCCACACCTCTCTGAGACTGAGAATGACCATGCTTGGTATGGTGTTGCACTGTGGTGCTTATTCATAAGAATAGCCGTCCATGGGAGGGAGAAGAACCAAGGGAGAGCCCTTGGGGGTCAGAGTTAAGGTTCCTTGGAACCCCTGGCTAAGTTATTTTGAGATTGTGTCCTAAGCAAGTAGAGCCCAGGAGCTCTGCTGGGTTTTGTTCTCCATGTAAATGGGTGGTGCTGCTTGGAGTTGGGGTTGGGATGCTGACGGGAGACTGATGTGTCCGCTCCCTTGCCCAAACTGAGAGCCCTGCTCAGCAGATGAGAGAGAATGCTTCTGGTGTAAAGGATGCCTTGGCAGATGCTAGGGCTACACTAAAAGTTTGGGTTTTTTGTTTTGTTTTTTATTTTTCAAACCAGGCCTATAATGTCAGCTTGAAAAAAGCAGAATAAACAGCCCTTAAGCAAATTAATGCCATGATCCTAGACAAGCCTCCGTGACAAATAACTTTTTCCATGAGTCAGACAGAAAGCTAACATTCACTTGTTTAAAAAGAGGAACAGTTTGTCATTTGTCATTGCCAGCCTTTCTAATAAGCTTGGGGTACAGGCCCCAAGTGGCTTTTCCAAGGAGAAGCACTGGGTGGCCCTTTTAAGAAGCAGCCCGAGCCCTGCAGTGGCTCCACAGCTTCTGAGGGGCTGCTTTCAGATCAGCCACCCTTAGCTAAAAAGCTGCTGCTAAAATTCCCATAAACAGCTACCAGGGAACTTGTCTTCAGCACTGACTGGACAGGGTAGAGCCGGACCATCCAGATCTGCAGCTGTCCGTGCAATATTAACAGCAACAAGACCCTTTATCTTAACATCTTACTCTGCTGAGCCGTAGGATAAATATTTAATACTAGCTGAGAGACCCATTAGGAGAATGTTCTCGCCCTCTCCCTCTCCCTCTCCCTCTCCCTCACTCTCACTCTGCGGCTTGCTCTCTTGCGCTCGCGCTCTCTCTCTCTCTCTCTCTCTCTCTCTCTCTCTCCCTTTCTCTCACTCTCTCTCTGCAGGAGAAATGTCTTTTCATATAGTAACCCACCAATGCTGCTGGCCCAGTTCCCCTGGCTTTTTCCAGGGCTGCCTGGACTTAGGAACTGGACCTGAACTTAGAGAAAACATGTGTATCTGTTCAGTTCACACTCAACTGTATTTCATGTGTTTATAAATCCCTTTGATCTCTTAATACTAAAAAGGAGTGCCCTCATCTTCTGTTGTGTTGCCCTGATGAGATGGGGAGACTGGGCCTCTTTTCCAACCTCCCCTTGCTAGTGTCACCATATTAGACCCAAGACCTGAGGGTCTTGCGCTGCCTCCCTAAACCAGCCTGGCTCTGCAGTGTGTGACAGTACAGGAGGATGGGACTGGACTCCAGGACAAGCTGCGTTTGTCACCTTGCCCAGTCTGGGCCAGGCGTGCATGGGAACAATGCCCATATTCACATACCACGTGGGAGTTTGCCAGGAAGCCCACGTGACTTGACATCACGACAGATGTGGGGGAAGAGGGGAAGGACACAAATGCTCCCTTGTGTGTGTTCAGCTCTGTGTCGCCCAGGATTTTCAGCTGTGGGGCAGATTGCATGGTTGGTAGCCTGCAGAACCATAGCCCTGCACTGAGGGAACAAATGGGAGACAGTGAGGTCACTGTGTCGCTGCAAAGAGTTCTCATCGCAGTATCTTGTTGTGTATTGTGGGCTCTGGTTTTCAGCCCTTACTTCAGGGAAGCCTCCATGGTCTCAGTTCAAGGGAGGGAACAGCAAGTATATAACATTCATCCTTTAGGCTGGTAATAAAGGTTAACAGTTTATTGTTGTTAGGTGCCAACAAGTCTTCTGACTCATGGCAACCTGTGTGCAGAGTAAAACTGTGCTCCATAGGGATGACCTTTCAGAAACAGATCGCCAAGCCTATCTCCCCAGGCACCTCTGGGTGGATTCGAACCTCAGACATTGAAGCTGGTAGCTAAGCACTTATCCTTTCCACCACCCAGGGATTAGCCAAGGTTAAAAATAAATTAGCATTTATTGTGCCCTTGGGGATTACGTCATTTAATCGTCACAGTGCCCCTTAGATGAGGGTAGGTATTGCTACCATCCCCATTTTGCGGATAGAAAACTTGCAGAGAGAAATGAAGTGGCTTGCTCAGAGTCACAGAACTGGCTTTCAAACTTTTGGAGCTGGTGTTCCCAACATGTGACTGTTGCCCCTCCCAAAGTTGGATAAAACATGCCTGCAAGGAGGCCCTGGGACTTCTCTGACAATTTCCCCGTGGAGCCCTCTGGGGAGGAGGATGGGGGGCAAAGGGGCTTCCCTTGGTAGTGTCATGGAATGAACAGGATCAGGGCTGCTAGCTATGGTCCCTGTCCCAGGATTTTGTGTGGTGGTAGGTCAGAGACAGTGGTATGGAAGTCCCTGCCCTTCTCACTGCTCCCTCCCCAATCAACCATTAAAATGGAGGACTTAGTATATAACAATGTCTCACCTTACCCTTAGTAAGAAGGATCCTCTTCACCCTTAACCTAGAAGATTGAATTGCAACTGTAAAATTTCCTTAGTGTGCTGTAAGGCATCTTTTGAAATTTTCTAGCAACCAACCTCTTTAATTTTACTGATGAGGAAATTGAGGCCCAGAAAAGTAAAATGTCTTACCCAAGCTCACACAACAATTAGTGCCTTTGGGTGTGGCTGCACTTGCCTAACTGTGCAGCAGTGGAAGCAGGGAGGCATCCCTTCTGGGAATCAGGCAGAGCTGACCCACCCAAGAGTGTGATAGCTGAATGTGCACAATCCCTTCCTGGGAAAGCTTGTCTGGCAGCCTCTCCTGTGAGGCAGAGGCCAGCAGGAGGCTCTGCAGAGTCCAAAAAATGAGCCCAAGTATGGAGTGTCTGTTTGTAAATTGCTTGAGTTAGAGTCATCTTGTTGGAAACAGCTGATGGACTGGACCAGTTTGTGTCCTGAGCAGAATCTGAGCGTTCCCATGGATATTCCGTGTGCTAGAGTGGGAGATAAAAGACACCTTCCCCCAAAAAAAGAGGGGAGAGGTAGGAACGAAGGCTTAATATGAGGTAGGGTCCTGGAGAAGAAGGAAACCAAAAGTATACGTGAGGAGGCTCCCCCCGCCCCCCCCAAGGAAGGGGCACCTCCCTGAGATAGCAACAATAAGAATGAGAGGAGACACAGAGTGACATAGAGGGAAAAAGGAATTGCAGGAAATATCTGGGTCCCCAAACTAACGTCTCCACGTGTGTGTCCTTTTCCTTTGTTTTTCCCCTCAGGAGTTTATATTCTGATTGGAGCCGGGGCCCTCATGATGCTGGTGGGTTTCCTGGGCTGCTGTGGGGCCGTGCAAGAGTCCCAGTGCATGCTGGGATTGGTGAGTATCCTATTTGGTTCTGCATAGCTACTCTGACTCCCTCCTCCCCCAGCCTAATCTCAGCAGTCCCAGATTTCATACAACAGATGGGAGGGAGTGGGAAGGGTCAGGATAGTGTGAAGAGGATATCTAAAGGACATGAGCTATCCTTACTGTCCCTAGTGTTCTTCTACTCTAGACTCTGCACAGCCTCTAGCCCAGCAGCCATCTTGTCCTCCATGCTGGATCCCCTCCCCTGTGGTGATGCATCACTCCATCACTCCTCTGCCTTTCTGGAGCCTCTTTTATCACTTCCCTTAGGCAACTATATGCCAGGACTTTGTTTTTCCCTTACTCGAGGACCACGTTTGCTTTTTTACCCTGAATCCACAGGTACCTCTGCCTTCTCCTCTCCTCCTTATTTCAAAATTTGTCTCAAATTTCCTCACGCTCCACAGGGTATACTCACTTCCTTTCTTTCCCCAAGTCTTTATGTTTTTTGTGAGTGAGCAATGATATTTTATTGCTCTTAACTAACACCTTATAAACACTAGTTTTTCGGATGGGCTATGCCCAGCTCTTTCCCCCTAAATGGGTACCCTTTGTTGGTACAACTTTCACTTTCTTTGCCTAGGCTTAACCCTGCCTGTTCTATAAACTTTCCCTGCCCTTCTAAGTTATTCCTTGATTCCCCAGAGAGTTGCCATTCTTCCTTGTTCCAAAATACCATCTGACTAAACAGCCCCCTTTAAAGTCCCAGGGCCTGACTTTCCAGCTGGTTGGCTAGGATTATTCCTCACTCTTGTCCCTTCTTTGTCTTCTAGTTCTTTTGCTTCCTCTTGGTGATATTTGCCCTTGAAATAGCTGCAGCCATCTGGGGATATTCCCACAAAGATGAGGTAGGTTTTTCCCAAAGGTCTTTTGAATCCTTCAATGATTTGGGTGTATGGGGAATGATGAGGGTGGAAGGGGGGTCACTTTGGTCAGCTTTCAACCCTTGAACATGCCTCCCATTTGCCACATTCCCACATGCCATCAGAACACATGCTTCCTGAGGACAGGGAATGTGACCATTAACTACTCTGTGTGGGTGTTTGGCCAACCACTGTATGTCCAGCTCCCTCAATGGTACCTGGCACATAGCAGATGTTCAAGAAATATTTGTTGGGTCTGTGAACGTGTGTTAGTATGCACTTTTCCTATGGGAGGAAGAGATGCATCTGAAAAGTATCATACAAGTGATTCGTATCCAGAAGTACCAGGGAGGGTTGAAGGCCTTGGCAGGGGGATCTCTTCTGGCTTCGTGGAGAAGTGGGCATTGGCCTATAACTTGAATGAGAGTAGGTTTCAGGAGGAGAGTTGGTGGCAGGGGGCACTTTCAGGCAAAGGAAGGGTCTCAGTACAGCTGAGTTTGGGCTTCCATGGGAAGCCACTAAAGAATTTTGAGCCAAGGTGAGCCACAACAGAGCAGTATTTTTTTTAGAATGGGCCATCTTGTGTTTAGCAGGAAGGAAAAGAAAGGAAGAGAGATGCTGGATGCAGTAACCTTGTTTTTTGTTGTTGTTTTTAAATTATTTAATGACCTAAGCATTAAAAGCTGCCTAAGCATTAAAAGCTACAATCACCATGGAAATAGATACAGATAATTACAAAAAATGCTAAGGGAAATTTCTGGGTGTTTGTCAGTTAATAGGATGTAGAGGTCAAGGGAACAGGCATACATTAAACTGGGATGCACCTAAGTGCAAGAGGATAATATTTACAACTCATAGCTCACTCTTATTCCACATTTACTCTGTAGTAGACAGAGTAATATGCTAAAGACTTAACATGCAATAGCTCGTTTAATATGAAGTATTTGTGAGGTGGGGATTGTTACAATCTCCATCCTACATATGCAGAAACTGATCTACATAGAGGTTTAGTAATTTGCCAAATATTACACAGCTTCTAAGTGCAAAAGAGAGAAAAGAAAACCAAAGACTCAGTGAAGAAACTAGTCTACTAGATTATGAACCACAGCCTCATCAACCTTGAGACCAGAAGAACTAACTAGATGGTGCCCGGCTACTAGTGACTGTTGTAATCAGGGCCACAGTAGATGGATATTATATTCCCCACAATAGAATGGGTGGAAGATGTGAAACAGAACTCATTTCTAGAAAGTCAAGACGATTTGTTCCATAAACCTTGAACAGAAAATACCCCCTGAGGTCAACTTTTAGCTAAATAACAGATTGGCCCATAAAATAAAGAATATTACCAGTGAATACTGTACCTTTAAAAATTTATCTGTATGAGACCAAATGGTCAACAGTTACTCTAAAACAAAGATGAAAAGAGAAACCAGCAGACTACTGGAAGCGAAACTAACTGGAAGGGACCGATGTCACCAAACAATTTGTGTAATAATTGTGAAATGGGAACCTAATTGGCTGTGTAAACTTTCACCAAAAACACAATAATTTTTTTTTTTTTTTAAAGTAAAAGGAAGCCTGAGGAAATAGCTAGACCAGGAGCAGATTGTTCAGATGCAGGGGATTCAGTCTTGTTAGTAGAAGGGAGGGAACTAAGTAGAACTAAAGGAACCAACCAAAGGTGCAAAAGAAAAAAAGAAGCTGCTGGAGCAAGTTCCTAGAGGATATGGAAGGAAATGGGTTTCACAGAAGAGGAGACAGGAGGGGCCGCAGAAGCACTGAGAAAGATGGAGCTAGTGGTGTCAGTCTTCTCAGTGACTGAAGTCTTCTCTGAGCCCAGACATTGTTGACAGAACTTTAAAGAGAGTGAACAATATGGAACAGATGACATCTGTTCATTAAGAAGTATATGAAAAAGCCATCTCTGGTACTGTCTGTCCATTGTAGGTCATTAAAGAAGTCCAGAAATTTTACGCTGACACCTACGAAAAGCTGAAATCGAAGGATGAGCCCCAACGGGAAACACTGAAAGCCATCCACTATGCGGTATGTTGTCTGATCTGCAAAAAAAAAAAAACTAAAATCCTTCTGATCTTTCTTCAGAACATACCTGTACACAGGGTACCTGCTGTACCAAACCAATTTTTAATCATCTTCTTATTTGTTCTTCTCACCCTTAACCCTGTCCCTCTTTCTGCAGCTGGACTGCTGCGGTTTAGCTGGAGGTTTGGAACAATTTATCATGGACATTTGCCCCAAAAAGGAATTGATCGCAACCATCACAATAAAGGTAAACTTAAGAACCAGACTCGTATGGCCCTGCCCAGTTGCTCTGGGCAAATCCTTTGAGGGTAGATGGGAAGTCAGCCATCTCCTTCTAGGAAAACAGGTGTCCACGCACTTCATAGACCACTTTGACCCATGAGACAGCCCCAGTGTGGCCCTCTCATTTCTCCTCTGCCCTGGGGCCTCTGTTTCCCCAAGGGCAGCAAAACAAAGGCCAGACCAGAGAATGACCAAAGCATTTTAGTTCCCAGCCTCACTTGGACTTCTGAGGTTTCCAAATGCTACCCCACCTTCTGGTCCCCAAACCCTCAAGCTACTAGTAGAGAGCAGATCTGCTCTGAATCCTGGCTCCTGTATTGACCTAACAGTACTTTTTCAACTTTATAAATGGCTCATGCTTGTATAGCTAGATCTAAGTCCAAGCTCTGGAATGGTAAGTGACCTGTGAACAGGTCAGAAACAGACCCCAAAGCAGGGGCTTAACCCTCTTCCTTCCCTGGTTTCTTGCTCAAGTTTTCGAGACCCACCTCTCATATCTCTCTTGGTTTCCCTTTCTGTCCACCAGCCAGGACATCTCTTCTCCCTGCCTCCTGTCCTCACACATTCCCTGGGACCACCAGTGTTCCCTGTGTGAAACGGGTGCTGTGGGAGGGAGAGGGTACACCTGGAGCCTGGATGGTGTGTGACCAGCTCTTGTTTTGCCTCCCTAGCCCTGCCCTGAGGCCATCAGTGATGTCTTCCACAACAAGTTCCACATCATCGGCGCAGTGGGCATCGGGATTGCTGTGGTGATGGTGAGTGCTGAGAGCATGCGTGGAAGGAATGATCCTCTTGGTGGTTACCATTTACTAAGCACATGCTCTGTGCCTGGCACTGTTTGAAGTGCAGTAGGCCCATCAACTAATCTCATTCTCCCTATAATGTAGGTAGTATTAGTATTTTCATTCTATAAACTAGGAACTGAGATGGGGAGGTTTAGTAAGCTGATCAAAATCTCTCAGCTCCTTAGTGAAGTATGCAGGATTTGAACTCCAGGATGTCTCCAGAACCCACTAAGGTAAACTGCTACAGAGCTGCTAGTCTACAGACCACACTTTGAGTAGCAAGAAGGTAGATCACCCAGACCTGTTAACTAGTCTGGGGAAATCTTCAGAACATGTTCTCATCATGTACCTGCCTTTTTTCCCCTAAAAGAACCATTCACTAGAAGTTACGTGAGTTGTCATTGTTTCACCTTCCCCTGTGGTCTAAAGGCATCCAAGAGTGAAGAGTCAGAAGGAAGAGAAGACAGAAAGCTTTAAATAATCCACTGTCTTGTTAACCATGCCTCTCAGAACTTTCCAGGACCAGTTTCCCAGGTGGCACCCCTAACTTCCCCCTGAAAGAGCGATAAGAAACTCATAGGGGACACAGCCCTCAGATAAGGCAACCCAGATCACCGGGAACTCTAGAATCTTCACCAGTTTTCCTCTGCCCCTGGCCAGACTACTTCAGGAGAGAGAATTGCCTCCTTATTGGTTATATATACCCCATATCTGTATCCAAGAAATAGCTTGAAGAAACTACAATGCCTGATGAAGTAAAATATAAGACACACACATACAAAGAAAGGATGCAAGCAAAAGTATAGACTAATTATTAGAGTATCTGACATTGGAGCATTAAGTTTAGCTCTGGGCTTATTTGTCTCA
>NW_006921627.1:11379353-11381471 GCF_000298275.1 Orycteropus afer afer
TTGCTGTTTTCTTTGATGACTTAAATCTTTTTATACACATGCATTTGATCCATAGAGAATGTGTAATTCTGTATTAACTTTCCTGCCACTGTTTATTCTCAGGAAACTGATGTGAGAGAACAGAGAAGTCCAAGTCATTTCAAGGAGTGATCGTTTATTCTTGTTTAGTTTTCAACTGTCTTTCCACTGCTGTTTACTCTAACACTTGCTGTGTGTACAAGACAGCTTAGGAGGCTTGTCTCCCTAATTTACTAATGAAGAAATTGTAACGTGGAGAGATTAAGGGATTTTGATCCAAGGACTGGAGCCCAGTCTCTGAACTCTTTAATTCAGCAGTGCGCTATATCTTGGAGATACAACAGTGTATGGGAGCTTCATGAGGGCAGGACTTTGTTTTACTCACTGCTATATCCCTAGCACCTAGAACCTAGGATCTGGTGCATAGTAGGTGCTCAATTAATTTGTTGATTAAATGAGTATGTATCTGTTAGAGTTGAGTCAAAGAAGCAGAACCACTAAGAGACAGATATGAAGGGATATGACCTTATGATTATTAGAGCTTCTTAAGAAGCAGTTTTTATAGGACTATATCACCTCTGTACCTGACGCTGGAGCTTGAAGCCCACAGAGCAGGCAGTCAGGAAGGAAAGAGGGATGTAGAGCTGGAAAGAGCAAGAACAAGTTGGAGCCTATGAGGACACACAAGTCCATGTTCATTCTTGTTGCCTCTGACCTTTGAGAGGTTTGTGGGTCCTGCAGAGGCTGGGTTCCTCACTGGAGCTAAACACACACAGCTCAGGAGTTGGAAGAGCAAAGGTGGATAAAGGGCAATTTGTGCGAGCTACAAAATGACTACTGCTTCATTTCCGCCCTCCAGGCCTCCCACAAGAATCTCCTTGTGCTTCACCCTCACCGGAAACACACAGAGAGGGGAATTCTGGGAAGTATAGTTCAGCTAAACCAAGTAGACAGATTACAAAGTCATCACAGTGTGAGAGAAAAGTCTCTGCTTCCAATGTCTGTAATCTAGTGAGCTATTCAGAGAGTGAAGCAGGTGATTATGACAGTGAGTTAAACACTGAGAGGAGAAGTATAAAGCCATAAGAAGCCCGTTTTTGTTTTCCACTTTTTGATTCAGTTTGGATACTTTCATAACATTTTTTTTTAATAAATAAATAAAAGAATCAAAACATGGTCCTGAATAGCAACACTTTCAATTATCAGGCAGGCTAGGTTGGCATCCTTGAGTGTCATGGTATTCTGTGGCTCCCACATTCCTTTTTAAGGACTAGCTACTGTTGAGTTATGGAAATAGCAAGTCAACCATTCATTATAGAATGGTAAATGAGAGTGGATAGACCATTTTAACTCATGACATCACAATCCCTGATTACTTCTAATGCCTCACCCTGCTTATGAGTGCAGTTCTCTCTGGGCATAGCCAGCCCATGTATGCACACTCTCCACTCTGCTGCTTTTCAGAAGAGTAGATGGAGTTGGTTGTCTACCAACGCCTCATTGTTATACCCTTTCTTTTAAAAAAAAAAAAACTTGTGATTTGGGTGAAAGTTTACAGAGCAAATTCATTTTCCATTCAGCAGTTCACACATATTTTGTTTCATGACATTGATTGCAATTCTCCACAATGCAATAGTTCTCTTCCCACTTCCTGTGGTTACCAGTGTCCTTTCCTGTGCATTCCTACCTTCTGAGCTTTCTCCCTGCAAAAATACTGCCCTTCCAATCTCCCCTGGCTGATTATTCTAATGATTGCACCTGCCTGGTATAATTATTCACTTCGTAGCCCTGTCTGTTGTTTGGCTGAAAGTTAAGCCATGTGTATGAGTTCAATTCCAGGCCGGAAGGGTGAGTAAGGGCCATAATCTCAGGGTTTCACCAGTGGCCATCTAACCAGTAAGCCTGGTCTTTTTTTGTGTGTGTGATAACTGAGTTTTGTTCCACATGTTTCTCACACTCTATCCAGGATCTCCGATTTTGATCCCTTTCCAAGTGGTTGGTATTGGTAGCCAGGCACCATCTAGTTCTTCTCATGGTCTACTAAGTCCCTTGGACTAATTGTTGCCCTGCGTTTTTTATTTCTTCACTCTTATTTGCTCT
>NW_006921627.1:11382666-11383910 GCF_000298275.1 Orycteropus afer afer
CTTTAAAATCCATAAACTCCCCAGACCTTCCTTACAAGGAGTCATCTCACCACATTCCTTGTCCTCTAGGATGAAGGGAAGTGACACAAAGATGGAGCCAAGGTTCCCCATTTACCTCAGTGTATATTCCATGATGCTGTCATTTCTTTTGGTGGGGTGGGGGTGGGGGAGTAGGGAGAGGGTTAAGCTAGTACCTTAGGATGCTCCAGGAGTACAGTAAATTTTTATTTCACTAAAAGGCTGTGCTATCTCATGAGCTTCTTAGGCATAAGATAGAGACATATGGTGGAATTACAGCTCAATCAGGTACATAGCTGGGTGAACATGCCCATACAAGGAGAAAGGTCTTTATGGTGGGACTCTGGGGCTCTAACTTGCCCTGTCTTAGTCAACATTTTGAATAATAAAGAATATTATTAAACACTACACACGTCACAGAGCTCTGAGAACATCCAGTAATATGGGTAACAGAGTTAAAAGAGATATCAGGGGTTGGAATAATGAACTGTGATAACCAAAGGATGTATCATAACAGGAATGAATAATAAGTAAATTAGACCAGTGAATCCATATACATGTAGCATAGGCCCTGATCCTTACCACAATTAACTTCCAAGTTAGTTGAATCAGTTAAGCATATGTTTGGCTAGTTAAATAAAAGGGTTATTTCCCCTCATGTAATAATAAGGACACCTGATGACATACAGTTAAAAACTCTGCCACTAACCAAAATGTTGGCAATTTGAACCCACCCAGCAGCTCTGTAGAAAAAAGACCTGGCTATCTACTCCTGTGAAGATTACAGCCTAGAAAAACCTATGGCACACTTCTACTTTACCATATGGGGCCAATAGGAGTCAACAATTAACTCAATGGCACTAAAAACAACAATAATAATGTCTGGAGGCAACCACAGGTATTGATTCAGCAGTTCTGCACTGTCAAGAATAGCATCTTTGTAATACTCTTGGCTTATCCCTCATTACAACAACAAAACATCCCTCATGATTACAAGATAGCTGCTGGAGCTCCAGCCATTTCATCTGCATTCATAGCATGAAGTAGGAGAGAAAGGCAAATAGTAGCTACAATTACCATACCTCTTTTACCTAAATGAAAACCTTCTCCAGAAATCTCCAGCAGACTTCATTTATGCATCATTCATCAGATAAAGCTGACACGTGGCCACATGTAGCTGCAAGGGAGGCTGAAGACATAAGAATTTAGTTTTTTTAAATATATAG
>NW_006921627.1:11387327-11387934 GCF_000298275.1 Orycteropus afer afer
AATGGATGACAGAAGACACTCTGAAACTTGCCCTTGAGTGGAGAGCAGCTAAAACAAATGGAAGAAATTACAAGATAAAAAGAGTTGAACAGAAGATTTCAAAGAGCAGTTCGAGCAAACAAAGCCAATTACTATAATGAAATGTGCATAGACTTGGAGTTAGAAAACCAAAAGGGAAAAACACACTTGGCATTTCTCAAGCTGAAAGAATGAGGAAAAAATTAAACCTTGAGTTGCAATATTAAAAGATTCTATGGGCAAAATATTGAATGATGCAGAAAACATCAAAAGAAGATGGAAGATGGAAGGAATGCACAGAGTCACTGTACCAAAATAATTGGTCAGTGTTCATCCATTTCAGGAGGTGGCATATGATCTAGAACCAATGGTACTGAAGGAAGAAATTGAAGCCGCAATGAAGGAATTGGCAAAGAACAAGGCTCCAGGAATTGATGGAATATCCATTGAGATATTTCAACAAATGGATGTCCCACTGGAGGGACTCATTTGGTTATGCCAAGAAATTTGGAAGACAGCTACCTGGCCAACTGACTGGAAGAGATCCATATTTGTACCCATTCCAAAGAAAGATGATCCCACAGAATGT
>NW_006921627.1:11388657-11390393 GCF_000298275.1 Orycteropus afer afer
AATATAAAGAAAACAAAAATCCTCACAACTGGACCTATAAGCAGCATCACAATAAATGGATAAAAGATTGAGGATGTCAAAGAATTCACATTGCTTGGTTCTACAATCGACATCAATGGAAGCAGCAGTCAGGACATTAGAAGACGTATAGCACTGGGCAAGGTAGCTGCAAAGGACCTCTTTCAAGTGCTGAGGAGCAAAGATGTCTCTTTGAGGACTAAAGTGCGCCTGACACAAGCGCCTCACACGTGTGTGAGAGCTGGACAATGAATAAGGAAGACCGAAGAAGAGTTGATGCTTTTGAGTTGTGGTGTTAGTGAAGAATATTCAAAGTACCATGGACTGCTAAAAGAACTAACAGATCTGTCCTGCAGGAAGTGCAACTGAAATGCTCCTTGGAAGCAAGAATGGCCAAACTTCATCCCCCCTACTTTGGTCGTGTCATCAGAAGGGATCATTCCTTGTAGAAGGATGTCATGCTTGGTAAGGTGGAGGGTTGACGAAAGAGAGGAAGGCTTTCAACAAGATGGATTGACACGGTGGCTGAGACAATGGGCTCAAGTATCACAAGGATCATGGAGCTGGCATGGGATCAGATGGTGCTTCATTCTGCTGTGCATAGGGTTGCTATGAGTCAGAAATGACTTAATAGCACCTAACAAGAACAACAACAGTCCCTAAGGCATTTGACTGCTCACCAGAGGGCTGGAGGTTCAAACCCACCAGCCACTCCTCAGAAGGAAGATTGGGCAATCTGCTTCTATAGTGATACTGTGTCAGAAACCCATTGGCATCCCTTAGCAGGACACCAATCCCTGGGCCAATCAATGTGGCCAAGAGAGCATTATTGGTTTTCAGGATGCTCGTGGCCTTCTACACATGGATAATTGACAGAAACAAGTTATTGGGATATCTTTCCTGGTTAGAGTGTCTGGGTCTGCCACCCTCGATGAGCACCACATCATAATTTTTAACCCCCAGGGGGCCTGCAATGGTATTCTAGCATACTTTTATCAAACACTCACTGCACCTGTTGAACAGTGTTCTCCTTAAATTAAATGTAACCACCGACTCAACTGCACATAACAACAACAACAACATACTTCAAAAGCAGTATTCAGATTACACTTGGGAGTCTTTGAGAAGGAGCAGTTATGGAGAGGGTCTGTGAACTATACAAGTCAAACAGCAGAGTCAGCTGCAGGGTCATGAGTCTCAAACCAGGAATCATCAGAGTCTAAGGACTTTATCCCACCAAGCTAAGTTCTGTCCTTTCCCCTCAGCAAGGGCTTTAAACCCACTCAGGGTAAAGTGACTCCAGAGTAGCTTCCATCTACCTACCCTCACCCCTTTTGCTGGCTTGGTGAGTGAGGACTGAGCATCTAATGTAATTGTCTTCACTCAAGCCTTGGCCAGCAGACCCCTGGAGAGCTAATTCCATTTCTTTCTTTCTTTTTAAATTGGATTTTCCCAAACCATCTGCTTCCCCTGGGGAAATTCAGGCAGGCTCTGATCTTATCCAAGTATACAATCTCTACTACTGTCCAAGGCACAGTGCCCCTTGGTTAGCCTTCAAGGAGCCACAGCTGACTTTCTGGGCTGTTGTAACACACCCTGCAAGGACAGTCACTCCTAACCCTAGAACTCCTAACCCTAGATGTCATAGCATACTTTGGACTGCCCAACTAACCCTCAGTCCTATGCTGCGAGTTGGGGAGACACGTGAACTATTGTTT
>NW_006921627.1:11391262-11392277 GCF_000298275.1 Orycteropus afer afer
GCACTGGGTGTCCTATTGTTTATACTTATCAAATGGGGAAACTAAGTATCAAAGAGAAGAGGCAGTGACTTACTGATACCTGAAAGCTCAAATAAGTCTAGAGAAGTAGCACCACTATGCTGGATAGAATACAGACACTGGGATACACCTACATTCAAATTATGTCTTTGACATTCAACCAGCATGATCTTAGGCCTCAGTTTCTTCATGTTGGAGCAAATAAAACATCCCTAGCCCGATCCTTTCGAAATCTGCAAGTGTTCATATGTATGTAAGAGGATGGTAACAGGGAAGTTTCAACTTAAGACATCAAGGTAACCCACGGCCATCAAGTCAATCCTGACTCATAGTGACCTCCATTGGGTTTCCAAGGCTGAAAATCTTTAGGGAAGTAGATTGCCTCATCTTCCTCCCTCAGAGCAGCTGGTGGGTTTGCACCTCCGTCCTTCTGGTTAGTAGCCAAATGCCTTAGTCATTATGCCAAAAGAGTTCCTTACACATCAAAGTACAATAGCTATAATGTTCCAACATGGGGTGCCAGGTGCAAATTTTCCATGGAGTCATCTGAAAATTAGTTATACAACTCTGGTAACTTCTTGCCATGGCATTGCTGGGTGGCAGCAGCTTCCATGAACTCCCATGAGGAGCTGGATAGGGTGCAGGCCAGAGTAACATGTGGAATAATCAGCTTTGATTAAGGTTCATAGTAAACTATAGCTTCCGGACAGAGGAGCAGTCAGCCCCAGGGACAACTCAGGGACGCACAAAACAGCAGGGCAGAAGAGCAGGCGAAAGGGGATTAAAAGCCAGGAAGTCAGACAGAGGTACAGTCAGCCACAGGGACCCCAGTTGGGGGTGATACAAGAGGTCTCCAACAGCAAGACAAACTTGTCTGTCGGTTTGTCCTACTGTGGTGACATGTAGACTTGAGTTTTGAGGCTGAGCCTCTGGTGTTTAAAACCCAGCGAGATGCACCTGGTGCACAGGTAACAGCCCAGCTTATAGACTGAGACAG
>NW_006921627.1:11414758-11416371 GCF_000298275.1 Orycteropus afer afer
GACAAGTTTATCTCCCTTAGTTGTCCCAAACTGCTCCACTCCTATTTCCTGGCCTTACCTACCAGTTCTGGGCCTCCAAAAAGCTGTCTTAGACATATCCAAACAACTCATGGGATTGCTTTACTAGGTTAAAGGGCTTGAGACCATAGTCTTGTGGGACAACTCAGTTTATAAAGACGTGGAAGGAAGATGTGGCAGTCTGCTTTCATAAAGATTACAGCCTTGGAAACCCTGTGGGGTAGTCCTACTCTGTCCTATAGAGTTAGTTCATGAAGATAATGTGCTACATCCTAGTCTGATGAGTTGTGTCTAGGAACTTAAAAGCTTGAAAGTGGCCAACTAAGATATTGATCTCTTTCCATCTGGAGCAAAAGAGAAATGAAGAAAACCAAACATTCAGAGAAGAAATTAATCTACAGGACTAACAGCTCACATGAACCATGACCTCTCATAGTCTGAGACGGGAAGAACTAGATGGTTCCTGTCTACTACTGTAATAGGGGAAAAGAGACCCCAGATTCAAACAGGTTCAGTAGAGACACTTGTGTTAAGCCTTGGACAAGACAAAGACAATCATCCAGGATGAGAGAAACCATCAGTGTGTACACAGTACAGAAAGTTGAATGGAGTCCACTGAGTCATGACCATTGGACTAATTATATATGATTGAAAACAAAGGGAATCATCACAAAATCATGATTGATGGCAGATCAATTCATCACCGTTTCAGGTGGGACTACAGAATCGGGAAAGGACCATGATTGGGATACATACATAATTGAAGATAAAAAAGTGTTGCCAGATTGGTTCTGGGCCTTGACTACTACCTGGCTAGGTGGTGGGCTGGATAACTCAAGACCATGCAGCCTAACTCATAGCCACAAGGTGGCTACAAAACAATATCAGGACTCCAATCTTTATTTAAATCACAAAAGGACACATTCAGGCAAGCTCCCTAGTTCTTTGTGTGAACATAATCTTCCAACCACACTTTTCCTGAATGCAAACTGCCCCTCCCTAGGTTTGTCCTGGAACTTGTCTACACCAAAAACAAAAAACAAACTCACTGCCGTTCAGTTAGTTCTGACTCATAGCCACCCTTCCTTGGGTTTCCAAGGCGGTATCTCTACCAAAGTAGATTGCCCAGTCTTTCTTCAGAGGAATGGCTGGTGGGTTTAAACTGCCAGCCTTATAGATAGCAGTCAAATGCCTTAGGCACTATGCCACCAGAGCTCCCAAACTTGGCTATGTATAGCCATAATGTTGAAGATCAGAAAGAACTCAACTGGCCACTGAACTTATATCAAGGTTCAAAATGGAGTTAGGGCTTCCACCTGCAGACCATAGCCTTCCACAAAGCCAAGTGCTTTAGAATTTAAGCTTTAATACACCACCATCACCAACCATTATGACCAAGAACAGAATAAAAGGTCTCAGAATGGGAAGAAAATGTGGAACAAAACTCAAATTCCTAAACAAGACCAGACTTACTAGATTGTTAGAGACTAGAGAGACTAGAGGTACCCCTCAAGGAAGATGGAGCAATCTACTTCCATAGTGATACTGCCTCAGAAACCCAAGGAGGGGTCGCTATGAGTCAGGTCCGACTCGAC
>NW_006921627.1:11416688-11433691 GCF_000298275.1 Orycteropus afer afer
TCAACCTTGGGTTTGTCAGCCTCAGCAGCCAGCAGCTGCCTAAGTGAAGAAAAGCCTCCAGCTTCAGTGGGCCGGAAGTAGGAGGCAGAGCTGAAGCCCAAGGTTGAAGGGCTTTCGCCCAGACCCTAGAGCCTAACACTTTGAACTCGGACTTCTAGCCTCCAAAAATGTAAGGGAATAAACTCCTGTTTGTTGAAGCCATCCCATTTGTGGTATTTCTGCTAGAGCAGCACCAGGTAACAAAAACACTCCCATAAACAATCAACTATACAAGACCAAACAGTACATTTACCCAAAGTGAAGATGAAAAGGCAAGGAGGAGCAGGGAAGCTAGATAAATGGAAACAGAACAAACAGAATGGAAATAATGAGACTGCTAACACTGCAAAAATTGTAACCAATGTCAAGGAACAATTTGTATAAAATTTGTTCAGTGAGATCCTCATTTGCTATGTAAGCTTTCACTTAACACACAGTAAAATATTTTTTAAATATTAAATACAAATGTTTTGTTACCACAATTTAAAAGATACTACGAAATTAGTAATTTTATCCTGAAAACATGAAGCAATGGGGTATAGCCACTTAGCTATATAAAAGAGTAAATTTTCTGTCTTTGCAATCTCTTAGCAGATTACCTGTGATGCATCACATTCTGGTTTAATGGTTATTCAATAATAACACTTTTTTCTTTCTCTTCTACTTTTGTGGAGAGATTTTCTGGGTTGAAAGTCCATTTTGTTTTTTAATTTTATTTCCCCAACACTATTCCTACTGAGGAACTCTGGTAGTGCAGTGCCTGAGGCACTTGACTGCTAACCAGAAGGCCAGCAGTTCACACCCACTATGCACTCCTCAGAAGGAAGGTTGGGCAATCTATTTCCGTAGTGATACTACCTCGGAAACCTAAGGAGGGGTTGCTATGAGTCAGGTCTGACTTGACGGCACATAACAACAACAACATCCCTACTGAACATAATTCTAGAGACAATGGAATGTTACTTTAAGATTACAACCCATGGGCTCTACTTGTTTGATCTACTGTGTGCAAATATAAAAATGCGTGGCACACAGAAGACACACAATAAAAGACAACTGTTATTATCAAAACCCAGGGTTCTGCCTCCTCCCACAATGTTATACTGACTGTAGTGTAAGAATGTTAGAACTCCACCTCAAAGAAAGATTACAGAATCCTCAGGTCCCAGTTGTACCAGGAGCAGGATTGTCTGCAACTAATCCTGGGAGCTCACTGTGGGTTGCATGGACAAAGAGCCCATTGGGATCAGCGATTCTCCTTCTCCAAGTAGAAGAGGCTTTCTCAAGCTCAGCTTCTCCCTCTGTAGGGAAGACAGCAACATCTCATGGGCCCAATGTTGTCAGGTCCTGGGTAGCTGGCTTTCCTAATTGCTGTCAACAACTGGCATCCAAATCCAGATTGCCTGGCCTCAAGCAGTCTGTGGGTCCTTTCATTGATAAGGTTGCTTTTGTGTTTGCCCTATAGAAAGGGATGATGTTCCTTTCTTGATACATGGCAACTTTGTCTGGCTAACCCTGGGCTTGTAAGTTTTTCTTCCCCTCCTACTTGCCCCATCCCAAATAAATAAAGCTTATTCCTTTACCCATGCCATCACGCATTGTGAGATTCATCCAGAACCCCAAAGCTTAACCCAGATGGAGCCCAGCTTACACAACTGTTCCAAATTAGCTCTGGGGAAAATAAAGCAAAATTAGATTGACACAGACATTCAAAGTCCTCTATTCTGGTCTCAAGGAACACTGGTGGTGCAGTGGTTAAGGCATTTGGCTGCTAACCAAAAGGTCAGCACTATGAACCCACCCACTGCTCTGTGAGAAAAGATGAGTCAGTCTGCTTCCATAAAGATTTAGAGCTTTGGAAACTCTATGATGAAGTTCCACTCTGTCTTTTAGAGTCACTCTGAGTTGGAATCAACTCAATGACAGTGGTTTTTTTTTTTAATTTTAGTTTTATTCTTTCTACACCAAATGCAAGCCCTACCCCACTGAGTAGCTCCAATCAGTTCTTTACCTTAATATATACCATGTCCACCAACACACACTTAAAGACCCTTTAGTTTTTCTTGGTAGGCCTTCCTGCCCCTCAAGGCCCAGCTCTGATCCTCATTATCACTGTGGAATAAAGAACTTGGTTAGGTCCCTTGACTCTGGTTTGTGAAAATAACCCAAACAATCAAGGTGCCTTTGTTTTCCAAAATAGCTGGGCAAGTAAGGGCTATATGGGTCCCATACCTGACCAACTAACTTCAGGAAGGGAGAAGGGGAGTGGCCTAATAAAGTCATGCATATTCATTGATTGGATTGATCATTATGTGTTAAGGCCCAAGTTATGCATATTCATTGAGGTTCCAATGACTAGAGGACCCGGAACCTGGGTCAGCATTTGGCTGCTAACCAGATCAGGGCTGTTCAACCCATGGGCTGTTCTGTGGGAGGAAGATGAGACAATCTACTTCCATAAAGATTTACAGCCTTGGAAACCCAATAGGGGTCACTATGAGTTGGAATCGACTAGATGGCAGTGGGCTTGGGGGTTCTGGGATCTGTGAGAACTTCCCTGGGGCAGCGGCATCACTAGGGTTGGTGTCACCCAGTGTAATAACTCCTTGTAACACATACCCTCATGGAACAGCAAGCCCATGAACCCCACCACAGATGCCTGGGCCTCTCTCCCCCCACCTTCCCCAGTCCATAGGTAGTCACCTGGCTGTGCAACCCCACCATTCCCTGTCCTGTCCCAGCAGCTCGTTGCTGTTCCTCCCCTCTGCTGTGAGCAAAGGCCCACGGCAGAAAACCTACTCTCTGCCCAATAGTGGGTGCCGCTGCCCACCTACCAGCCCGCACCCTGACTGGTGGGTGATAGGGCTGTGAGGGAGTGACGAGGTTCCACTCTAGAGGGGTGGTAACACCAGTCCGAGAGACTGCCATTGCCCTAATCCACCCCACCCCCCACCCCCCACGACAGGCAATGATTTGGTGTCACTACTCTGACAGTGTTAGGGGTGCAGTCTGCAACCCCCATAATTCCCTAGTGATGCAACTGCCCTGGGGACAAGGGGAGCTCCATTCCAGGAACTCTTCCAGACCTTGCCTGATGCCTCTCTTTGCTTGTATCCTTTCTGGTTATAATAAATGAATAATGTAGGTATAGGTAACCAAACCAAAACCAAACTCACTGCCCTCAAGTTGATTCCGACTCATAGTGACCCCTCCTTGGGTTTCCAAGTGGTATCCCTACAGAAATAGATTGCCCAGTCTTCCTTCCGAGGAGTATAGGTTACAGAGTCATTACAGAGAATTAACAAACCCATAAGGGCAATGAACCAGGAGGGACTGGTAGCAAAGAGTCAATTTGTATAGACCCAGCTCTGGGTAACTGGGTAATAGGGAAAGGATAGAGTCCTTCTGAATTGTGACCTAGTCCCAGTGGACTACAGAGAGAGACAGATAAGCCAGCTGAAGTGCAGACTCCTAGGCTTACGGCTGCTCCTGGATGACCTGGCCTCACGTGGCCAGTGATGTTTTCACCAGGCTCAGGATAGCCAGGGACAAGGTCTGATCTAACTGTAGGTGGTGAGGGTCAGAAAGTTATTAATATGGAAGTGGCTAGCAATGAGGTATGGAGATGTAGGAAAGTGAGACCTGGATCCATTTCCAGCTGGAAATTGGACTCATGCTGATCCTTGCTACACAGTTAGTGATAAAGGTGAGGTTTGCCCACCTTGCCCCTTTTAAAGAGCAGTTGGTAGCAACAGTGTCCTCCTCACGACCTCACATAATAGCTTCTGCAGAGCCAGCCACCTGACTATCAAAGGTCCTTGACTCCTTTGCATAGCATGCAGGTGTTGCTGTAAGTAATGCCCAGCCAGTCTCCTTGCATTCTGAGGGACCATGAGCTACTTCTTGCCATGGAAAGAAAGTTGAAATGATAAACGTAACTTCCAGCCCAGTGCTAAGAAACAAGTGCCTTCCTCAAACTGTCCCCATCCTCTGCCTAAATGGAGAGAATCCCAAGAGCCTAAAGGAAGCAACAAAATAGAAAGATCTTGGCTCCCTGAATGACCACACAAAAAGCTACCTCACCAGGACTGACTTTGACATGAGCAAGAACTGTTTTGTATTGTATCAAACACTGAGATTTCTGGGCCTTTCTGTTGCAGCAACTAGCGTTACAGCTCTAGCTGCCGTGACTGCTCTGTGCTTGACTGTCTACAGTACTTAAAGTCAACGCCATTTGATGCTATGCTTTATCTTAATTGAATGAAATATAAGAACCCCAACTCAAAATTTTTCAAGCAAGAAGGAACTTATCTCACATACAGGAAGTTCAGAGATAGGACAGTTCCTTGGTTGTCCATTGTTGTGAATTGAATTGTGTCCCAAAAAAGATATATAGAAGTCCTAGCCCTTGGAAGTGACTGAACAGGAATGGCTTAATCCTCAGTACCTATGACTGTGACCTTACAAAGAAACAGGATTTTTGCAGATGCAACGAAATAAAGATAACGTTATATTAGATGAAGGTGGGCTCTAAATCCAATGACTGGTGTCCTTATAAGATGGGGAGATTTGAAGCCAAACATTAAACAGACACACAGAGAAGGAAAATAGCCATGTAAAAATAGAGACAGAGATCAGAGTGATGGATCTACAAGCCAAGGAAGGCCAAGGCTTGCAGCAACTTGAGGAGAAGCAAGGATGGATCTTTCCCTAGAGCCTTCAGAGGGAGCAGGGCCCAGCCAACAACTTGATTTTAGACTTCCAGCCTCCACAATGGTGAAAGAGTAAATTTCTGTTGTTGTAAGCCACCTAGTTTGTGGTAATTTGTTACAGTGGCTACAGGAAATTAATACAACTCTCCTTAGCATGCTGGCTTTTGTCCTTGTATTTGTCCATCCATGGTCACAAGGTGGCTGGCTGCAACACCTCTAGATTTCATCTCCTCTTACAACATCTATGTTCAAAGCCTGGGAGAGAAAATGTTCCTTTTTTAAGAATATGAGTCTTTCCCAGAATTCCCTCAGAAGGGAATTGCTCATTCTCAAACCATAGCAAAAAGAAAAACAAACAAATGTTGCCATCAAGTTGATTCTGACTCATGATGAACCCATGTGTTACAGAGTAGAACTGCTCCATAGGGTTTGTTGTCTGTAATCTTTATGAGAGGAGCCCTGGTGGCTCAATAGTTAAGTGCTCTGCTGCTATCAAAAGTTGGCAGTTTAAATACATCCAGCAGCTTCTCAGGAGAAAAGCCTGGTGACCTGGTCCCACAAAGATTACAGCCTAGAAAACCCTTTGGGGCAGTTTTCCTGTCACATGAGGTCAGTGTTAGTTGAAATCAACGGCACCTAACAATAATTATCTCAATGGAAGCAGATCAATAGATGTTTCTTCCATGGTGCTGAAGGGTAAGTTCGAACCACCAGCCTTTAAGTTAATAGTCAAGTGTAAACTGTTTGTGCTACCCAGAGACCTATAAACCAAGGCAAGGGGCATGGAATCACCATGACTGGGTCAGACTAAGCACCATTCATGGCCTTAAACCCAGGGTACACAGGGTCACAGCCTCTAGATACCTAGAGTGGGGTGAGGCATGGCTACTGGGCAGGCCCTAGTATGCAAGCCAGATTCACATATTGTCCTCTTATCTTCCCAACCCTTTGAAGGGCATGAACTGCTGGGCAGGAGACCTACATTGTGAAATCACCAAGATTTCGTAGTTGTGGTATTGGAGAGAGACATTTTACAGGGTATTACAATCTTCAAGGAGTGCCTGGGTGGGGCAAATGGTTAATGCCCTCAGCTGATAACTAAAGTTTAGAGGTTAAAATCCACCCAGAGGACCCTTGGAGAAAGGTCTGCTTTCGAAAAATCAGCCACTGAAAACCCCAGGGAGCACATAGACACACAGGACATCACCATGAGCTAGAATCAACAAGACAGCAACTGGCTTACAATCCTTGAGACATGACAGAGAAACAGACCACTCTGATTGGAGTCACAATAAAAGGTCCTAGACAGTGAGAGAAAAATATAGAACAAAATTCAAAATAATAAAAAAAAAAAAGACCAGACTTACTTACCTGATAGAGACTTTTGGAACCCCTAAGACTATATATAGCCCTAGACATCCTTCAAACCTGGAACTGAACCCACCACCAGGGATCACCTTTCAGCCAAACAATTAGACACACCTATAAAGTGAACAATGATACTCATGAGGAATGTAATCCTCAGAACAACCAACCACACAGAACCACAAGAGCACCTTTTGCTCCCCGCCCCCCAAAAAAAAAGGCTCAGAAGGCAGGAAGAGACAGGAAAGAAGGGCAAATGGAAATGAGGAACCCAAAGAGGAAATGGGATTACACTGATGGGATTGCAACTAATGTCACAAAATGTGTAGAAATTATTGATTGGGAGACTAATTTGCTCTGTAAACTTTCACCCAAACCACAATTAAAAAAAAAAGAAATGACAGGAGTTTATAAATGATTACAATGAGAAGACCCTTATTCTTTGCTCAACACTAGTAATTCTTTCCTAGGTAGTGACACAGGCTTCAGTTTTGTCATTTGTTAAATATGAGTAATCTCTGAGATTCCAGGTCTTCTGATTCTAAACTCTTGAGGTCAAGAGCCGGGTCTTCATTTTTTTCTCAATATCCCTAAGACACGGCACCGTTCTCGGTGCTGGGTTGACGTTCAGTAGAGACAGTAGCCACACAAGAATTTTAATTCTGACACTGATTCTGTGAGAAAGCCTGACCTGCATGAGATGTAGTGATTTGGCGTGGTAGTGAAGCATGAAATCGAAATCTCATGCTGTGAGGATGACCTGCAAAAGCGAATCAGTTAGCTGGTGGGGGAGGCTGTGAGGTGCATTGCAAAAACCTTACGAGGAGGAGACAGACTGAGTTCAAATCCTGGCTCTGCCACTTACTGTGTGCCTTTGGGCAAGTCACTTAACTACTGAACTCCTGGCTCTACTCTGTAAAATGAGAGGTAATTTCAACATTGCAGGGTTGCTATAGAGCACATAGAGGGGCTAATAGACAATCATTGGCTTTATTATGTTGCTAGAGAATGCATTTGCTGCTGTTATGAATGATACTCTTTTTTTCTGTTAAATTCTCTATGATTACAATTTTGTAGGATTTACATATTGCTACTGTATACCTGGGAGCTCTGGTAGCATAGTGGCTAAGACACTTGCCTGCTAACCAGACGGCTGGCGGTTCAAACCCACCTGCCACTCCTCGGAAGGAAGGTTGGGCAATCCTACTTCCGTAGTGATACTGCCTCGGAAACCCAAGGAGGGGTCGCTATGAGTCGGGGCCGACTCGACGGCACATAACAACAACAACAACAGTATCACTGGGGAGGTCCCTGAGTGGCACAGTTAAGTGCTTGGCTACCAATGGAAAGGTTGGCAGTTTGAGTCCCTCAAAAGTGCCTTGGAAGAAAGGCCTGGCAATCTCTTTTGAAAAATCAGCCATTGGAAACCCTATGGAGCACTATTCTACTCTGATATACATGGCACTGATGATAAATGAGGAAACGCAGACTTGGGCTGTGGAAGGTGGAAGAAGGTTGCTAGGGCTGCTAAGGCAGGTTGGAACGTTCCGGTGACGAAAGAGCCAACAGCAGACTCAGGACTGGGGAAGGGCAGGAAGTTAGATTTATTTGAGCAAGAAATAAGGACCATCTCATTGCAATCATCCACAAACTCCATTTCTTAAAGACTTTTGTACTGGTAAAATATCTTTCTCTCCAAGACCACTACTATAAAATGTTGGTGATTTCAAAACTCTCATTAAACCCTTCCAGTCACCTGGCCACTCAGTTCTTTGACCCCTTCACCGACTCTTGTGGCCAGTGGCTTTCAAACTTGTTTGCTCATTCATCACTCAATTATGTGTGACTCAGTGGACATACGCACCATATATAAATACATACACCTACAGATATATAAGCGAGATAACTTTTTACAATACGCAACCTTCCTACATGCATCAGGCTCTGCTATTTCCTATTCTATTCCATTCCATTTTTATAAATAATGGTTACAACCCACTAACTTAATTTTATGCCTCACTAATGGCCTGTGTCTCCCAATTTGAAAAATAAGGCCCTAGGCTTCACTCCAGTTTTAGAAATCAAAAAGTTGAGGTGGAAGCAGCAATGGAGACAGAGAAGGAGTATCTAGTGAAGTGGGAGAAATGATAAAGAGAAACCTTCATTATCTCAATCCAAGTATGGCAGTCTATTTCATCACTTTCTGTCATTCAAATCCACTCCTTCTAGAACTCTAAATCCAAGCACTTTTCACCACCACCACCCCCCAAGAGAAAAACAGTAGCTGAAGGCAATGTGGAGTCAAGGGAGAACTTTCTAAGATGCTTTCTAAGATGCGAAAAAAGCTGAGTTTAAATGCTGACTGGAAAGTTGTTACTGCTGACTGGAAGCAGCCAGTGAAGAGGGAAAGATTAAAGATTGGGTGGGGGTGGGTTTGCTTAAACAGTAGAGCCAGGTCCCAGAGGAGGTTGAGGGCAGTTGCAGGTTGTTTCTGGTGGTCAAGAGAGGGTGACAGAGATGTGACATGGGGCCTGTTGTGGTTATTAGGTGCCATCGAGTTGGCTCTGACTCATAGCAACCTTATGCACAACAGAACGAAACACTGCCTGATCATGCACCATCCTCACAATCCTTGAGATACTTGAGCCCATCGTTGCAGCCACTGTGTCCATCCATCTCGTTGAGGATCTTCCCTTCTTCACCGACCCTCCACTTCACCAAGCATGATATCTTTCTCCAGGGAATGGTTCCTTCTGACAACATGACCAAAGTAGGTGAGACAAAGTCTGGCCATTCTCGCTTCCAAGAAGCATTTCAGCTGCACTTTTTTCCAAGAGAGATTTGTTTGTTCTTCTGGCAGTCCATGATACTTTCAGTATTCTTCACCAACACCACAACTCAAAAGCATCAACTCTTCTTCAGCATGCATATGAGGTGACTGAAAATACCATGGCTTAGGTTAGGCATACCTTAGACTTCAAAGTGACATCTTTGCTTTTCAACACTTTAAAGAAGTCTTTTGCAGCAGATTTGCCCGGTGTAACACAACATCTGATTTCTTGACTGCTGCTTCCACAGATGTTCATTGTGGATCCAAATAATATGAAATCTTTGACAACTTCAGTCTTTCCTCCATTTATCATGATGCTGCTTATTGGTCCAGTTGTGAGAATTTTCATTTTCCTTATGTTGTGGTATAATCCATACTACAGACTGTAGTCTTTCATCTTCATCAATAAGTGCTCTACATCATCTTCACTTTCAGCAAGCAAGGTTGTGCCACCTGCATATTGAAGGTTGTTAATGAGTCTTCCTCCAATCCTGACGCCACTTTCTTCTTCATATAGTCCAGCTTCTCAGATTACTTGCTTAGCATACGGATTGAATAAGTATGGTGAAAGGATACAACCCAGATGCACAACCTTCCTGATTTTAAACCATGCAGTATCCCCTTGTTCTGTTTGAATGACAGCCTCCTGGTCTATTTACACATTGCTCATGAACACAATTAAGCGTTCTAGAACTCCCATTCTTTTCAATGTTATCCATAATTTGTTATGATCCATCCAGTCGAATGATTTTGTATAGTCAATAAAACACAAGTAAACATCTTTCTGGTATTCTTTGCTTTCAGCCAAGATCCATCTGACATCAACAATGATTTACTTGGTGCCACATCCTCTTCTGAATCCAGCTTGCATTTCTAGAAGTTCCCTGTCAATACGCTGCTACAACAGTTTTTCAATTATCTTCAGCAAAATTTTACTTGTATGTGATATTAATGATATTGTTTGATAATTTCCACATTCTGTGGGATCACCTTTCTTTGGAATGGGTACAAATATGGATCTCTTCTAGTCAGTTTGCCAGGTAGCTGTCTCCCAAATTTCTTGGCATAGACAAGTAAGTGCTCTAGCATGCTGTCCGTTTGTTAAAACATCTCAGTGGATATTCCATTAACTCCTGGAGCCTTGTTTTTCACCAGTTCCTTCAGTGCAGCTACAATTCCTTCCTTCAACACCATTGGTCTTGATCACATGCCACCTCCTGAAATAGATGAACATCAATCAGTTCTTTTTGGTACAGTGACTCTGTGTATCCCTTCCATCTTCTTTTGATGCCTCCTGCATCGTTCAATATTTTGCCCATAGAATCTTTCAATATTGCAACTCAAGGCTTGAATTTTTTCTTCAGTTCTTTCAGCTTGAGAAATGAGTGAGTTCCTCCCGTTTTGTTTTCTAATTCCAGGTCTTTGCACATTTCATTATAATAATTGACTTTGCTTCTGGAGCTGCTCTTTGAAACCTTCTGTTCAGCTCTTTTATCTTGTTATTTCTTCCATTTGCTTTAGCTACTCTCCTTTCAAGAGCAAAATTCAGAGTCTCTTTAGACATCTGTTTTGGTCTTTTCTTCCTTTCCTGTCTTTTTACTGACCTTTTGCTTTCTTCATGTTTGGTGTTCTTTCTTGATGTCATCCCACAATTGGTGTTCAATGAATCAAATCTGTTCTTCAGATGGTCTCTGAATTTAGGTGGGATATGATCAAGGTCATATTTTGGCTCTCATGGACTTGTTTTAATTGTCTTCAACTTCAATTTGAACTTGCATATGAGCAATTGATGGTCTGTTCCAGTCAGCTCCTGGTCTTGTTTTGGTTGAAGATATTGAGCTATTCCATTGCCTCTTTCCACAGATGTAGTAAATTTGATTCCTATGTACTCCATCTAGTGAGGTCCCTTTGTATAGCAGTTATTTATGTTGTCAGGGGGGATAAAAGGTATTTGTTGTTGCTCTTGCAAAATTCTGTCTCTGGTGTCATTTCCATAACCAAGACCATATTTTCCAACTACCAGGATTCTTCTTCATTTCCATCTTTCACATCCCAACCACCAGTAATAATCAATTCATCTTGATTCCATGGTTGGTCAATTTAAGGCAGAAGAAGTTGGTAAAAATCTTCAATTTCCTCATTGTTGGCTTGACATGGGACAAATGCCAGTAAATAAGTAGGATGGAGAAGGGGGGAGCCTGGGGAAACCACCTTCTGTTTACTCCAAGAAATAGAGGTGACATCACCAGCTGGGAATTAGGAGGTGAGTGGGAGGTAAGAGGAGAAGGTTGGAAATAACCTTGATGGAATATGGAGGAGAAAACCTAGTCCTTACACTGGTAATAACCCTCCCTGCATAGGAATGGAGCATTCACAAGGCAGTTTCGTAACACTCCTCATTCAATCCTCTCAACAACCCAAGAGAATATTCTACTCTGTGCTTACTTACCTTGTTAACTGGGCACTCCATCCCTGTTAAAAATCAAACTAAACTCACTGCCATGAAGTCGATCCCTATTCATAGTGACCCCTTTCTAAGGCAGTAAATCTTTATGGAAGTAGATTGCCCTGTCTTCCTTCTCGAGAGCAGCTGATGGGTTTGAACCACCACCCTTCTGGCTAGCAGTCAAATGCCTTAGGTGTTACGCAACCAAACCTCCTTCCGTCCCTGTTTAAAAAAAAAAAAAAAAAAAAAAAACTCCCTGCCCTCAATTCAGATCCAATTCATGGCAACCCCTCCTTGGGCTTCTGAGGCAGTATCAGTATGGAAGTAGATTGCCCAATCTTCCTTCCGAGGAGTGGCTGGTGGATTTGAACTGCCAGCCTTCTGTTAGCAGTCAACATCCCTGTTAGGGATTGTAAATTTAAAAGGAAGCTTTCATTCTGTGGGAAGGTGCTATTGAATGGGAGAGAGGCAGGTGCCAGCCACACCTAGAAGCAGAGTCTTTGATGTGATGAAAAAATGTGAAGTTGTTCACTACAGATTCACTATAGTAAGTAAACACAAGTAAGCCCATGTTTATCTTGCTTACTGGGTAATCCGGTACTGGTTGCCACAATCACTCTCACTCAAGTTTGGAAGTGGGATTCTTGAAAGATTTCACAGCAACAGAGGACTCAGAATTTCACATCCAGGGACAGCCTTACTGTTTAGCCTCATAATTCAGGACCCGGTCAGATCTAGGGACCCAGGGCACTCCATCACCAGTTAACCAGTGGCCATTGAGTCACCCCATGTGCGTCAGAGTAGAACTATTCTCCATAGGATTTTCAAGGGCTGATTTTTTTTTTTTTTTTTTTTTAAGGTCAGAATGTTCCATATTTATTCAACTATCCTTTTTGTGTGTGTAATTTGGGTGGAAATTTACAGAGCAAATTCACTTTCCATACAGCATTTCACATACACTTTGTCTCATGACATTGACTACAATTTACCACAATGTAGCAGCTCCCCTCCCACTTCCTCCTGACAGTTATCTCTTCCCTGCATCCATCCCTCCATGCACTCCTGCCTCCCAAGCTGCCTCCCTGTGCATAAACAGCCCTTCTTTCTCCCATGATTGTTCTCTCCAAGGAGAGTAGCTACCTCAGGTACATGTTCAGCTCATATGCCTGTCTTTTGTTTGGCTGGAAGCCACAGGTGTGGGTTCAATTCCAGACCTGAAGGGCAGCTAAGGGCCACAGCCTCAGTGGTTCCACCAGGCTCTATCAGACCAGAAAACCTGGTCCCCCAAGGGCCAATATTTTGGGGAAGCAAATCTCCAGGCCTTTCATTCTGAGGCACCTCCGAGTGGACTTGAACCACCAACCTTTGAGTTAGCAGCTGAGCACATTACCTGTTTGCCTACCCAGGAGCTCTAGGGCACTCCAGGGACTGTGTTCTCTCTCTGGAGTGCTGCCTTTTTTCCCACCTTTCCTTATGCATCTTCCTGCTTCTGCTTCTTTTACCAGGAGGCCCAGTTCATCACCACCTCAAGGATCCTATCTGGGCACAGCCCTTACACCTAGGTTGGCACAGATCCAGGACCAATGAGATGTAGCCAAAAGGCACAGGGCCGTGCGGTTCAGAACAGAAAACTCTATGCCTTAGAAACAAACAGTTGGACAGTTTCTGTCAGGGCAGTCACAGGCTATACAGGATACTTTTAGTCAAGAGCCTTAATTCACCTTTCCAGGCCCATTGGCCTCACCTGGCCTTCAGCACAACCTCTCTTGGATATGTTCCTGTGAATAGTGACCAGGCACCTTCCCTGAGTCCAAGAGCCAGAAGAAGTATCTCCCATATTTCTTATAAGGGAGAAGGCCCAGATTTACACCTGAATACAAAGGGCCCACACAGGGACACCCACCCTCTGCTCTCCTCTGCCCCAGCCTCTGGCAGCCACTCCCTTGGCTGCCTTTGCCAAGACTCCAGCAGTGGTGAAAATATTTCAAGATTTTGGACACCTCATGGGCACAGAAATAGAAGAGAGTAAACCATGGAAAAAGCACAAGATTTTAAATCGGAAAGATCTGGATTTTAATCCCACCTCTGCTACTTACTAGCTATATGACTTTAGGCAAGTCACTTTAACCTCACTAAACCTCAGTTTCTTCATCTGTGAAGTGGGAGTAATCATATTCAAGTCACAAGGTTACCCTGAGAACGGAAAGAAACACTGTGTGTGAAAAACCCAGCTCCCCACTTGGCACATGGCAGCTGCTCTGTGGGAGGAAAGACCTCACAATCTGCTTCCCTAAAGATTCCAGCCTAGAAATCCTATGCGGGCAGTTGTACTTGTCACATGGGGTCATTGTCTTAGTTATCTAGTGCTGCTAGAAATACCACAAGCAGGTGGCTTTAAGGAAGATAAATTTATTTTCTCAGGAGGCTAGCAGTCCGAATTCAGGGCGCCAGCCCTATAGGAAGGCTTTCTCTCTGTTGGCTCTGGAGGAAGTTCCTTGTCTCTTTTGAGTTTCTGCTCCTGGGTCTTCATATGGCTTGGCATATATCTTCCCCCTTCTCTGCTTGTCTGCTTACTTGACTTAATTTGCTCTCTTTTTTTTTTTTTCCTTTTCTTTTATTGTGCTTTCTGTGCAAGTTTATAGAGCAAAGTTTGTTTTACATTCAACATTACGTGTACATTTAGTTTCACTCCCCATTTACCATCCCCAACCCTAACCCAGTCTCCTCCTCTCCCTGCCCAGTAACACCCCCCTCCCCACCATGCCCCTCATAGTTATGCACTCCGTGTGTCCTGCATTTCCTCTGTGCGAATGTTGCCCCTCTGGTGCCCTGTGGTCAATTGCTCCAAGGGATGCATTTCCATAGAGCATGTGGGTGCATCACCCTGGGTTGAGTGGTCTGCAAGTACATCTTGTTTACTATTGGGCTGAGAGCCAGCCCCTGGGAGTGAGGTTTGTTGGTTGTTTTTTTTGTTTGTGTGTTTGTTTGTTTGTTTAATTGTGATTTGGGTGAAAATTTACAGAGCAAAACAAAGGCATATTGAGAAATGAATAACTAGAGAATATGTTCACTTTTCCGGGAAAGATGGGAATTTTACAGAGAAACTTTTTAATCTACTGAAATAGCCCCCCAACTTCAGGATTTCAACCAGCCTATTTCTAGGCAAAAGTGCTCTGGTCATGCAGTGGTTAAAGCATTCGGCTGTTAACCAAAAGTTTAGTAGTTTGGACCCACCAGCCATTCTGTAGGAAAAAGATGAGGCAGTCTGCTTCCATAAAGATTTACAGCCTTGGAAACCCTATGGGGCAGTTATAGTCTGTTCTCTAGGGTCACTATGAGTCAGAATGGACGTGAGGGCAGTGAGTTTTGTTGTTGGGGTTTTTTTTTTTTTTGGTAATTTGTTTTGGTATTTCTGGGCAAGGCAGCCTTCTGGGTACATCTCAAATAACACCTGTGAGTCTACCTCACTCACAAGTTCAGCCTGTCAAGGCCCTGATTGCAAAGAAAGGAGTCCTGAGTCAATTACCTTCCTTCCTCATTGTTAAGATAGTCTCCATATCAGTCAGTATCCCAGGAACAAACAGAGAGAATGTACCCATAAGGGCTGACTAAGGATGTAATGATTCAAAAAGGGGTGGGCAGGAATGAGGGAAACCAGCTAGGGATGGTGACACACCCTGGGGCTAGCAACAGCTGGAAGCCAGTGTCACTCTGAGGCTTGAGAATACAAGGGAAAAGAAGCAGTTTGCAGACCCCAGTGAGACCTCGAACCTCAGGAGAGGGCTACCTGACAGAAGCTGTGGCCTTCAGAAGAGGCGCAGAGACACTGCTCACCAGCAGCTCTGCAGGCAGTGAGCCAGGAAAATGAGCATCCCACCCTCTTCTCACCCTCCAATTCCTGCTGGAGCCTCCTTCCACTGAACGGGAAACCAGAGGGCAAGAAGTCTGAAATAGTTCACAGAAGTCACCCTGCTGAGCACAGAGTAGGTGGAGCAGGGTGGAGAGCAGGCCTGGAGGGGCCAATAGGGAACATCCAGCCTATCTATGCCAGTGACTCTCCCCTGCTTCCTTTGGTCACGTTGGGAAACTGAAGCACATGTGGCTAAGCCTGGAGAATCTGCACTCTATACCAGGCAGAGACTGACAATTATAGGAAGAAAGCACAATAACAATGGTTTGTTGTTCTGAAGGAAGGAGGAAGGCAATGTGCTTTTCTGGTCAGCACCATGGCAACCACTAGGATCTGCCACTAGGACCAAGTCCAGGGAACAGCTAGAAGTCACTTTTTCCATCACCCACCCATTCCATTCCCATTCCCTTTCCTTCCTCCTTGTCTTCAAACAGTAATTCCCCTTGTTGCATTCATTCCCAAGTACAGTTTTTAGGAGAACAATGGATGGCACTCTGAGTGGAGGCTGGGGGCAATGGCAGAGATAGATGTGATCCTGGGAAGGGAGTAAGTGGAGAGGAGGCAACAGAATGAGGTGGCACAGGTGTTTCCAGAAAACCCAGAGTGAAGGAGAGGGGACTATGAGGAAGCGCAGCTCTCTGTGAGGGGTGGGCCAGCAACCTAACACTTTTAGACTATTGCCAACAAGCAGCTTTTATGGTGTTGGCACCATGAAGACATATCAAGTTTGGCTGCCCCTGCTTCTGCCCCTGCCACAAGGATGGAAGGAGAGGGCCCAGATGAAAGAGGCTTTTTATTCATCCTTTCTTGTAAATATACCAAAATGGCTACCCGTGAGCTATAGACTCTAGACGGAAGGGCACTAGGGCTTCAGTGAGACTACTGGAAGAAGAAGGATGGGTGATCTTTTTCCTTCAGGAAAGCAAAGACAAGGAAGGGACAGGACCACAGCTTCATTTGTGAGCTGCTTTATAACACTATTTTTTTTTTCCTATCACCTTGATTCATTTATTTTTTCATTCCATCCACCAATGAATACGTACTGCGCATACATTGTGTGCCCACATCATTCTTGCTTCTCAGCATACTGCTGCAAAAAATATATACAAATGACCATGCCCTAACAATTCTTACTTTCTGGATTGGCAAAAATTAAAAATATTAAGTAAAGTGTTGACTAGGATACAGAACAACAGGAATTCTCACTCACTGTTGGTGTGATGCTTATGATACAATCCCTTGGGAGAGCCATTTGAGACGGATCACATAGAGAAGCTGTGTGTACTATCCAGCTTTTAGTTATTTGATCAAGAAAAAATCTTCCACTTATATACAAAGGCTCATATAAGAGAAAATTTATTTCAACCTCGTGTGTCAAGAAGTATCCAGAGTCTAAGCTTTTACTTTCTATGCAAGATAACAAGTTAGCCTGCCACAGTTTCATGAGTTCTAGAAGGAGACAAGAAGCTCCTGGTAAAAACCAAAAAAAACCAAACTCACTTCCATTGAGTCGATTCCAACTCATAGTGACCTCATTGGGTTTCCAAGGTGGTACCTCTTTACAGAAGTAGATTGCTCCATCATCCTTCTGTGGAGCAACTGGTGGGTTTGAACCACCAACCTTCTGGTTAGCAGCCAAATGCCTTAGGCACTGCACCACCAGAGCTCCTGGTATGACACCATTTTTTTAATGGTAACTAA
>NW_006921627.1:11451884-11453190 GCF_000298275.1 Orycteropus afer afer
AGCCTGGTATTGGTACAATGACAGACACATAGATCAGTGGAACAGCAATAGACCCATCCACCTATGGACAACTGATCTTTGACAAATGGCCAAAACTCATTAAGTGGGGAAGAGACAGTCTTGTTAACAAATG
Source organism: Orycteropus afer afer (assembly GCF_000298275.1). NCBI lineage: Eukaryota > Metazoa > Chordata > Mammalia > Tubulidentata > Orycteropodidae > Orycteropus > Orycteropus afer. The sequence goes on from NW_006921627.1 coordinate 11,452,018, forward strand.
CTGCTGGCAAAACTGGATAACCATTTGCAGAAAAATGAAACAAGATCCATACTTCATACCATAAACAAAAATTAACTAAAGATGGATCAGAGACTTAAATGTAATATCTAAAACTATAACATTCATCAGAGAAAAGATAGGGGCAAATATAGGAGGCCTTAACATATGGCATAAATAGAGTATCAAACAACTAAAAATGCACAAACAGCAGAAGATAAACTAGACGATTGGGACCTTTTAAAAATTATATTCTTATGCACATCAAAAGACTTTTCCAAAAGAGTGAAAAGAGAACCTACAGACTGGGAAAAAGTATTCTGCATATCCAACAAGGGACTTATCTCTAAAATTTATAGAAAAAGCAAACACTTGAACATCAAAAAGACAAACAATCCAATTAATAAATAGGTAGAAGCCATGAACAGACACTTCACCAAAGAAGATATTCAGGCGGCCAACAAACATATGAGATGCTTGCAATCATTAACTATTAGAGAGATGCAAATCAAAACAATGAGGTATCATCTCACTCCAGTCATAATTACAAAGTTCAACGAGACAGAAAATAACAAATCCTGGTCAGGGTATGGAAAGATTAGAAATCTCATACACTGTTGGTGGGATTGTAAAATGGTACCACTGTGGAAAATGGTATGCTGCTTCTCTAAAAAGTTGGAAATAGAAATATCATTTGATCCAGCAATCCCACTACAAGGTATATGTCCCAAAGAAGTGAGAGCTGGGGGTATGAAAGATATATGCACATCCATGTTCATCGCAGCACTATTCACAATAGCAAAGTGATGGAAACAACCTAAGTGTCCATCAATAGATGAATGGATAACCAAACTACGGTACATACACACAACAGAATACTATGCAACACTGAAATATAATGAAGAATCTACAAAACACCTCATAATGTGGATAAACTTGGAGGACTTTATGCTGAGTAAAATAAGTTAATCACAGAAGGACAAATATTGTAGGAGTCCACTTGTAAAAAGTCAAGGAAAAGTTTACACATTGAAGGAAATTTTCTTTATTGATTACCATGTATGGGAGGGGAGGAAAAATTGCTAGATAGGTACATGATATGTATTGATTTAGGTAAAGGTAAAGACAATATACCAAAAGCACATGACCAGAATAATACTAAGGAAAAGGAAGACA
>NW_006921627.1:11454610-11462781 GCF_000298275.1 Orycteropus afer afer
GACAGAGTAGGAAGAAAAGCCTGGCAATCTACTTCTGAAAATTCCCCAATAAAAAACTCTATGGGTCACAACAGAATATTGTCCGAAATATGCTTCCCTAGGTTGGAAGGCATTCAAGAAGCACAGTGACTGCAACAATGGACTGACTCCAGCACGCCAACCACCATGAAGATGATGCAGGACTGGACATCACTTTGGTCCACTGTTCCATGACTTAGAGCCGACTCAGTGGCTCCTCTCAACAGTAATATGTATATGTATTTGTAAATGTAGAATGTTGTTGTAGTTAGGTACCATCAAGTCAGTTCTAATTCACAGCGACCCCATGTATAACAGAATGAAACACTACCCGGTTCTATACCATCCTTACAGTAGCAGGTATAGTTGAGCCCATATTGCAGTCACTGTGTCAATCCACATCATTGAGGGTCTTCTTCTTTTTCTCTTACTCTCTACTTTACGAAGCATGACATTCTTCTCATGCTGGGTCCCTCAGAGACTGATCCCTCCTGATAACATGTCCAAAGAAAGCAAGACAACATGCCACCATCCTCACTTCTAAGGAGCATTCTGCCTGTGGGGTGTTTTTTTTTTTTTCATTCCAACTCAGATTTGTTTGTTCTCTGGCAGTTCATGGTGTATTCAATATTCTTCACCAACACCGTCATCCAAATGCATCAATATTTCTTTGGTCTTCCTTTTTCTTTATCTGCCTTTTGCATGCATATGAGGCAACTGAAAATACCATGGCTTGTGCGTCTTAGTCCTCAAAGTGACATCTTTCTTTTTAACACATTAAAGAGTTCTTTTGCAGCAGATTTGTCCAAAGCAATACATCGTTTGATTTCTTGACTACTGCTTCCATGAATGTTGATTTTTGACCAAAGTAAAATGAAATCCCTGACAACTTCAATATTTTCTTTGTTTATCATGACGTTGCTTATTGGCCTAATTGTGAGGATTTTTGTTTTCTTTATGTTGTGTTGCAATCCTTACGGAAGGCTGTAGTCTTTGATCTTCATCAGTAAGTGCTTCAATCCCTCTTCAAAAATGGCTGCAGCTGTACATCATCAACATGGAACTGCCAGAAATTCAAGCCAGATTCAATAGAGGCTGTGGAATGAGGAATATTATCACTGCTATCAGATGGATCTTGGCTGAAAGCAGAGTACAAGAAAGATGTTTGCCTGTGTTTTACTGAGTGTGCAAATGCATTCGAGTATGTGGATCATAACAAATTATGGATAACATTTTTTAAAATGGAATTCCAGAACACTTAATTGTGTTCATGAAGAACCTGTACATAGACCAAGAGGCAAACATTCAAACAGAGGAAAAGGTGTGTGCCAGAGTTGTATCCTTTCACCATACTTATTCAATCTGTATGCCAAGCAAATAATCCAATAAACTGGACTGTATGAAGAAGAAAATGGTATCAGGATTAGAGATGTAGCATAATATGTTGTTGCTGTTAGGTGCCGTCGAGTTGGTTTTGACTCACAGTGACTATGTACAACAGAATGAAACATTGCTCGGTCCTGTGCCATCCTCACAATCACTACCATTGACTTGAACACACAGGAGTTTATTCTCTTACAGTTTTGGAGGTTAGAAGTTTGATTTTGGGATTCATCTCTGCCTCTTGCTCCCAGCCCACTGAAGCTGGAGGCTTTTCTTAACTCAGGCAACTGCTGGCTGCTGAGGCTGACAAACCCAGGGTCCACAAGTAAAAAGACACAGTTCTGATATTACCAAACCACATGGCAGGCCATTGACTCACGTATATTAAGTCCCAAGATCAGCAGACAACATGGCAGGCTGCTGAACAATGACCTGGCTACATGCAGGATTCAAGTGTGCCAAAAGCTAGAGACAGTCTTCAAAGTTGCTTCTTATAAAATGGAAGCAGACCACATCTCTGAGGCAGCTACTCAGCTGCTCACAGTAGATTCCACCATGGAGTTGATTACCAGTCTCATCATGGGGAATACTACATCCAGCTGCCCAGCCACTCAAAACCAGGCCCAGCCAAGTTGACACATAACCTTAACTACCACAGCCAGGCACTATTTTAGGCACTTCCTAAAATTCCCATGTGGGCACCTTGTGAGTGGAGGCCCAGACCTGGTAGTTCTGGACTCAGCTCTAGGGTCCTTGGGACAAGTGATTTCCCTTCTTGGGTGGGTCTCCAAAGTGGTATCTGTGATCCAAGCTCTGGAGGGAGGGCTCTTGCAGCTTTAACCTCCTAAGTTTCTCAGCCAGAACCTCTCCAGGCACCTTCTTCAAGCTGCAGATAGGCCCCCTAATCCTTCTGATTTACTCTTTCGAACAGGCAAAAACACCCTGGCACGCCCAAGGAACGACCAGACATTTCTTTGTGTGTGGTTTTGGCAGGGGGGCATGTTTTCCTCTGTAGCTGCTGGCCACAGCCCATCCTTGGCACACAGATAAGTCCCGCGTATCTTGGTCCAAGCCAGGGAGGGGCCCTGAACTCAACTCTTGAGGGACGGAGCCGCGCTGCGATTCAGGGCCCAAGAGAAAAGCGAGGCAAGGGGGTGGGGAATATCTACCCGCAGCAAATGTCACCCTGGGCCCAGCCCCAGAGCCTCCTCGGTTCTCCGCCCTCCCGCGGGACAGCACCTCCCGGTCCGCAGCGGGTGCGCACAAACTGCCATTTAATCTCGAAGAGAAAGGATCCCTGTCTCCTCAACGAAAGGGTACCCCAGGGAAAGGGCAAGGAAGAGGCGCAGCCCTGGAATCCCGGGAAGCGTCCAAAGGCCCAGTCACCACAAAGCCTCTTCCTGAAGCCTTGGCCCCAGAAAACAAAACGAGCACAGAACATGCAAAACCCCTGGAGAGAGCGCGGACCGTGGGGCGGCCGAGCTTTAGGCCGGCGCGAGGGGCCAAGAGGCCGAAAACAGGCCCCGAGAGCACGAAGAGAGCTGACAACACAGACAAGGCGGCACCCCTGAGGGCCCGCCCGTTCCCAAGGCCCAGCTTGATACGGGTGCGGCCGCGGGGTGGATACAGAGGGGGACTGATTCATCTCCCACTGCCGCAGTGAGTCATCCACAGCAACAGTGTCTCCACAAAGCAGGCCCTGTTCCACTCACATCGTTCTGGCGTCGCCCCCTCGCGGCCACACCAGGGCGCGCAGACGGAATCCCCAGCTCCGGCTCACCTGGGTCGTAAGTGCAGAGCTGTAGTCTCCCGCCCCGGGCCTCCCTGTTCCTACCCCGCCTCTGCCAGGCTTCTTCGCACCCAGCTCTCATTGGCTCGCTACCAGCGTCTGAGCCCTAGCAAAATGCTGACAATTAGGGTATCGAAGGGAAGAATATATGGTGCTCATTGTAGTACCTTTTTTTTTTTTTTTTTCAGTTTTCCTGTAGATATGAACATTTTCCAAATAAAAAGTTGAGGAGAGAGACCCCCTCCCTCCATCCCGCTGTGTCTCTCTCCACCTCTCCTTCCTTTCTCTACCTGTTCTTTGTCATAGAGTTGATTCTGATTCACGGTAACCCTATGTGTGCAGAGCAGAAGTTCTCAAGTAGAGGTTTTTCAAGGCTGTGGCCTTCCAGAACCAGACCACCAGAACCTCAGGGTGACCTAGTGGTAGCTGAGAGCTTAACGTTTGCACCACCCGGGGACTTCTTGAACCATACAATTCTGCTTTTCCAAGAAAGTTTCTGGGCCTTTCCTGGGCATCCCAAGCCAAGTCCAAATTGGAACTGGAAGCCCAGATGCCTTCCTAACCCCCACCCCAACCCCCAGGAGGAAAGACCAGAAACAGCTTCCAGGAAGAAGGTGAGCAGTCACACCAAGCAGGTAGCCACACCATCCAACTCTGTCCCTAGCTGGAATGCAGGGCCTTGAGACCAGTCACCTCCCTGTTCTCTTCTCCACTAATCCCCACTCAACAGCACAGTGTCTTCTTCACATGTGGGCCCTCAATAAAAATGTACCAACTGAACAGATGAATCAGAGGCTTTGAGGTACAGGGGCGGAGCAGACAAAAACACAACACAGGGTTCTGTCCACTGCTCCTGATACGCTTACCCCAAAATTTCACAGGACTTCCTCATCAATGGCTTCTTCTCCTTCCCTCTCCCCCAAGAAACCAAGGCTCTAATAGGAAGCACCCAACCTGCTCACAGTGTCAGGCCAGGCAGATTCCATGCTGGGCCCAGCACCTTGACTCCCAGCCTGAAGCTCTGCCTCACCCAACCCTGGTCTGGAACAGTTGCCTATTTCCTGTTTCAGGGGCAGCTTGGCCTTGAGACAACAAAGAATTCACTGGAGATAACAGGACACTGGGCTGATTGTAGTCAATGTTTACTCAGTAGCATGCAACATTTTACAGGCACAATCTTATTTAACACTCAAGCATGATTTTATTTAAAACACACCAGGGAGATAGGTACTGTCATTGTGCCCATACTCAGAGAAGGAAATAAAGTGTAAGTAGTGGCTTAAGGATCATCAGTATTTAGGTAAGGAGCTCTGGTGACGCAGTGCCTAAGGCATTTGCCTGCTAACCAGAAAGTTGGCAGTTCAAACCCACCAGCTGCTCTGCAGAAGGAAGATGGGGCAATCTACTTCCGAGAAGATTTACCACCTTGGAAATGGGGGTCACTATAATTTGGAATTGACTTGATGGCAGTGGGTTTGGTTTGGGTTTCTTTTTCGTTTAATTCCACAATAACTCAGGGAGTCAGGGATTCTTCCCACTTTTCTAATCAGCTAATAGTCTCAAGAACAGAAAATGATTTGTCCAATGTGGCACAGCCCCATGCCTTCAGACGCCAAGTCCAGCACTATTTCTATTCTCCTCCACTGTTCCTCCCCCTTTCCACTCCCAAGCAACAAACATGACTCACTGTTTTAACTTACTCCACATCCAGACTTCAGCACCCAGTAATTCTCCCTTCTGATAGCTTTTGCATCTTGAAAACAAAGCTAAACACATCCCCCTGCTAGAGCGTGCGCTCCATGGAGACGAGAGTTATTTTTCTCAGCTTTGTTCACTGCTAGGTCTGTTTTCAGTACCTAGAACAGTGAATGCCTGCCTGTCTTGGGACTCAGTGATTTTGTATCAAATGAATGAAACTTCCACACAAATGTGGCCAGAGAACCCCTAACAGGTCTCAAAAGAATTTGGAAGAATAAGAAAGGAAGGATGGGGGGGGGTTAGGTTTGGGTGATGTGTAGTTAAGTTTGTGTGTCACCTTGGCTGGGCCTGATTGAGTGGCTGGGCAGCTGGATGTATTTATTTCCCATAGTAAGACTGGTAATTAACTCCATGGTGGAATGTATTGGAGCAGCTGAGTAACTGCTTTAGGGATGTGGTCTGCTTCCCGTAGGTAAGAAGCAGCTTTAGGAATGGTCTCTAGCTTATGGCACGCTTGAACCCTGCAGGTAACCGTGTCATTGATGAACAGCCTGCCATGCTCTGCTGACCTTGGGACTTTCAGTGGACTTAGATCAATGGCCTGCCATGTGGTTTGGTAACACTGGGACTGTGCTGTTGTATTTGTCAACCTTGGGCTTATTAGCCTCAGCAGCCAGCAGCTGCCTGAGTGAAGAGATGCCTCTAACTTCAGTGGGCTGGGAGCAAGAGGCAGAGCTGAAGCCCAAGGTCTAGGGGCTTTCACATAGCCCATAGGGCCTGGCACTGTCAACTCGGACTTCTAGCCCCAGGAACTGTAAGAGAATAAACTCCTGTTTGTTCAAGCCATCCCATTTGTGGTATATTCTTGTCAGAGTGGCACTAGATAACCAGAACAGGTCCTAAATCTCCCCAGGAAAGAAACATGCCTCCTAGGACTCCTTTGCCAGCAGTTTTCAGGTCTCATATCCCAGCAGGGTCAAAATGCTTCCTCAAATCTACCCTTGAACTTGTTTTCACATTCCACACATACCTTTGGGCCAGGAAGTAAGGTTGGCATCTTCCTGGCTCCCCATGGCTGCTGCTTAAAGTAGTTACCCCTCCCCACTCCTGAAATTCCTTGTAAACTGTTGGGGGAAAATTACTGAAACATACAATGTACTCCCAACCCAGAAAACCCATTCACAAAAATAAAGAGAAAAGTTTTATTGTTGAATAAGCATTAAACCAGAACGTGAGGCATCACAGGCAGTCCACTAAGAGATTGCAAAGACTAAGAAATCTTAACCATTATATAGGTAAGGGGGTGCAATCATTGCATTCATATTTTAAAGATAGTTTTTAATTTTCTGATCCTGCTGGCTCAGAGATAGGGCCGGGCCACCTAAGTCTATGCTAATCTCCTTCCAGGAAAAACAGGAAGGTAGGGGAGTCTTGTCTCACTTACCTTGGTAGAGGGTCAGCAAAAAAGAGGAAGAACCTCAATGAGATGGATTGACACAGTGGCTGCAATGCAAATGCAACGCAAACACTGCTGTGGAGACGGATACAACTCACAGCGACCCCTCCTTGGGTTTCTGAGGCAGTATCATTACAGTAGATTGCCTAACCTTCCTTCTGAGGAGTGGCTGGTGGGTTTGAACCACCAGCCTTCTGGTTAGCAGGCAAATGCCTTAGGCACTATGCCACCAGACCTAACAATAGCAGAGAAGAATTACCTGAAGTTACATTTACATACTTTTTAGAAAGACAAAGAATTTACGATTGCAAATAATCTAAAGTGAGTTCTAAAGAAAGCAGTGGAGAAGGGGAGCGCTTCCCCTACTTTTACCAGGGGAATTTACCCATTTATTTTCCACGTGTATTGTCCTTACAATCTGTCCTTTAAGAATGAAGGCATACAGTTTACCACCCTTGCCTTTCTTGCTGTCATCTTGCTTCCTGATCACTCCCCCTCATTCCCTAAAGACTGAGCTCCAAGCTCCACCTTCCTCTTCACTCCCACTCATCCCATTATTCCCAACCATGTTGGTGACCCACCCATCACTATGGCCTTTCTATCCCTTGTCCTCTTCCTTTCTGACAACCATTTCCTCCAACTCATCTTCCCATTTCCCGGGCCACACCTGGCTCTTGTCATTATCTGAAATTGCACCTTCTCCCCAGGCATCATCAGTTCCTTCATTCCATTCTGACCACCTGCACAAGGTTCTCCTTTGAAGCAGTTCTTTGGTGTCACAGAGACCTGGTGCTCATCGTCTCTGTCTAACTTGCCTTCTCTCTTCATTCTGCAAAGAGTCGATGGATCCTCTTTAGGTATAGTCCCTTGAAAGAGTCCCCAGTTCCTCTCCATCTCTCTCCTCCCATGATGGAGGCAAGAATTCTACCACGGACCAACTAGTGCCTCACTCTCATCCTTTAGTCTGAGATACTATGCTGTGTCTTCAGACAGCCCTTCCCTGGCCAATCTATCTAAGTAATTTTCCCCATTTTTCTATATTGCTACCCCTTGTTTATTTCCATCAGTGCCCTTTTCTCAATTTATAATAACATGAAAATCTCTACCACCTCCAGGCTGGAAGTTCAATGAAGACAGGAGGCTTGCCTGTTTGTTCTCCACTCCATCCCTAGCACCCCACACAGTACCTCATACATATGGGTTAATGAATGAATGAATCTCTCACTTTTTTTCTCAGAGTAGCAACAGCACAAATGGGAGTCTGACATTCCTGGAACTGAATCCCAGCTTCACCACTAGTTGTGTGATTTGGGATAAAGCACTTTAACCTCTTTGAACATCAGGTTCTTTCTTTGTAATGTGGGGCTATCTGACAAGATAGTTTTGATGACTATATTAAATAATATATATAAAGTGCTTACCACTTGGTGCATGGTCAACAAATAAGTACCTAACATCACTGTATTTGACACATTCAAGGAAATGCAGACTGCTTGGGCAGTTCTTAACTTTTTGAGGGGGAAGTCACAAGTCACTTTGAGAGTTTCATTAAAACTATAAAACTTCCTACAACCATGGGAGATCAGAAGGGCAGTATTTGCACAGGGAGATAGGTCAGAGGGCAGGAATGCATAGGAAAGGACACAGGGAAAAGGTAACCACTGGGAGAAAGTGGGAAAAGAGCTGTTACATTGTGGGGATTGCAATCAATGTCATGAAACAAGATATGTATGAACTGTTGCATGGAAAATGAATTTGTTCTGTAAACTTTCACCCAAATCACAATTAAAAAAAAAAAAAAGATAACCTCTCCCACAAAAAAACTAT
>NW_006921627.1:11463821-11465562 GCF_000298275.1 Orycteropus afer afer
GAGTTTGAACTGCCAGCCTTCTGGTTAGCAGTCAAGTGCCTTAGGCACTATGCTACCAGAGCTCCCTATCCATTGTATCTCCCCTAAATACTTCAGAGGGTCTCTGCCCGCCTGTCTACACTTCAACCACCTCCCTCAATGCCCATCTCTTGGGAATTTAAATTATCTTGGAGCAGTGAAATATCACAACGAGTCCTCAAGTGGGCTGGTAGTTTCAAGGGAAGAAGTAATAAACAAGTTTGTCTCCTATCTTTCACAAATTTAAACTATGGCTTTGATTGTGTTTGTCACAGAAATGTTATTCTGTCCATAATTATTATTACAATCCTGAAGATTACACATGGCTTTCCAGGATGGCTTTAATTAGCAGTTTACCTTGGCTAAGTTTATTTTCCTGTCATTTGCATGTTTTTGTTTTCTTTTTTACGTTCATGTACATATATTTTATATCACCTAACATTACAATGAAGAATTCTTTTTCTTTTCTTTTTCACAATCATCAGCACTATCATTTATTTCCAAAGCTTTTATGTCACCCCTAACAGAAACTTTGTAGCCAGTAAGCAATAATTCCCCAATCCTTCCCTCCTCCTCAAAAAAACTCACTGCGATCAAGTCAATTCCAATGTATAGAGAGCCCCCACTGGGTTTCCAAGGCTGTAAAGCTTTATGGAAGCAGATCACCTCATCTTTCTTCTGCAGAGTGGCTGATAGGTTCAAACCACCAAGCTTCTGGTTAGCAGCCAAATGCCTTAACCACTACACCACCCAAGCTCCTTTCCTTATTGTTGTTATTGTTGTTAGGTGCCGTCGAGTTGGCTCTGACTCATAGCAACTCTATGTACAACAGAATGAAATATGCCCCATCCTGTGCCACCCTCACAATCTTTGCCATACCTGAGCCCACCATTGCAGCCACTGTATCAACCCATCTCATTGAAGGCCTTCCCTTTTTCCTTGACTTTACCAAGCATGACATCCTTCTCCAGGAAATGGTCCCTTCTGACAACATGACCAAAGCAAATGAGATGAAGTCTGGCCATTTTTGCTTCCAAGGAGCATTCCAGCTGCACTTCTTCCAGGACAGATTTATTACTTCTTTTGGCAGTTCATGGTACTTTCAGTATTCTTCGTCAACACCACAACTCAAAAGCATCAACTCTTCTTCTGTCTTTCTTATTCGTTGTTCAGCTCTCACATGCATATGATGTGATTGAAAATATCATGGCTTGGGTTAGATACACGTTAGTCTTCAAGGACATATTTTTGTTCTTCAGCACTTTAAAGAGGTCTTTTGCAGCAGATTTGCCCAATGCAATACGATGTCTGATGTCTTGGCTGCTGCTTCAATTGGTGTTGATCGTGGAACCAAGTACTATGAAATCTGACAACTTGAATCTTTTCTCCATTTATCGTAATGCTGCTTACTGGTCCCGTTGAGAGGATTTTTATTTTCTTTATATTGAGGTGTAATACATACTGCATACTGTAGTCTTCTATCTTCATTAGTAAGTGCTTCAAGTCATCCTCACTTTCAGCACGCAAAGTTGTGTCATCTGCGTATCTCAGGTTGTTAATGAGTATTCCTCCAATCCACCTTCTTGAATTATTTGCTCAGCATACAGATTGAATAAGTATGGTGAAAGGATACAACCCTGATGCACTCCCTTCCTGATTTTAAACCATGCAGTATCCCCTTGTTCTGTTCAAACAACAGCCTCTTGGTCTATGTACAGCTTCC
>NW_006921627.1:11469517-11471870 GCF_000298275.1 Orycteropus afer afer
ATATACAGGAAGCAGACCACATCCCAAAGGCAGCTACTCAGTTGCTCACAGTAGATTCCACCATGGAGTTGATTACCAGTCTCATCATGGGGAATACTATATCCAGCTGCCCAGCCACTCAACCAGGCCTAGCCAAGTTGACACATAAACATAACCACCACATTGATCAAAATCAATGGACAGACTGTGAAATGGCTTTCAGAATGGGGAAAACATCTATGATGGGGAAGAACAAGAGATTCAAGAGAAAGACAATTGGTTTTACTAGAGATTATTTTGTGTCACAGAGCACACTGGAATCAGTACAGATGGAGTATTACCTTTGGGAACAAGGGAGAGTTGAAATTCTAATAGAAGAGGTTGTACCTCTCTGTCATGGATTGAAGTCTGTGTCCCCAAAATATGTTAGAATCCCAACCCCTATACCTGTGTAGTACCTAAGGCATTTGACTGCTAACCAGAATGTTGGTGGCTCAAACCTACCAGCCGCTCCACGGAAGAAAGACGGGGCAATCTACTTCCATAAAGATTTACTGCCTCAGAAACCCAATGGGGGTCTCTATGAGTCAGAATCAACTCGATGGCAGTGGGTTTGGTTTGGGGGCTTTTTTATATCTGTGGATGTAATTTGTTTGTAACTAGGGTTTTCATTATGTTAATTAGGCCATACCAGTGAGGGTGTCCTAAACCTAATCACTTCTGAGTTATAAAAAGAGCAGACTAGACACAGAAGCAAGCTCAAATGAGAAGATAGATGCCACGTGGAGACCACCAAGGAACTGAAACCCCAGGGCTAGCAAAGCTGAAAGAGGCAAGGATCTTCCCCTCAGAGCAGCCAGCGAGAAAGCCTTCCTCTATATACCCTGAATTCAGACTCCTAAACAGTGAGAAAATAAATTTCTGTTCTTTAAAGCCATCTATTTGTGCTATTTCTGTTACAGCACCACTAGGAAACTAAGATACTCTCTGTGGTAGTTAAGATTTTTGTGTCAACCAGGCTGGGCCTGGTTTTGAGTGGCTGGGCAGCTGGATGTAGTTATTCCCCATGGTGAGACTGGTAATTAACTCCATGGTGGAATCTATTGGAGCTGCTTTAGGGATGTGGTCTTCTTCCCATATATAAGGAGAAGCTTTGGGAATGGTCTGCAGCTTATGGCACTCTTAAATCCTGCATAAGTCATTGTTCAGCAGCCTGCCATGTTATCTGCTGATCTTGGGATTGTTCATAGGACTTGAATCAATGGCCTGCCATGTGATTTGGTAATATTGGGACTATGCCATTTTATTTGCTGACTTTGGGCTTGTTAGTCTCAGCAGCCAGAAGCTGACTGAGTGAAGAGATTCCTCTAGTTTCAGAGGGCTGGGAGCAAGAGGCAGAGCTGAAGCCCAAGGTCGAGGGGCTTTAACCCAGCCCCTAGAGCCTGGCACTTTGAACTCAGACTTCTAACCTCCAAAACTGTAAGAGAATAATCTCCTATTTGTAAAAGCCATCCCATTTGTGGTATATTCCTGTCAGAGTAGCACTAGGTAACCAAAACACTCTCTGTGCTTCAGTTTCTCCCTCTGAAAATTCTGAGTGATGATGATAAAAACAGTAATAATATCTATTTCATACAGTTGTGGCAAAGATCAAGTGAAGAAATACATGTAAAGTGTTTATGACAATGTCTGGCATATAGATACTACTCAATAAAAGTTAACTATTATTATTATCGAAGTTATCAAGTGGTACAAATGGTTCATGTGCTCAGCTGCTAACCAAAAGATTGATGCCCGCTTGAGTCAACCCAGAATGCCTTGGAAGAAAGACCTGGAGATCTACTTCCAAAAAATCAGCCATTGGAATCCTATAAATGGAGTTAAGGTCATAGTTTCATGAGGCATCCCAGTAATTGGCCTAAGATCTTTTTAGAGCTTCTGTTCTACCTCCTAGTTCACTGTGTAGTGCCTGGGGTCTTAAAGGTTTGCAAGTAATAGGCCTCCCAAGCTACAATAATTGGTCTCTGTATGCCTGGAGCAGCAGAGGAAGTGAGAGAGTCAAGAATAGGAGGAGGAAATGGAATGCTTGCCTAATTGCTTACATGAACAAATACCTCCTTTGCCATAAGACCAGAAGAACTTGATGGTTTCCGGCTACCATTACTGATCATTTTGATCAGAGATTCTTTAGAAGAATCCTGAACAAAAGGTGGAGAGGAATACAGAACAGGATTCCAAATTCTCATGTAATCCAGACTTTCTGGATCCATTGAGGCTGAATGAACCCTCAAAACTGTTGCCCTGAGATAGTCTTTAAACTTTAAACCAAAAATATCCTTGAAGTCTTCTTTAAACCAAACAATAAATTAATTTA
>NW_006921627.1:11471970-11474304 GCF_000298275.1 Orycteropus afer afer
ATATGCTAGCAATTTTTTTTTTTGACAACAGTATTCCTTTCTTTAAAATTGTGATTTGACTGAAATTTTACAGAGCAAATTGGTTTTCCATTCAACAATCTATACACATTCTGTTTTGTGACATTTACTGCAATACCCACACAGTAACAGTATTCTTCCCACTTTCCCCCTGTGCCTACTCCTTCTCTTTATCCTTTCTTCCCATCCCCTCCTGCTTTCCTAACTCTACCCCTGAACAAATACTTTCCTCTTCATCTTATGTGTTTGATCATTCTAATGAGTGCATACCCTCCTGGTATCATTGTTCATCTATAGGCCTATCATTTGGCTGAAAGTTGAGTCACAGGAGTCAAGTTCAGTTCCTAGCTTAAAGGGTGTCTAAGGACCATAGTCTTGGGGGTTCTAACAGCCTTCATCACACCAGTAAGCCTGGTCTTTTCTTTATGATTTTAAGTTTTGTTCCACATTTTCCCCCACTCTGTCTGGGACCTCCAATTGTGATCCCTTTCAGAGTAGTCAGCAGTGGTAGCCAAGCACCATCTGGTTCTTCTAGTCTCAGAGCTGTGGAGGCTGGGGTTCATGTGGACATTTGGACTAATTGTTCCCTTGAGTCTTTGATTTTCTTCACTCTTTTTGCTCTAGACAGGGAGAAACCAAGAGTGGTACCCAGATGCCCGCTCACAAGCTTGTAAGACCCTACTTGCCACTCACCAAAGTAGGGAATACCAGGCTGTTTTGAAGAACTATAAGGGACCAAACTGACAATAGCAACTTAAAAGGTTAGATAAGAAGCTTATGAGGCAGTGAGTTTATGTCAGTGGGGAATGAGCAATTCAGGAAAAAAAAAAAAAAAAAAGGATGAGAATAGTTGCACAACTTGAAGAATATAATCAAGGTCAGTGTTTTGCACGTGTAGAAATCATTAAATTGTATGTTTTGCTATGTATGCTTTCAACAATAATAAAGTAAAATGAAAATTTTTTAAATGCTATGGAGCACACTTCTACTCTGATGCACAAGGGGTTGCCTTGAGCTCAATTCAGTGTGGAAGGAAATACAGAATATTTTCACTATGATTCAAATTGCAGTCCCTGAGGGTACATTCTTTTCAACCAACATGTGTCAAACAGGCACAAGCACAAGAAAGTGCCCCTGCCCCACCCTAGCATGAAATACCCTGACCCTTGAGGGCAAAGGTACTCACATGAGTTCTGTTTTGTTAGCATTTTTTTATTGATGCATAATACACTACCATAAAATTCATCATTTTGAAGTATATGTGTCAGTGGTTTTTAGTATATCTGCTATGTTGTACAACCATTACCACTTTCTAATTTCAGGACATTTCCATCACCCCAACAAGAAACCCTACACCTGTCGGCAGTTAGTCTCCATTCTCTGCTCCCCTCATCCCCTGGCAAGTACTAATCTAATTCCTATCTTTATAGATTAGCCTATTTTGGACATTTCATATAAATGGAATCATGTAACATGTGACCTTTTGGATCTGGCTCCTTGCACTCAGCATCCTGTTTTCAAGTTTCATCCACTTTATAGCATATATTAGAACTTCATTTCTTTTTATGGCTGAGTAATATTCCATCATACGTAAAAACAAAACAAACCTACTGCCATCGAGTTGATTCCAGCTCACAGCAACTCCCAGTGGGTTTCTGAGGCAGTAAATCTTTACAGAAGTAGATTGCCCATCTTCCTTCTGCAGAGCGGCTGGTGGATTTGAACCACCAACCTTCTGGTTAGCAGTCAAATGCCTTGCACAATTTTTTTATCCATTCATCTGTTCATGGACATTTGGGTTCTTTCTACCTTTTGGCTATTGTGAATAGTGCTGCTATGAATATACTTAGATAAGTGTTTGTTTGAGTACCTGTTTTCAGTACTTTTGGTATACCTAGAGGTAGAATTGCTTGGTCACAGGGTGTAATTCTGTTTAGCTTTTTGAGGAACCACCAAACTGTTTCCCATAGCAATTGCACCATTTCACATTCCCACAAATAATGGATGAGGGTTCCAATTTCTCCACATCCTCACCAACTCTTGTTATTGTTGATTGTTTTGATTATAGCTATCCTATAGGAAGTGAGTTTGGTTTTATAGGAAGTTGCAAAAACAGCAAGGAGGCTACATGTTCTGACCTCTAATCTCACAAGAGGAAGACAGCAGTAACCCAAGGCCTATTACTGCAAGGCCAAACATGCTGCCTCCCTCCAGCCCTTTCACCAACCATTCCTCCCAAAGCACCCACCACCTCTCTCCTGGGTTCAATAATTCACTGCAGTGGCCACACAGAACTCACAGATTACAGGGTTTATT
>NW_006921627.1:11475054-11480370 GCF_000298275.1 Orycteropus afer afer
TTTTTTTTTTTTTTTTTTTTTGATGTTTTATTGTGCTTTAGGTAAAAGTTTACATAGCAAATTAGTTTTCCCAATCTATAGTTCATGCACAAATTGTTCTGTGTGTCATTGGTTGCAATCCCTGAACATGTCAGCACTCTCTCTATTTCCTCCCTAGATTCCCCATTTCCATTTATCTGGTTTCCCTGTCCCTCCCTGTCTTCTCATCTTTGGGCAAATGTTGCACTGTTAGTCCCATATAGTTGATTGTTCTGAGGAGCACATTCTTCATATTGTTTGTTTTATAGTCCCATTTGTTATTTGACTGGAAGGTAGTCTCTGGGAGTTTCATGTTAGAAAGATTCTTATGCTGGGTTCTCTAGAGAAGCAAAACCAATGAAGCTTACAGAAACAGAAATTTATCTCAAATAAATGGCTCATGCAGTTGTAGAGGCTAGCAAGTCCCAAGTCCATGGGTCAAACATCAAGCTGGAGGGCTTCTCCTGACTCACACCACTGCAGGGGCTGATAAACTCAAGATCAGCAAGCAAGACAGCAGGCTGCTGGCTTCAGAGGCTGACAAATCAAGATCAGCAGGTAAAATAGCAGAGTAACTGTTCATAGCTCCTCATCATTGAGGTGATTGCATTATATCACATCTAATCATGGGAGATGACAACATCATAACTGCTAAACCACTGAGAATCATGGCCCAGCCAAACCGACACACAACCTTAACTATCACAAAAGGTTTTCTTAGGGCAAGAGTCTTGGGTCTCCAGTCTCCTTCTGACCAGTAAGTCTGGTCTTTCTTTTCACTTTCTTGGTATTATTCTTCAATGCACAAAACTTTTTAATTTTGATGATGTTTAATTTATCTGTTTTCTCTTCTGTTACTTATGATTTTGGAACCTATGCTTAATCCAAGGTCATGCAGATTTTCACCATGTTTCCCTTAAAGTTTTATAGTCTTAGCTTTTATATTTAAGTCTTTTATATATTTTGAGTTAATTTTTGTATATGGAGTGAGGTAGGACTCTAAATTCATTCTATTGCATGTGGAGATCCAATTGTGCCAGCATATTTGTTGAAAAGGCTATTCTTTCTCCATTAAATGGTCTTGGCATTCTTGTTGAAAATCAACTGATCATAAATGTGTGGGTTTATTTCTGCACTTGCAAGTCTATTTTACGGTCTAGATGGCTATCCTATGCCAATGCCACACTGTCTTAATTCCTATAGCTTTGTAGTAAGTTTCAGAATCAAAAAGTATGAGTCTACAACTTTGTTCTTTTTCAAGATTATTTTGGCACTATTCTGCATCTCTTGCAATTCCATATGAATTTTAGGATTAGTTTGTCTGTTCCTAAAAGAAAGGCAATTGGAATTTTGATAAAGGTTTATTAAATCTGTCTGGGGAATATTGGTATGTTAACAATATTAACTCTTCCAATCCATGAATACAGGAAGTCTTTCCATTTACTTAAGTCTTCCTTAATTTCTTTCAACAATTTATTTCAGTTTTTAGTGTACACATCTTGCATTTCTTTGGTTCAATTTATCCCTGAGTGTTTTATTATTTTTGATACTATTGTAATTGAAATTGTCTTCCTAATTTAAATTTCTGATGGTTCATTGCTAGTGTATAGAAATGTAACTAATTTTTTTTTAACCTATCTAGCAATTTTCTTCTCCTCCCTTTCCATCCCTGGTAACCAACAAAGAAAGTTTTCTTCCATGTACAAACATTTCCTTGACTTTTTACAATAGTGGACTAATACAATATTTGTCCTATGATTGACCTATTTCACTCAGCAAAATGTCCTCCAGGTTCATCCATGTTATGAGATGTTTTGCAAGTCTACATTATTCTTTAGTGTTGCATAGTATTCCATTGCATTTATGTACCACAGTTTGGTTATCTGTTCATCCTTTGATGGGCACTTAGGTTATTTCCATCCCTTTGCTATTGCGAATAGTGCTGCAGTGAACATGGGTGTGAATATATTTACTCATGTCCTGCATCTCACTTCTTTAGGATATATACCTAATAATGGGATTGCTGGATCAAATGGTATTTCTATTCCCAACTTTTTAAGGAATTATTATACTGAATTCCACAATGGTTATATCATTTTACAGTCCTACCAGCAGTGTATGAGAGTCCCAATCTTTCCACATCTTCACCAGCATGTTATTTTCTGTCTTGTTGAACTTGCTATCAGTTCAAATATATATATATAAATGGAATCATATAGTATGGTATCTCATCATTGTTTTGATTTGCATCTCTCTAAAAGCTCTGGTAGTATAGTGCCTAAGGCACTTGACTGCTAACCAGAAGGCTGATGGTTCAAATCCAGCAGCCACTCCTCAGAAGGAAGGTTGGGCAATCTAATTCCGCAGTGATACTGCCTCGGAAACCCAAGGAGGGGTCACTATGAGTCGGGTCCGACTTGATGGCAAACAACAACAATGGCTAATGATCTCAAACATTTCTTCATGTGTTTGTTGGCCGCCTGAATATCTTCTTTGATGAATTATCTGTCCCTGTCTTCTGCCCATTTTTTAATTGGATTGTTTGTCTTTTTGATGTTGAGGTGTTGGGGTTTTCTATAAATTTTACAGATAAGTCCCTTGTCAGATATGTCGTTGCCTAATATTTTTTCCCAATCTGTAGGTTCTTTTTTCACTCTTTTCGAGAAGTCTTTTGATGCACATAAGAATTTAATTTTTAGAAGGTCCCAATCATTTAGTTTACCTTCTGCTGTTTTTGCATTTTGGGTTATGGTTGATAGTCTAATAAATTAGGGCCTCTAAGTTTGCCCCTATTTTTTCTTTGATGAACTTTATAGTTTTAGGTTTCACATTTAAGTCTCCGATCCATCTGGAATTAGTTTCTGTGTATGATGTGAGATGTGGATCTTGTTTCATTTTTCTGCAAATGGATATCTAGTTTTGTCAGCACCATTTGTTGCAGAGACTATCTCTTCCCAATTGAGTGGATTTCAGCTCTTTGTCAAAGATCAGCTGACCATAGGTGGATGGATCTATTTCTGGGCTCTCAATTCTGTTCCATTGGTATATGTGTCTGTCATTGTACTAAAACCAGGCTATACTGACTATTGTGACTGTATAGTAGATTTTGAGATCTGGGAATGTGAGACCTCCTACTTTGCTCTTCTTCAATAGTGCTTTGCTTATCCATGGTTTCTTTCCTTTCCATATAAAATTAGTGTTTAGTTTTTCCATGTCCTTAAAGAATGTTGATGTAATCTGGAGAGGGACAATGAAACTCATTTTTGTATGTTGGTCTCATATCATGCAATTTGGCTGAACTTGTTTGTTAGCTCTACTAGGTTTTTGTGTGTTTTTTGTAGATTCTTTAGAGTTTTCAATATATAAATTCATGTCATCTGCAGATAGAGATAGTCTTACTTCTTCCTTTCCATCATGAGTTTTCAAAACATGAGGTGACACTTCAAGATATGGATAATGCTCATAAAGCTCATTCCTCTGATTACAAATGTCTTGCTCAGCTAACGTATCTTAGTAATGAATTAAGACCTATCACTTCAGGACCACAGCATCACAATTTTAATGTTAGGGATGAAATATCAGGGTTTCTTCAAACTAGAACTCTGGCACATTTGCATCATCAAAGTTTTACTATTCCCCAGTGTTTGATTTTTTTTTTTTTTTCCAGAAAGAAATAAAAACACATATTACTGGGTATATTTTGAAATTATACATCAAACATAAAGAAGTATTTTCCAACACTGGATGCTTCCAAACATTGGATAAGGAGTCCATTTGCCACCATCTCCTAAGCTAAAACAGTTCATCTTCCAACTTCAAAGTGGGATATGCTTGCAGACATGGGTCCTGGTGACTTAGAAAACCACTTTACTGAGAATGTTCTCCATAGTTCTGAGATCAAGATTCATCAGCCTATCCAAGACTGTCTGACAGAGTCACCAAGCACTTGGTGGTGCCATTCCCCAATCCTGTAACGTGAGTAATTTAATAGAAACACTTAGTGGAAGGGATACCAAAAATCCAAACTCACTGCCGTCGAGTTGGATCTGACTCATAGCGACCCCTCCTGGGGTTTCCGAGGCAGTATCATTACAGAAGTAGATTGCCTAACCTTCCTTCTGAATTGGAAAGGATGGGAGTGACAAAATACCAGACTGGATATGGAACTTGAGCTATGGCTCCAACTATTCAACATCAAGCTGAATATAAATACCTTAGCAAATATTGTAGTCCCTGGGTGGTGCACACTCACTGCTAATCGAAAGGTTAATAGTTCCTGACTACCCAGAGGCACCTCAGAAGAAAGCCTCAGGATCTACTTGTAAAAAATCAATGACTGAAAACCCAAGGTTGTTCTAATCTGACACACAAGTTGGCATTGACTCCACAGCAACTAGTTTGAATTTTCTTAAGTGAAGATTATAACTAATACCATCCTTCTCATTGATTTAAAACAAAGCTATTTTTATTAATTTTAAAATGTGTTATTACCTTATTTTAAAATCTGTGACAATTTTTTACATTGGTGCTTTTGGTGTGTAACAGACATCCATTAAAGTGGGCCACGCATACCAAAGGTTTGAGAAACAATGACTTAGTGGAATGAGTGCTATAGTATAAACCAAGAAGTCTACTTTCTACTCCAGTTTTCTGCCTTGGTTATGTTAATCAACTTCTATAAACTTTAGTTCTCCCCTTTGGAATGGGATGGCATTTCCTGCTTTAGCTCGCTCACATGCCTTCTTTGAAAAGCAAAGAGAAAACGGATGTACATGTGCATTGTACTTGTAAGACTTATACAACACTCTTAAAAGTCCATCTGTCCCTCTGGCTTCCCTTTTTTTTTTGGTTCCTTTGTGTCATTCCCAACAGTTGTCAAACAACCGGCTCCCCCATGGCTTTGCATTCATAAATCTGGCCTATCTGCCCCTACCTTGGGGGACAAGCACTGCTCATATTGGGAAAATGTAACTAGAAACAAAATCTCCTACCAGCCCAGGAAACCTCTCCACAAGAGAAGACAGAGAAACAGTTTTATTACTGAATAAGCATTAAACCAAAATGTGATGCATTACAAGTAATTCATTAAAGAGATTGCAAAGACTGAATGAAACCTAACCATTTAATAGTCAAGCCAATGCAGCCCATTCCATATATGGTCTCAAGATCAACAAGAACTGTTGTTGTTGTTATGTGCTGTCAAGTCGGCCCCGACTCATAGCGACCCCTCCTTGGGTTTCCGAGGCAGTATCACTACAGAAGTAGATTGCCCAATCTTCCTTCGGACAACAAGAACTA
>NW_006921627.1:11482635-11587765 GCF_000298275.1 Orycteropus afer afer
TTTGACTCTTTTGGAGAAGTCTTTGGAAGCACACAACAATTTAATTTTTAGAAGGTCCCAATCATCTGGTTTCTCTTCTGCTGTTTATGCATTTTGAGTTATGCTTGATAATCTATTTATGCCATATATTAGGGCGCCTAAATTTGCCCCTAGTTTTTCCTTGAGGAACTCTATAGTTTTGGGTTTCACATTTAAATCTTTGATCCATTTGGAGTTCGTTTTTGTGTATGGTGTGAGGTACAGATCTTGTTTCATCTTTCTGCAAATGGATCTCCAGTTTTGCCACAATGGCTGGTTTTTCGGAAGTAGATCTGCAGGACTTTTTTTCAAGGCACCTCTGAGTAGACTCAAACCTCCCATCTTTTGGTTAGCAGCTGAGTGTGTTGACCTTTTGCATCACGCAAGGGCTCCTTGTCACATGTAAAACCAACACCAGTTGTCCTCGAATCAATTCTGACTCATGGTGACCCCATGTGTGTGTCACACACACTGATACCAGTTGTGCCAGTTGCCATCAAGAAGATTCTGACTCATGGTGATCCCACATGCATCAGAGTAGGCCTGTGCTCCAGAGGGTTTTCAATGGCTAATAGTTTAGAAGTAGACCAGGACATCTTTCTTCCAAGGTACCACTAGGTGGACTTGAACCTCCACCCTTTCAGTTAGCAGCCTAGCAACCATTTGTACCATCCTAAATTTACCTGATAATTGAGGTAGCAACCTGTGTTTGCTAACTGTCTTTATCCAATGGAAAAATAAAATTCTCATATCTTTATGACCAGAGGTAAATTTGTAGCTTGGAACCAGGCAGCAGCTGAAGTTCCTAACCTCCTAGGAAGCTGGGAGCTGGGAGTGTTATCTACCTTGTTTGTTTATATTTCAAGGACAGATGCCTGCCAGGTCCTTGAGGTCGTCTTCATTTATGAAGCTGGTGAAAGGCTTATTTCGATTTTTAAAAGATATGCATACACCTCAAAGGAACAGAGAAAAATGTCATAATTACAAGTTTTCTAAAGTCAATGCTCTAAGAAAAAGAGGGTGGTGTCTTTCCTTTTTTGTATAAGGGAAAATTATTGTTTTTTTTGTTTTTTCTTTTTCTATTTGTATTTACTTTTACATTTGTCACTGATAAAGAAAATAGCCAGGTCTCCTGAAATCTTCTGTTGTTGATTTGTGATTTTGGAAATACCAGATGTTACACATTAGAACTACACCATAGGATTTTCTTGGCTATAATCTTTACAGAAAGGAGCTCTGGCAGCACACGCCTAAGGCAACTGACTAAGGCTAACCAGAAGACTGGTGGTTTAAGCCCACCAACAACTCCTCTTGAAGCAAGGCTGGGCAATCTACTTCTGTAAAGATTTACTGCCTTGGAAACCCAATGGGGATTGCTTGAGTTGGAATTGACTTGATGGCAGTAGGTTTGGGGTTTTTTTGTTTGTTTGCTTTTTGGTTTTAATCTTTACAGAAGCAGATCACGAGGCCTTTCCTCCATGGTGACACTAAGTAGGTTCGAACCGCCAACCTTTTGATTACCAGACAAGTGTACATTTGCACCACCCAGGGTCCTTTCTCCTGAAATCTTGCTCTAACTCTTCTGTTCCCTAAGTTTCTCTGTCTCTCGCCATCTGCTGGGATTCCTCCCATAATTATTTGGAAGGAATGGGGCTTCTGATCAGCTTGGAGATGCACAGTTCTCTTGCACACACACACTGCACACTTCCCCAGCACTGACTATAGATGTCTATTCTTTAACCCCACCCATCTCCTTGCCCAGCCTCTCTCACATTCTCTGCCAAGGAAACCCATGCTCAAGATTCTCAGAGACAAAGACACTCAGTCATCCCTACTCTAGGCTAGGAAGTTCTGCTGAATTCTGAGCCAGAAAAAGAAGAGGACGGCCCCACCCTGTAGACCCCACCCTCTAGGTATGAATTTATGCTTCCTCATTGATGGGAACCATAGAAATCACAGGTGAATGTGAGTCAGATAGCTGTAAACTGGATTCTTTACTAACAGAGTTGCCTGGGGCAACTCTGGGAAGGCTGGGCCCTGGGTTTCTTGGTTTGCCTCTGAAAATCTCTAGCATACCACAGCTCCTAAATAGGAATGTTAGCCAATACCAATGGGCACAGATAGTTTGCCTTTCTCCTGAGGTTCACCTCAAGATTTCCCCTTGAGCTCTGAGTGCCCCAGCCTGAGCTTCTCTCCACTCCTTCAACCCACCACACTGTCTCTTGCCTCCTGATTTCTTACCACTCTCAGAGATTCTGCTTCTGTAGTGATACTACCTCGGAAACCCAAGGAGGGGTCACTATGAGTCAGGGCCGACTCAATGGCACATAACAACAACAACAACTCAGAAACTCTCTTCTCTCTTCTTTTTACTCAGATTATACTTACTCATCCTTTAGATCTCAATTTAAGTGCCTGGGTCTTCCCTGACCTCCAGAAATGCCAGGAATCTGGTAAAAGGTGGGATCTTCTTTCTCTCACACACAAAGTCTGGAGATAACGGGTCCTCTCCATGGAGTCTCCAGGGTCCCAGGAGCCTTCTTTGCAGAATAATCTTTACAGAAAGGAGCTCTGGCAGCACAGTGCCTAAGGCATCTGACTGCTAACCAGAAGATTGCTGATTCAAGCCCATGAGCCACTCCTCTGAAGCATCTGCCATCTCTGAGGTGAGTCTCCCAGCCTCATGGTCCATGAGGACATTCCAGACAGTAGGATGGAGAAAGGACCAAAGTAGAAGAAATGCTGAGGCTCGTGCTGGCTGCCGTATAAAACCAAACCAGTTGCCATCAAGTTAACTCTGATTCACAGCAACCCCATGTGAGTCAGAGCAGAGCTGTGCTGTGCAGGGTTTTCAGTGGCTCGTTTTTCAGAAGTAGTTTGCCAGGTCTTTCTTTCAAGGCACCTCTAGGTGGACTCGAACCTCCAACCTTTGGTTTAACAGCAGAACATGTTAACCATTTGCACCACCTGGGGACTCTGCATTGTCTATAGAGAATCTTAAAACAATAAAAAACCAGCCAAAAGCCTGCTGCTTTGTATTATCTCCTTACCTAGCAATTCTAAACAATGTCAGCGATAAAATACTGCCTGAAAAAAGATATTGTTAGTATACATTCTAAATTGAAATAATTGCTATAGCTGCTATTGAGTTTTAATAACATGTATAAACTTCAAATTAGCACATTTTCATAACTTATCCTTTAGTAAACATTGTATTCTACCTAGAAGTTCATTTGGAGCACTCCAGTTACACAATGGGCCCCCCGACACCTGCAGATTCAGCTGCATATGCTTTTTTCCAGAGTAAGTTTATAGTGGTTCCTTCCAAATCATCCCCACTGCCTTTAGGCTCTTCTGCACCCCTATTCCTGTGGAACTACATACACCTGCGTCTAAACAGTAGATTAAAAAGAAACAATGATATGTAACATAGTAATTGTAAAGAGGAAGAAATAACTTATTTCACATCTACCCACCTGGACTTTTTAAAACAGTGACTGCTATGAGTATGGGACCAAATTGATAACAGCAACTTGAACAGTTAGATAGAAACCTGAAGGAGAAGTGTGTTTGTGCCAATAAAAGAGGAACTAATTGGGAAAAGAAGATGTTATTGAATTACGTTCCCCAAAATTATGTAATCTAAATCCTAATCCCTATACCTATGGCCTAGGGTATATCTTAAATCAATCTCTTTTAAAATATAAAAAGAGTAGATTAAGCAAACAATCAAAGAAGCTCACAGAGATGGGGGCAGATAGACACTAAGGCATGTGAAGATCACAGAGGAAAAGAAGCTGAAAAGAGACAAGACCTTCCTCCAAAGCTGACAGAGAATGCCTCCTCCTAGAGCCAAAACCTTGAATTCAACTTCTACCCTCCTAAACTGTGAAAAAGGACCTCTGGTAGCATAGTGCCTAAGGCATTTGACTGCTAACCAGAAGGCTGGCGGTTCAAACCCACCAGCCACTCCTCGGAAGGAAGGTTGGGCAACCTACTTTCGTAGTGATACTGCCTCAGAAACCCAAGGACAGGTCGCTATGAGTCGGAGCCAACTTGACGGCACACAACAGCAACAACAACAAACTGAAAAAAATAAATTTCTGCTTGTTAAAGCCAGCCACTGGTGGTATTTCTGTTACTGCTGTTGTTGCACTCCTTCCGAGGAGTGGCTGCCGCCAGCCTTCTGGTTAGCAGTCAAGTGCCTTAGGCACAACTACGCTACCAGAGCCCCTGTCACTGCAGCACCAGATAACTAAGACAGAGGGTGAGGAGGCTGTACAATTTGAAGAATGTAACCAACTAAATTGTACATGTAGAAATTGTTGAATCGGTCTATGTTTGGCTCTGTGTACTTTCGACAATAAAAAAATATATTTGTTTTATTTATTTTTTAAATTTTTTGAGTGTTTCCTTCCCTCCCCTCACACCACTGGTAAACAACAAAGAAAGTTTCTTTCCATATATAATCCTTTCTTTGACTTTTTATGATAATGAACTACCACAATATCTGTCCTTCTGTGATTAATTTATTTCACTCAGCATAATGTCCTCCAAGTTCATCCACATTATACAGTGTTTTCCAGTTTCTACATTACTCTTTAGTATTGCATAGTATTCCACTGTGTGTATGTACCATAGTTTGGTTATCCATTCTTCTGTTGATGGGCATATAGGTTGTTTCCATCTCTTTGCTATTGTAAATAGTGCTTCATTGAACATGGATGTGCATATATCTGTTCTTGTCCTGGCTCTCACTTCTTTAGGATATATACGTAGTAATGGAATGGCTGGGTCAAATGGTATTTCTAATTCCTACCAATAAAAAAAATTAAAATAGTGAAACAGAGTGCAAATTGCAAGTTGTAATATTTTTGTTTGATGAGGACAAACTTTAGCTTATGCAGGAAATAGAATCATTTCATTTCATGATTACCAGTGAAATAATTTTCTCATAGTGGAGGGAAGTGTTAAAAATAATCCATGACAGATGTCAAATATTTTCGGTACACCCCAACCTCTCATCCATCCCAAAGTTTATTGAGCTATATAGTGTTTGAAGTGTGAAAATCTCTTGATCCCAAACAAAAAGATACTTCAAAATATGTGTTTTAGTGAAGCTTTTTTAAGTCAAGTCTCCACACATGTGTGGTGGGTCTTCTTGTCTTCTCTGTCACATGCATATTTTATTAAGGGCAACATGTGGAATTAGAAATGGATATTTGGTCCCATGTTGAGATGTTTTGGATTCAGAGATATCACAGAATGGGGCAGTGGGAGTGATGATGTTCATTTCCGTACCCCTAAAATGGTCCATAGAGAGCTCTGGTAGCATAGTGGCTAAGACACTTGCCTGCTAACCAGACAGCTGACGGTTCAAACCCACCAGCCACTCCTCGGAAGGAAGGTTGGGCAATCCTACTTCCGTAGTGATACTGCCTCGGAAACCCAAGGAGGGGTCGCTATGAGTCGGGTTTGACTTGACGGCACATAACAACAACAACAACAAAATGGTCCAAGAATGCCTGACTCTGAAAAAGAGTCCCTTGAGCACAAAGAGAGTGATGGTATGAAATATTGAAGGTAATGGTGCCTTATATCATCCAGGTGACACACTTACAGGAGAGCACCATGCCTTACTATCTGTTATGGATTAAATTGGGTCCCCCAAAATTGTATGTTGAAATTCTGACCTCTATATCTATGAATAAGGAGCTCTGGTGTCATAGTGGGTAAGGCATTTGGCTGTTAACCAGAAGGTCAGTGGTTCAAACCTACCAGCCACTTCATGGAAGGAAGATGGGCCAATCTACTTCCATAAAGATTTACGACCTCAGAAACCCAAAAGGGGTCACTATGAGTTGGAATCAACTTGATGGCTGTGAGTTTTATACCCAGGCATCCCTGGGTAGTGCAAATGGTTAATCATGCCACAAGTAACCAAAAGATGAGCTGTTTGAACCCACCCAGAGGCACCTGAAAAGGGCTAATCTTGAAAGCCCTATGTAGCAATTCTACTCTGCACACAGGGGGTCACCAAGAGGAGTAATAGCCTTAAAAGCACTGGTAAACCTGTAATACTGTTTGGAAATAGCATTTGCTTTTTTATGTTAACTAGGTGCACTTGTTATGTTAATTAAATGCCCTGAGTTCTAAATTTAATCTCTTCTGAGTTGTTAAAAAAAAAAAAAAAGCAGTTTAGACCCTGAGGCAGCAACACAGGGGGAAAGACAGATGCCATGTGATGGTTATCTACAAGTCAAAGAACAAAGGGAATGCCTGTGACTACCTACGAGGAATGAATTAATATGGCTGAGCCCCTGATTTGGACTTTTAGCCTCCAGAACGATAAGAAAATAAATTTTTGTTTTTTACAGCCATGAACTTGTGGTATTTGTGTTATAGCAGCAATAGGAAACTAAGACACTGTCTGTCTTAAAAACAGAACACCCACGATTCTTCAGGAGCTCTGGTAGTATAGTGCCTAAGGCCTGTTAACCAGAAGGCTGGCAGTTCAAACCCACCAGCCACTCCTCGAAAGGAAGGTTGGGCAATCTTCTTCCGCAGTGATACCTCCTCAGAAACCCAAGGAGGGGTCGCTGTGATTCTTCAAAAGCACCTGGACAAGGCCAGATTGCTTTGCCTTACACTCCCTGTCCTCACACTGTTCTTGGGGTAAGAAAGAGCTTGGTAAGCGCACTCAGCCACTGTGTCTGGGTCTGTTCTCCTTTGCATGTTTTGCATGATTTCAAAGAGGAGGAAGCAAAGAATTTCACATTTTCTCTCAACAGATTAACATTATATCTTCAAATGAAAAAAATACATATGAGAGACAATTTAGTGTTTCCTATTTTCATAACTGTGTATTTAGACTTATAGAAGAAACAATTTCATTAATCATGGTTACTGGATAATTATAAGCCACACTCTATTTTTATTTTTTGATTTGGATGCATGGATCCTGTTTGCTGTTGCCCATCAGTCACTTCTTTGAGAATTTAGTTATTCTTAAAACTAGTTGCTGTCGACTCAGCTTTGACGCATGGCAACTCCACGTGTGTCACAGTAGAATTGTGCTCCATAGGGTTTTCAATCACTGACTTTTCAGAAGCATATCACCAGGCCTTTTTCCTGAGGCACCTCTGGCTGGACTCAAACCTCCAATCTTTTGGGTAAGTGTGTTAACTGAGCCACTGAACCAAACCAAAACCAAACACACTGCCATTGAGTAGATTCTGACTCTTAGCAACCCCCATTGGGTTTCCAAGGCTGTAAATCTTTATGGTAGTAGATTACCTCATTTTCCTCCCATGGAGCAATTGGTAGCTTTGAACCACTGACCTTCTGGTTAGCAGCCAAATGTGTTACCCACTATATTACCACTTGTTATGTGCCATCGAGTCAGACCTGACTCATAGCGACCCCTTCTTGGGTTTCCAAGGTGGTATCACTGTGGAAGTAGATTGTCCAAATTTCCTTCTGAGGAGTGGCTAGTGATTTGAACCACCAGCCTTCTGACAAGCAGTCAAGTGCCTTAGGCATTACGCTACCAAAGCGTTCATATTTACCACTTAGGCACTCCTTATTTATTCTTAGTACAAAAAAGGCATAGGGGCGGCATCTTCCTCTGACCTCCTCCAACTTCAGGAGGGGAAAACAGAATCACCATCAACAACCCAAGTCTGATTCCTATGAAGCCAGACATGCTGCCACCCTCTAACCTTTTTATCAATTCTGACAACAACCCTGTCCCTCCCACCACAGCACTCACTACTTCTCTCCTGGGTTCCATAATTCATTGCAATGACCATACAGAACTCACAGACAGTATTCACAATTATAGGGTTTATTAGGAAAGCAATAGGTTACAATTCAGGTTTAGGAAAGCTTCAGGATACAATTCTTCAGTCAGGACAGTCTCTTCTGCTATACCCTCAGGCACGCCTCCTTGGCCCTTGGTCTCTCAACCTGGCCTCTGCCCTTCCGGCAAGTATTACAAAGCTGTTTTAGTTCTGCTGATAGGGGCACCTACATGCACCCCAGGCATTCTGCTTTCTCCTCCAGGGCCAGAAACCCACTGCTCTGTCTTATGCCTTTTACTTCTGCTCCTGCAGTCTCTCAGCCAGTCATCTCAACCATCTTTGTGCCAAAGAGGTCCAGCGCAGGGATGTCAGATCAAAGGATGTACCACTCCACCTCCGGCTCTTCTATCTTGATGGCAATGAGATCCCCCACTTCTGCCTCTAGGAGGGCTCATTTTAAGCCTAGCAGAATGGCAAAACTGACCATCCCCACATGAGGGTCCCACAAACCTTATTTGCATGGTGTCACCTCCACAAGGGTGTCCTGTGCCTTAGATTATTAACAAGATATCCAGTCCCCTTGGTGGGCCACAAGCACCTCACATTTGCATAGTTCCACCCCGTCATCTGGTGGGAGTCACAAAGACCATGGCTAGAAGGCCATACCAAGCAATTCATTGCACCACGCTTACAATATTCTTATTAGATTAACTGAACAAGACTGTAATTTGCCTTAACAGTAAATAATGCATTTTAACAACAATCATTAATACATCTCTCACAACCTTCAAACTTACTAGTGATTGCTCTGAACCCTAACTTATTCTACCAATAAGTCATTTTCATCCATTGATGCATTTTATTTATATCATAAATATAAATTGTGTTTACAGTAGATCAGGTAGAGTAGAACTGTAGGGTTTTCTTGGCTATAATCTTTATGTAAGCAGATTGCCAGGACTTTGTTCTGCTGTGTTGCTGGGTGCGTTCAAAGTGCAAACCTGTAAGTTAGTAGTCAAATGCAAATTATTTGCACCACCTAGGATTCAAATCAAGACTGTACAACTCCATACATGATCTAAACCACTGTGCTATGCTGCCTCTCTGTTAAAAAAGGAAAAAAACAGAAAAGAAAAGAAATTGAGAATGGAGGGGAAGTTCTATCTTTCATTGGAAAGTACGGTTCCAGTAAAAAAAAAAATTTAAGTTTAATATGTGCTTGAAATATGTTCCTGTTGTTTTGGTCAATTATATACTAATAATCGTAATGATATGGAGACAGAGAGAGCAAATAGGGAAAAATGTTATTAAGTGAGTCTATGGAAAGAACATATAGGAGGTCATTATATTATTCTTAGAAGCCCTGGTGTTGCAATGGTAAACACTCTGCTGCTAACCAAAAGGTTGACAGTTTGAATCCACCAGCTGCTCCCTGGGAGAAAGATACAGCAGTCTGCTTCCATAAAGATTTACAGCCTTGGAAGCCTTACGGAGGCAGTTCTACTCTGTCCTATAGGGGTGTTATGAGTCTGAATTGACTAGATAGCAGTAGGTTGTGGTGGTGGGTATACTATTCTTGCAACTTTTTTGTAAATTTAATTTTTTTTTCACATGTTGAAGTTAAAGTGAACTGTTTTACTTTAAAATGTTAGTATTGATAATGTGCTAAAAGTTACATTTAAACCTATAGAGAAAAATTTTAGAACTCAAAATGTGCAAGGATTCACTATGGCCCCTAGATATCCTTCAGGTTAGGAATTGAACTCACTCCTATGGCTTCCAGCCAAATAATAGACAGGCATATGGGCTGAACCTTTATATCAGGTAGATGCACTACTTGGAGCAATCAATCATGGGAGAACAGAAGGACAATGTTTGCACAGGGAGAGAGCTCAGGGGGTGGGAGTGCCTGGCAGGGAAGGAAACAGGGAAGTGGTAACTACAGGCAGGAAGGGGGAAGAAAACTGTTACACTGTAGGGAATTGCAGTCAATGTCAGGAAACACAATGTATGAACTACTGTATGGAAAATGAATTTGCTCTGTAAACTTTCATCCACATCATAATAAAAATTGGGGAAAAAAATGTGCAAGGATTCAGCATAGCAAAGTGTAAAACTAGTATTGGGGTAATGTCTGACCTCCTCTAACTTCACAAGGGGAGAGGAGGATCAGGATCAACTGCCCAAGGCTGATTCCTATGAGGCAGATGTCAGACATGCCTCCATCCTCCAAGCTTTTTACCAATTCTGTCACCACCTGTTTCTCCCCCAGCACTCTGCTCTCTGATGGGTTCAATAATTCATTGCAATGACCACACAGAACTTACAGCAATGTTCATGGTTATGGGGTTTATTAGGAAGTAACAGGTTACAATTCAGAATTAGAAATGACTCAGGATACAGTTCTTCCATCAGGACAGCTTCTTCTCAGCAGTGCTTCAGGCAAGCCTCTCTCTGACTCTTGGCTTCTTGGCCCCACAGGCCCCTTGGCGTTTGCACTGCTCAATCAAGTGTTACAAAGTTCTTTCAGCTCTGCCAGTAAATGCTCAGAGGCACTCCACTCCACTATCAAGCCTCCTGCCCAAAGGCACTCAACCTTCCCACTCTGTGGGCTGGGAAGCCCACTGCATTGTCTCCTGTCTGGTCTCTCCTGCTGGGTCTCCTGGTTCTGCTGCCACCACTTCTCTGCCGTTGCTTCTTACTTTCTCTTGCCATCTCAACGAAATGTTAACAGCTCTCTGTCTTCTGCATTGAGGAGATTCAGCTCAGGGATCTTAGGTCCAAAGGACATATTCCACTCCTGGCTCTTCTTTCTTGATGGTGGTGTCCACCTCTGGGACTGCTCATTTTAAGCCTAGTAGGATGGCAAAGTTGACTTGACTAATTCCCATGTTAGGGTTCTATATACCTTATTTGCATGGCCCCTCCCAATCTTATGGTGGGAATTACAAAGACGACTCGACGGCACATAACAACAACAACAACGGCTAGAAGGGCCATAGTATTAACTGTACTGCACAAACAAAATTAATGTCATTGAGTTCTACACATAAAAACTGATTGAAATGGTAAATGTTTTGTTATATACATATTCTACCTCAACAAAGTAAAAAGAAATAAATAAAATAACATAATTACCCAAAATTCTTTTGGTAGTGGTACCACATACAAACATTCCAGGAAACTGCCTTGTGACACTTTTGCTTCCATCCCATTGGCCAGAACTTGCCACACAGTCACTTGTATCCTCTCTCACAGGTTAGTTCCAGGAAATCAGACTCTAAGATGGAAATTTGAAAAAAAAAAAAAAGATGGAAATTTGAATTTAAGAAGTTTATTGGGATGTTCTCTTGGATTCAGCCCCTGTGGAAGAGACAATGAAGCAGGATTACACAGATGGAGAAGAAAGACCACATGATGTAGTCACAACAAGGTCTTAGCTGATCCCACAGGTAACTCTGGAGTTAGAATGGCCCTGCAGAGTTGTACAGACTAGAACAAGGAATCAGACAGGTATGCTTCCACACTAGCCAGTCATTGGATGCAGGCTGCCCCAGGGAAAAGGCAGAACCTCCCAGAGGAAGCAATCACTGGGAAGGGATATCAGCTGCAAATTATCAACAAAGTCTGTTGTATCCCTATTTTACAGACAAGGAAGTTGAGGTATGTAGAGATTAAATAATTTGCCCAAGGTCACAGAGCTGGTAATGGTTTTATCAGTAATAGCACATTAATGCCACATAATAAACTTCCACAAAACTTTAGTGGCTACAAACAATAAACACTTTTGCTCATGAGTCTATAGGTTAGCTAGGTGGCTCTTTTGATTTGAGACAAAGTAGGGAGCTCTGGTAGCATACTATCTAAAGCACTTGACTGCTAACCAGAAGGCTGGCATTTCAAACCCACCAGCCACTCCTCAGAAGGCAGGTTGGGCAATCTACTTCCGTATTGATACTGCCTTGGAAACCCAAGGAGGGGTCACTATGAATCAGGTCCAACTAGACAGCACAAGACAACAACAGCAACAGGCTGATTTTGGAGTCCTCAGGTGGCACCAAAGGGCTCTGGTGGTATAGTGGTTAAGTCATTTGCCTTCTAACAAAAAGGTTGGTGGTTCGGACCCACCACCTGTTTCATAGAAGAAAGATGAGGCATTCTGCTTTCATAAAGACTTACAGCCTTGTAAACCCTATGGACTTCATTATGAGTTGGAATCGACTCAACGCAGTCAGTTTTGGGGTTTGAATGGCACAGTTAAGTGCCTGACTGCTAGCCAAAACTTTGGTGGTCTGAAGCCATCCAGAGGCATCTTGGAAGACAGGCCTGGTGATCTGCTTCCAAAAGGTCACAGCCTTGAAAACTCTGCACACGTGGAGTTGTCATGAGTTAGAACGACTCCACAACAACTAACAACTACAGGCTAATTTCAACTGAGTTTATTCATACATTATTGGTTGTGAGTCAGCTGTACTCTGGCTGGTCTAGGAAGGCTTCTGCTGAAATGGCTCAGCTCTCTTCCTCATCCTCCAGAAGGCTGTCCTGGCCTTCTTCCATCTCCAGCAATGGAGCCAGAATGCAAACTTCCGGGACTTCACTTTTAACCATTATTCCACAGCCATCTGCCTATCAAATCTTTTATTAGTATCTATCAAGTGCAATTCATGCACCCAGTACCTCAATGGGCATCATGGAGGGACAAAGTCCTACTTTTAAAGAGCTTACAGTCTAGTTAAGGAGATGAGATGAGACACCCATTATGAAATCAAACCTTTTGCTGTCAAGTCGATTTTGACTCATAGAGACCCTGAAGGACAGAGCAGAACTGCCCTATAGGGTTTCTAAGTCCGTAAATCTTTACAGAAGCTGACTGCCGCATCTTTCTTCCACAGAGCAGCTGGTGGTTTTAAACTGCCAGCCTTTCCACTAGCAGCTGAGTTCTTAACCATGCACGACACCACCAGGGCTACTTCATAGATAACAATAAAGGCAAGACAAATGGTACAGGTGGCAAAAGCAACAGGAATCAGCAGTAAGAGAGGGTACTGTGGACTGGAGGGGTCTGAGAGAGTGTGGGCAGTGAGTGATCTGGATCTTAAAGAATGTGCAAAATTGAGTCAGACTGTGAGTAAAGGAGGGACAAACAACTCCACATCTTCCTCCCTCCCCCAGGTACCTATCTATGAAGGGGGAAGGAAAGGAGAAAGGGAAGGTGGGACTTGTGAGGAAAGTGATTTTCTAAAAGCCCTCATTTCCTGCCCCCACCCCCACCCCAGCCCTATAAACCAAAACCAAACCAAACTCACTGCTGTGGAGTCGGTCCCCACTCATAGGGATCCCTCCTTGGGTTTCCAAGGCAGTATCTCTACGGAAGTAGATTGTCCAACCTTCCTTCAGAGGAGTGACTGGTGGGTTTGAACCACCAGCCTCTGGTTAGCAGTCAAGTGCCTATAGGCTTTTCTTTTATCTGCCTCAGACATGCATTGCATTCCCGGCCTGCCTAGAACAATATCATTTTATTGTTGTACTAGAGCACTATCTACCTTTTTGGAGATGGTGGGTTTTCAGAAAAATCTTTGGTTTTACTGAGCATAAGGAAGGACAAGGTTGCCAAAGGGAAGGCAAGGGTGGAAGGCTCTATAGGGGAAAGGGAATGGAGCTAGGAGAGGGGAAAGTTCAGGAAGAGGGTTGGAAGGAGACAGAAAGACGAGAGTGAGAAAGAGTTGGGCAGATGCTGTGAGATGTGACACTTTGGGGATAGAATGAAGTGTATGAAGAACCTTTTTAGAAAATGTTGCTGTGTGGTGAGTGGCAGGACCCTGTGCTTGGGATCAACAGTTTTAAACAAAAACCATCAACATTGAACTATACTTGTAGAAAGTGTCGAATGGGCAAATATTTAGTTGTATATATTTTTACCACAGGAGCTCTGGTAGTGTAGTGTCTAAAGCATCTGACTGCTAACCAGAAGGCTGGTGGTTCAAACCCACCAGTCACTCCTCAGAAGGAAGGTTGGGCAATCTACTTCCATAGAGACACCACCTCAGAAACCCAGGGAGGGATCACTATTAGTTGGGTCTGACTCGATGGCATATAACAACAACATCAACATTTTTACCACATTAAAGAAAAAAAAAATCTTTGTTACTTCTCAAGGCTTTGGGAATTTCTTTGAAAGCTGGATGACAAAGCAACCCAGTTTTGTTTAATTTCTTTGCCCAATGGCAGGCTTACACACAGCAACCCATTTATTTACTATCCAACCAACCCGCTGTCATCGAGCTGATTCTGACTCTTAACAACTCCCACTGGATTTCCAAGGCTGTAAATCTTTATGGAAGTAGATTGCCTCATCTTCCTCCTGTGGAGCAGTTGGTGAGTTTGAACTGCCAACCTCCTGGTTAGCAGCCAAATGCCTTATCCACTATACATCGGAGCTCCTTTTATTTATTATAGAATAGTGGTTAAAGGTGCAGGCTTTGGAGTCATGTAAAAAGGGCTTAGGGCAGCATCTGACCTCCTCTAACTTCACAAGGGTAAAGGAGGATCCAGAATAACAACAACCCAAGGCTGATTCCTATGAGGTGAAAGTCAGACATGTCACCACCCTCCAATCTTTTTCTGACACCACTGTCCCTCCCATAACACACTCTACTTCTCTATTGGGTTTGATAATTCCATGCAATAGCCACACAGAACTCACAAACAATGCTCATGATTATGGAGTTTATTGGGGAAGTAACAGGTTGCAATTCAGGATCAGAAACAACTCAGGATACAGTTCTTCAATCAGGACAGTTTCTTCTCAGCAGTGCTACAGGCAGGCTTCTCTCTGGTCTTGGCCTCTGCCTGCTCAGGACAGTGTAACAAAGCTCTTTTAGCTTCCCCAATAAGTGCCTAGAGAGGCATCCCATTCTGCCAACAAGTCTCTTGCCCAAGGGTACTCAGCCTTCTTGCTCCAAGGGCCAGAAAGTCCACCACTATGTCTCATGCCAATCTCTTGTTCTGCTGCCTCTGTGCTGCCACATCTCTGCCATCTCTCTGCTGTCCCAGCAAAGTGTTACAGCTTTCTCTCTCACACACACACACTCTCTATCTCCTGGGTCAAGACGGTGCAGTGTAGGGATTTCTAATCCAAGGAGACGTGCTTCACTCCTGGCTCTTCTTTCTTGATGGTAGTGAGATCCCCTTTTCCACCTCCGGGATGGCTCATTTTAAGCCTAGTAAAATGACAAAACTGACTAATCACCATTTTAGGATTCTATACACCTTATTTCCACAGTCCTACCCCTACAAGGGAGCTCTGGTAGCATAGTGCCTAAGGCACTTGACTGCTAACCAGAAGGCTGGAGGTTCAAACCCATCAGCCACTCCTCGGAAGGAAGATGAGGCAATCTACTTCCATAGTGATACTGCCTCGGAAACCCAAGGAGAGGTTGCTATGAGTTGGCACATAACAACTACAACAACAACCCCCATAAGGGTGCCATGTACTTTATTTGCATTATTAACAAACAAGCCCCTTGGTGGATAACAAGCACCTCACATTTACATAGTCGTACTCAGTTATTTGGTGAGAGTTATAAAATTTATGGCTGGAAAAGCCATACCAAGTATTTCACTGCACTGCAAGTCAGAAATATTAGTTAAAATCCTGGCTTTTCTTCTTACTAATTTTGTAATCTTGAATATGTTATGTAACTTCTCTGAGCATATATCTTCATGTGTTATAAACCAAAATAACCAAACCCACTGCCACTATGTCAATTCCAACTCATAGCTACCATATAGGATAGAATAGAACTGCCCCACAGGGTTTCCAAGGGTCTAAATCTTTGTGGAAGCAGACTGCCTCATCTTGCTCCTGTAGAGCAGCTTGTAGGATTGAACTGTCAGCCTTTTAGTTAGTAGCCATATGTTTTAGGAGGATAATAATATCCTCATGGTGTTTTTGTGAGGATTAAATGAGATAAACCATGTAAAGTGCTTAATTATGACTTGCACATCATAATTTTCTCTTTTTTTGAGTTAGCTGATTATTAAGATAATCCTAAACTCTAGTTATTATCATCAGTGTACATATGAGGAAATGGAGACTTAGAGAAGCCCAATATTGTCCAAAGACCTACAGGTATTATTAACTAGTGGGGCTGGGGCCAAAA
The DNA here is from genome assembly GCF_000298275.1 of Orycteropus afer afer. Taxonomy (NCBI): domain Eukaryota; kingdom Metazoa; phylum Chordata; class Mammalia; order Tubulidentata; family Orycteropodidae; genus Orycteropus; species Orycteropus afer. The sequence goes on from NW_006921627.1 coordinate 11,498,618, forward strand.
CCCAAGAACACCTGCTCCAAAAGCCCGTGTTAAGGGGTTCCCTGTGAGAAAGACACAGACAGGAACAGAGAAATGGCTCTGGCCTCTGAAGGCTGTCCTTCAATGTATTTATAGTCTGTAAACTAGAAACTCAGGTATGTGTGAGCAGTAAGTGAGGCATGCAACCATAACTAAAGGTCATTTAGGCAGATAGTGGGATTAATGCACAATTAGGGTAGAGAACAGCATAAAATGGAAACAAGGTCAGAGGAAGATATCTATTCTAAATGTTCTCAGTGTACCCCTGTTTGGAGATTCAGGGTAAAACAAAATGCCTACTGTCTGGTTAGGGTCCTTTGGGGGTGATCATGTCAAGAGCAGAAGGGGTTTTCTGAACATTCAGATACCTAAAGCCTTTCTAGACTTAAAGATTAGATCCCAGCTTTTCCACATACTGACTTTGTGAGCTTAGTCAAGTTACTCTACCTCTGAGACTCAGTCTTGTCATCTCTTGAATGGGTTAATACCACTAGTACCTGGTTTATTAGGTGGCTGGAAGGAGAAAATGAAATAGTCAATGCTGAATGCCCAACACAGTGCCAACATGTAGGAAGGTCCCGTGGAGCCTAATTGCTGGCCCATATGAAGCCAAACTGAGAATTTGGGTCTTTGAAGAAAGGTCAAAGGACCCAGGGCTCCTGAATCTGCTAAAACTACCTCAATCACAATTCAGTTACAAAGTGAGGTTCATGATACAGAGAAGGGTATTCTCCAGAGCATGAGGAAATTCACATTAAGTTTTAGCTGGAAGTATTTGGGTCAAAGGTAAGAAAGAACTTCCTGAAAGTCAGGATTGTCACATTAAATTGGAAATAATGATTTAAGATTGTTGTGCTATTATCTCCTCTAAGAAAAAGACATCTGCCCATCTTCATGGGCTGGGCAACGTGTGTCATAATGAGATGGGCCGAGACGGTCAACTACTCTGGGCAAATGAACCTCAAAATACAAGTGCCATAAGCAAGGGCTCGCTGTGACCCTGACCTAAGTGACAAGGGCCACAGATCTCGGAGTTGTTCTAGTTTTAAAAGCATTTGCAAGGACTGACCTAGAGCTTTAAACTGCTTGATTACATGCACTTTTGAGTCACCCTCAAGCTGAAGAGGTGGAACCCAATGTCAATATAAACCCGAGGGAAGAAATCAAATGACTGCTTAGAGGAAGGGGCCTTGAAGGAAGTGACCACATTTTCACTTATCTGAACCACTTGAACAAAGGCACAGATGTTGGAAGAATCAATCATTGCTGGATATTTTTGGTCAGAGGCCAGGGACCATCTGCCAAGAACATTAGGCTAGCATTCCCACATGGGGAAGAATGTTGAACTACAAGACCACATGGATTCCTTTCAATTCAGAGAGGCCAGAGTTTGGGAACCTTCTATTCCTGGCTCTGAAGAAACAGTTGCCATGAAGTCCACTCCAACTCATGGCAACCCCATGTGTGTCAGAGTGAAACTGTGCTTCCCAGGAATTTTCAATGGCTGAGTTTTTAGAAATAGATCACCAAGCCCTTCTTCTGAGGTCAAGTGACCTTGAACCTCCAAACTTTTGATTAGCAACCAAGTGCATTAACTGTTTGCACCACCCAGGGACACCCTCCTGGGTCTCAAATATCAAGTCAAATCTAATCACATTTCCAGGAAATGCTGGTAGGGGAAACCACGGTCCTAGATGTGAAGGGCCAAAAGTAGAAAACCATGAAATACAAAGCTTCTAGAAGTCATTCATACTGGATGCATTTTTGTTATTCTTAAAGACATGAGCTGCCTGGGAGGACAGAGAGATGGGGAACATTCCCACAAGTGAGGAATGAGGCTTCATTGCCTAAACCATGACCCCACCAAGTTGGTGACCCTGAGCCAGGAAGGCTCTATTGGTCTAGTTACAGTCCTTTGGGGCTGATCATGTCAAGAGCAGAAGCAGGCGTTCTGGACATTCAGACACCTGACTTCAAGTTCTGCCCCAGGAAAACCCAAGAAGGTAAATCTGTCTTTGGAGCTCTCCAGTTCCCCTTCAAAGGAGCTCTGGTGGCATAGTGCCTAAGGCATTTGACCAGTTATCAGAAGGCTGGCGGTTCAAACCCGCAAGCCACTCCATGGAAGGAAGACTAGGCAATCTACTTCCATAAAGATTTACCACCTCAGAAATCCAAAGGGGGTCCCTATGAGTCGGAATTGACTCAATGACAGTGAGTTTGGTTTTGAGTTTAGTTCTCCTTCTGCTCACTTTCCCCCATCACTTCCATCAGAGACAAAGATCTCATGCTCCTACAGAGTCCCACTCATGGCTCAATGCAAGAAAAGTGTGTGATAAACTAACCGAGGCTGGTGGTGGAGAGGAGCTCCTATCTTCAAGACAGACATTGCTAAGCCATTTTAGCACATGGCACACTTTCTGTGTACTCACATCATCCCAGAATACTTCTCCTTGACATAACCTTCTAGGAAGCCACTACGAATCTATCAGAATTGGCCTGGATGTTAGGATATGTTTGTTCTAAGGAGTCAGGAACTTTAGAAAGAGCTCAGAAGACATGCTGACGCTAGAGTAGTGAGTGAAGAATGCCAAAGTGAGGTTATAAAAGAATTCCAGGTATCCACAAAACAAAGATGGTTCCTTTGGGCAGGGATAGAGGGAAGACAGTATAGGCAAGTCTACCTACAAGTCTGTTCTGTAAGTTTATCATACTGTGGTGGCTTACATGTTCCTTGGATTCCAGAAGCTATGCCAGCAGTTTTTGAGTATCAGCAGGGTTACCTAGGGTGGACAGGTTTCAACGGAGTTTCCAGACTAGGACAGACTAGGAAGAAAGACCTGGTGATCTACTTCTGAAAATTAGCCCATGAAAACCTTACAGATCACAACAGAACATTGTCTGACTCACTTGCTTTGAACACATCATCAGAGGGAATCAAGTGCTGGAGGAGGATATCAGGTTTGGTGAAAGAGAGGGCCAGAGAGGGTGAGGGAGACCTGTAGTGAGATGGATTGGCACAATAGCCACAACAATGTGCTCAAACACGCTGGTGATGACACAAGACCTGGCAACATTTCAGTCTATTGTTCAAAAGGTCTCCATGAGTCGGAGTCAACTAGACAGCAGCTATCTATATATATCTATCTAGTATCTATCTATCTAGCCGCTCCTCGGAAGGAAGGTTGGGCATTCCTACTTCCGTAGTGATACTGCCTCGGAAACCCAAGGAGGGGTCGCTATGAGTTGGGGCCGACTCGATGGCAAATAACAACAACAACAACAAGTATCTGTTTGTCTACTGTCTGGTTCTGCTAGCAAGTCAATTCAGTTCAATCCCACAAACATGGGATGTTAATCCTATGCCAGACTCTATAGTAGGTCCTTGCCCTCAGAGAGTCCATTGTCTAGCAAGGGACAAAACATGGGCATATATGCAAATAGCAACAGTAGTAGGCAGAATAAGTGTAGTACTTTTTAAAGAAATACAGTGGCCAGGACCGTTGAAAGCAAAGAGGAAAGTGATCACCCAATTGGAGAATTGTCAGGAAAAGTTTCCTGAAGGTGGCAGCCCTTGGGAAAGAACTTGAAGGAGGTGTAAGAGGAGATGGGAGGACAAGGGTCCCAAAATGCTACGCCAGCTGAGGCAACTACTTGAACAAAGTAAAAAATGAGAACAGCAGAAGCAGATGTAGGAAACAGGGACATATCCAGGCATGGAGTAGAAGAGTACTAGGTGAAAGGCAGGAGGTGGAATAAGAGTAATTTTGTGGAGATCTTTGAGTACCAGGAAGAAAGTTTGTCCTTCTAAGCCATCACCCAGGGACCACTGCTCAGAGATGAGATGTCCTGAGAGCACCATTAGGCCAGACTCTGGGAAGGCCTTTGGGAAAGCTGTCTTACCCTGTTTTCTTTTTAAACATGCTCTTCCACATCTCTGTACCTTGGCTCATGCTGTTCCCTCTTCCAGAAATGCCATTCCCCTTTCTCTGTCTAGCACACTCCTACTCACCCTTAAAGTCCCAGCACAAAGTTCATCTCCTCTACAAAGCCTTTCCTGGCTCCCCTGAGCAGTTACTAGTCTCACAAAGTGCTCCCACAGCTCTTGGTTCATTCTTTTAAATACACTTTTAGATCAATATACTGTATAATATACTGTTCAACAGTCTGTCTCTGCATTAGTCTGTAAGCTCCTTGAGGTCAGAGACTGTTTCTTATTTATTCATATGTTCCTGTACGTGGCACAGGTGAACATTGCCAGAGGATGTGGAAGGAAGGAATGGTAGAAGGGAAGAAGAAAGCTTCTGGTGTGAGGATCTGGCCACTATACTCAGTAGTATTTGTCTGCCTCACATGTCTTGAAACCTCCCAACTCAAGTTCTCAGTTTCCCCTCCTCTTCCTCATTCTAGGCCAAAGGGAACACTAGCTCCCTTTAGTTGCCTCCTGCTGCTTATAGCTGTGAGCACCTCATTAACCTCAGTGGTCCCCACGCTTGCCTTGAGATGTGTGGGATAAACAGAACTCAAGGCTCAGTGGTTCTGCTCAGGTGAGTCTTCCTGCCCTTCTTGTCTGGTAAAAATGGAGAGAAGGGGCCTGTGACCGTGTCTTAGTTCTCTGTTGTTGTTGTTGTTGTTGTTATGTGCCGTCGAGTCGGCCCCGACTCATAGCGACCCCTCCTTGGGTTTCCGAGGCAGTATCACTACGGAAGTAGGACTCTAGGGCTGCTATAATGGAAATACCACAAGTGGATGGCTTTACCAAACAGATACATATTCTCTCACAGTTTAGGGGGCTAGATGTCCAAATTCAGGGTGCCAGCTTTAGGGAAAGCCCTTCTCACTCTGTTGCCTCACAGTTTGGGAGAAAGGTCCTTGTCTCCTTTCAGCATCTATGGGTCCAGTATTCCTGGAAGACCTCCTTGTGTTGTGGCGTCAGCCTTCCCTGGGACTGTAGGGTTCTTAGAGAGTCTGGGCAGTGAGTGATCAGGATCTTGAAGACTGTGCAGAATTGAGTCAGGCTGTGAGTGAGTAAAAGAGGTTCTCAGTGCAGGGACTCTGGGTCTAAAGGATGTATGCTGCTCCCAGCTCTTCTTTCTTGGTGGTCCCTCTAATCGCTGCTCACTTGTTTAATCTAGTTTATATCTCAAAAGAGATTGACTCAACATACAACTTAATCCTGTAGATGCCTCTAATCCTGCCTTATTAACATCATAGAGGTTAGGATTTATAACATATAGGATAATTACATCATATCATAAAATGGTGAATAATTACAAAATACTAAAATCGTGGCTTAGCCAAGTGGACACAAAATTTGGTGGGGGGCACAATTCAATACATAAAAGCCTCCTATTCTAGCCTCATGCGGATACTGACAGAGGCTTGATCCTCAGAGCTCCAATCCTGGACGACAGACATCCTCTCAATAGCTGTGAGGTTGAGCTGGGGGTTGTTGAGAGTCACTGCTCTAGGGTACAAACTGAGGCATGGAGGAGCACTATGACTCAAGCCAGGTATGTGAGGAAAGTCTGGGCCACCACTAGGAAGAAAGACAAGTATCCAGGTATCCCACTCTGGTCCGAGGGCCAGGTGGGTCTGTGCCCCCACCTCCTTAGACTTCATTCAGTTCCCTGAGCTGTGTTCCCTCTCAGCCTACCAGAGAAGTCTTCTCTCCACAGCACAAGGGGGCTAGGGAAAACAGACTTTGTAAGAAAGATAATCTGACAACAAGCCCAGAATAGAATTAATAGAATACAGGAGCTCCGCCTTCCAGCCCACAGCCTGTGCAGGGCCACACCTGTTTCTAGACTTCAACTTTCTCTGGGAACCTGTCCTCCCAGAGCTAAAGACAGGCCCTGGGGCAGTGGCAGGTGGAGAATGGACCTCAGCCTTGAGGGGAGTGAAAGGGTTAACTCTCCTGGCATCCTTTGGGCCTGGTCTAACCAGCTCAACCCAGAGGGCTGTAAGTCCAGGCTTGTCTGTGGTGATCTCTCAATTTCAATTTCCCTCTTACTCCTCCTTCCACCTCCTTCTGGGAGACATGGGAAGGAAAAGCTGTAGGGGCTGTTGGCACCAGCTCTCTCTGGGGTGTCATTTAATACTTTCAGTAATCACCACCTCTCTGGTATATTCACTCTTTCCCTCATGGCTACTCTTGGCATGCCCCAGATATGTCTATCTCTCTGTTTGTGTCTAACTTGGTCTCTCTCTCTCTCTCTTTCAGTCACACACCCACACACATACACACACACACACACACACACAAAATGAATGGGAAAAGGGTTAGGAAAGAGATAAACAGAGCTTTCTCACTCCTCCAGTTTCTGCCCCATCACACCTCTCTCTAAAAGTGATCCCACTGGTCAACTAGGAAGCAGGAGGTAGAATAGAGAGTTAGAGGTCCAGAGGATCCCTCTGAATCACCTGAGCAATCACGTAACAGTAAGGCGAGAAAAAGAGAATAGTGAATGATTGATATGAGGAACATATGAGGATGAGGACAGGGAAGGCAAAATTAGACACCATCAAGTGATTTTAAAAAATCCTTCCCTGAACAAAACTGAGTTATTAGGTGCAGAGTGAAGACAAGAGCCCTTTGTATCATGTATGTATTTAATAAGCTAAACAGGAGAGGAGAATGGACACACTTCCCCAGTAACCAAATGAGATTATGCTTTTGAAAGTGTTTCATAAACTTCAGATTGCTCTACAAAACTAAAGAGTTGTGTCAATCTCTTCACAGGAGATAGACATACAGCCCCACTACAGGGATTCTAGCTTTATAAGATTATAATGACCACACATTCATGGGATGGAGGTATATACAAAACAGAACATTAGCCATTTCAATATTTCTTATATGCACAATTTAGTGACATTGATTACTTTCACCGTATTGTACAACCATCACTACCACTTGTTTCCAAGTTTTCCCATCACTCTTATAGAAGCTCAGTGCCCCCAAGCAATGACTCGCCCTCATGGGACACTTCTGATCTCAAGTATTCTGCACTTTTGTTAGAGGGATATCAGACAATGTGTCATGGTTTGGGGATATGGAAATATGGTCCCTTCATGTAATACTCAGCAAAGTAAATATGAACAATGTTAATTTTAGCATGTTGATTTTAGGTGCTGAATTTAGGACCCTGGTGGTACAGTAAGGAGCTCTGGTGGTGAAGGGCCTAAGGTATTTTGACTGCTAACCAGAATGTTGGTGACTCAAACCCACCAGCTGCTCCATGGAAGGAAGATGGGGCAATCTACATCCATAAAGATTTACCATCCTGCAGATGATATTTCTACATATGTACTTGTATGTGCTGAGGAATGTCCATATATATAATAGAGCTAACAAGGGACAAAGTTATGATAACTTCTTAGCCACAGCCAACCACCCTCAGAGAGTGAGTAGTTGGATTGTAGCCTTGGGACCATGATTGCAGGGGACATCAAACTCAACTGGCATAAGATACTATACATAAACATTGTTCTACGTCTGGCTTTGGTGAATAGTGGCCAGGGGTCTTAAAAGCTTGCAAGTGGCCATCTAGATACAACAATGGGTCTCTCCTCTTCCAAAGCAAAGAATGAAGAAAACCAAAGACACATGGAAACAATTAGTCCAAAGGATCATTTGAACCTCAGCCTATATGACCATGAGACCAGAAGAACTAGATGGTGCCCAGCTACCACTGTCAACCACTCAGAAAGGGATCAGTGCAGGAGATCCTGGATAGAGTGGGAGAACAAAACTCAAAATCATAAAAATGACTAGGTTTGCTGGTCTGATAGAGCCTAGGGGGGCCCCCAAGACTGTGGCCCCTAGCAACCATTCAGGTGATTGAACTCACTCCCATGGCTTCCAGCCAAACAATAGACAGGCATGTAGGGTGAACATTTACATCAGGTAGATACACTCTTTAGAAGGATCAATCATGGGAGAATACAGGGCAGTATTTACAAAGGGAGATAGCTCAGGGGGCAGAAATGCATAGGAAAGAAGAACACAGGGAAGAGGTCACTACAGGGAGGAAGTGGGAAGTGAGCTCTTACATTATGAGGAATTGCAGTCAATGTCATGGGGAAAAAAATGTATATAAATTGCTATATGGAAAATGAATTTACTCTGTAAACTTTCACCCAAATCACAATAAAAATTTTTTAAAAAATTGCCACCTCAAATGGGGGTGACTATGAGTGGGAATCCACTCAATAGCAGTGAGTTTGATTTGGGTTTTTTTGGTGCCACAGTGGGTTATGTGCTTAGCTGCTAAATAGAAAGGTCAGGGGTTCAAATCTACCAGCTGCTCCACGGGAGAAGGATGTGACAGTGTGCTTCTGTAAAGATTTACAGCCTTGGAAATCCCATGGGGGCTGTTCTACCCTGTCCTATAGGGTCACCATGAGTCAGAATCAACTCTGCTGGCAATGAGATAGGGGGAGAGGTGACCCTTGTGAGGCCTAGAGTAGACTCATTTGCCAGTGAAGTGTGCGGGTCCCTCATCTGATAGCGCTCTCCTCCCCCAAGTCTTAGATAGTGAGAGAAGTGGTGGGTCAGGCCTCAGCCTGGCATAGCACCATCCCTGGAACAAAGGCAAAGTACAGGAGCAGCCTCCCACTCCACTGCCAGGGCCAGGAAGTAGGGCCTATTGAGATAAGGGTCACACTTTGGACTCCACAGCCAAAGGGCAGCTTAAACATGGCCAGGGTTCCCGGGCCCCACGCCCCTCCTGCAGCTACCAGGTTCTAATGCCAGGTTAATGGAGGAAGATGACGCAGGAAGAGGCGGGGGATAGCCGACCACTCATTGCACCCAGAAAGGGTGGGCACCTGTCACAAATCACCTGGTCGCTACTCTCGCCCTCACCACCTCCTACTGCGGCGCCCTGCCTTGCATTTACCGCTCATTACTCCTGCGCCTCCCGGGAGTTCTGGCCAGAAGGCCAGGGCAGAAGAGTGGCGCGCGATTCAATCCCTTCCTCCAGACCCGGTGGGTGGTAAATTCAGGTGTGAAGGTAAAATAGGAAGAGAATGCTGCCAAGTGAGAGTTCCTTTCCGGGGAGGGAAGGGTGGTGGCTGTGTCCTGGGCCGGGGGCCCCTCTGCCCTCACCAGTCCCTGGGCCCCACAGGCGCCCGCAGTGCGCGGCCCGCCGGGCCAGTGTCCGCGGTGACGGGGCGGTGACAACCCACGTCCCCGCCCCTCTCTCTGTACCTTCCGCTCCCAGCCTGGCCCTGCGTTGCTGGGGTTCTGTGGGTCGCTGGGTCCCAGTCCCAAGCCGGGGAGAGGGGTTGGCACAGCAGGGGGAGCAGTCGACCAGAGCCCCGCAGGCGAGGGCCAACGGAGCGAACGGCAAGCGGATGCCGGGACACCTGCTGGCACAGGTGAGCGGGCGTGAGCCCTGGGGCGCGGGGGCGGAGCGGGAAGCTTCCGCGGCCCTGAGCACCCGGGACCGGACCGGTGCAAGGACCTGGCCTCCCCAAGGAAGGGAAGAAGAGAAGCCGAACAAAGTTGTCAAAAGACTATGGGTAGCCAAGAATGAGAGGGAGACAAGAGTTCTTGAAGGACTATGGATTGGGAGGGGACTGGAGAGACTGTGCACGATTGTTTCTCCTGCTCAATAATCAGAAAAAAAGTAAGAGGAGGGTTGTCGCACCCTCCTGGTGGAGAAACTAGCACCAGCACAGCGTCACTGAACCCACCCTCCTTTAGGCGACCTCTCCCCTCCAGGCCCTGCCTACTCCGAGGAGAGGGGTCATCTATCCAGGTTTAGGGGAAAGGAATGGAGCCTCACACCTGACGCTCAGCTCCGTGGAAGTGCTTTCCAAGTTTGTGGAAGACTAAGGGTAGCCCAAGACCAGAAACCCTGAGTCAGCCCAGCTATCAGGGGCCTGATAGCTGTCCCTACCTCACTTTCCTATCTGAGGCCAGGAAGGTTCAGCCAAGGAAATAGCAAACGTTTCTGTATAGGATCGGATAGTAAATATTTCAGACATTGTATGATCTCTGTTTCAACCAGCACAGTATCAGCCCTGGATGATATATAAATGGCCACCGACAATACGTAAATGAAGAACTGTGGCTATGTTCTAACAAAACCTTATTTACGGATACTGAACTTTAAATTTCATATGAATTTCACATACCATGAAATATTCTTCTTTTAATTTTTTCCAGCCATTTAAAAATGTAAAAAAACAATTCTCAGCTCTCAGGATGCACACAAACAGGCAGTGGGTTAAGCAGTCAGCCACCAGCCCTCTCCCCACCTGGCCTCCCTGCCACTTTTCTCCAGGGTGCCTGTGAAGGGCCAGTGCAGGGGGAATCCTCCCACCTGGGATCATCCAGAAAGCCAGGAACCTGTCTGTGATCCTTGCTCCTCGCTATTCTCAGGACTACAGCATCCTTTGAGGCTTGTATCCCCAATGTGTGCACATGTGAGACAGGAGATAAATCTCTGAGAGGCTTTCTACCCAGTATGTATCTAGGCATACCCTACCCTAGTCACGTTATAGATGAGACAGCCACACCTCCCCACACACAGTGACCAAACCCTTGGCCTTCTCCTTCCCATCCCACTTCCCTCCTCCCACCCCTTGGTCTCTAGGTGCTATCCTCGGCTTAGTGTCACCCACTGACCTAACCTTTCCATTCTTTTCTTTTCTCTCTTGCAGCCTCAGGGGACCCCTTTCTCCTGGACATTGGAGCTATGGCCCTTTGGAGGTGACCCATGAGCGAAGGGATGCAGACTTTTGGTCCTCCAGATGAGGGCCCCCTCCAAGGCCTTGTGGCCTCCCGCATCGAGACTTATGGGGGCCGGCATCGGGCCTCCGCCCAGAGCACTGCTGGCAGTCTCTGTCCCCGAGGAGATGCCGTGCCGGTGAGTCCAGGCTGCTCCCCAGGCAGTGCTTCAAAGGTGACCTGAGTAGGGCAGGAGGGACAACCCCTAGACTTTCAGGTTTCCATCCCCTCACAAGTCCATGAGCTTCTCTATTCTTGTCCCTTACCCCTGCTCTTTTTTTCTGGGTAGCAAGGGAGAGAAGGATAGTGCCTGGGTCAGACTCCCAGGACTCAGCACCCTGGTCCCAAACAGCCTGGACAGGTGAGGCAGAGAGCCAGAAGAAGCCAGGCCCATGAAGGAGGTGCTGTTAGACAGGTCTGAGGTGCAGAGCTGAGGATAAGGTCACCAAACCCCAGGATTGGCACCTCCCAGGTTCCCACCTTTACTTGGGAGGAGCCTGAGGCTACCTGAGACCTGCCGCTCTGAATGCAGGCTGGAGGCACAGGGTGCCCCTATTTTCCAAGTAGGTGGCTTGGGGCTTACCCTGGCTCCACCTCTGACACCACCTCCTGGCCCACCTCCATTTCTGAGCAAAGAAAGGTTGTGGAGGCGGAAGCTCAGGTCTTTCCTCAGCCTCCAGGCTTCCCTTGCACTGTGAGAACAGTTCGGCTTCCTGCTTGGGTATCCCCTGCCTCACTGGAGGAGGGTTGGTCCCTCAGAGACGAGGACAGCCAGGAACTCTCCCAGGCTGAGGGCGGGAGGAGAGACTAGGAAGTATGTGGGGTAATTCAGGCCACAAGCAGATGGAGGAATGTGACCAGGCCTGCCAGGGAGGGGACTCAGCTAAGGCCTTGGCTTCTCACACGGAAGAGCAGCCACTCCCAACTGGATGGGAGGCCAACTGATGCCCCAGGGGAAGAGGCTGCACATGTATGTGTTCTCATCCCCACGTGTGAGGGAGGATAGCCACTGACAGGGTAAGTAGCATGAGACTCGGATCCAGTATGCCCCATGTGCTGTCCCTGCATGTCTATGGCATAGAGAATGCACGTATGCAGGGTGAGTGCTGGTAGCATGTGTCTGCCTGTGCTCTGGCTCTGGGGGAGGCCTCTGCCTCTGCCTCCAGGCCCACTTAGAGAGCCAGGTCAACATGTTCCTGCCCAGTTCTTTTTGGCCTCGTTGGCAGCAGTGGCCATGACTCAGGGCAAGAGCAGCCATACCAAACAGGTTTGAGGGGATAGGTGAGCCAACCCAACTTGGCTACTCTCTGTCTTTTGGGGAAAGGGAGGGAACCCCATCACTCAACCTTCCTCCTCCCCCCAGGAACCTAGTCGCCGCCGCCTCCGGGCCCATGTCCCCTTCACCAAGAGCTCTGGCCAGCCCCGGGCCCTGTCTCCCATGAGGCTGCAAGAACCAGAACCTGAGAAGCAGCATGGGGGCCATTCTGGGGGTGGCCCACCTTACTCCCCCAAAGTTAAGGTAAGGGGTCCCTCTTCTCCCACCCTGTGCTCTCCCACAATCAGGCCTAGCAAACCCCAGGGGCTGAAGACAACGAGGCTGTCTTTGTCTGGAGCCCCTCTAAGAAGTAATAGATAGAGAGCTCTGCCTAGAGACCCCTTCAGGATCTATTTTATTTGGTCTATGCCACCGGACCTAGCTACTTTGACTAAGGAATGTTTTAATATAGTTTAAAGGATAAACTGTTAATATTAAATTTCCAGCTTTTCAAAATGACAAAATATTGTGAGAATCAGACATATTTACTCTATCTCCAGTCCTTACTTCATCCTTCACCCCAACTGTGAGCCTCATCCCTTCTCCTCCCTAGCCACACTGAAGATAGAGTGAGGGTCAAGAACATTTTTGTCTACATTACTTGGTATATATGTATATAGAAGTTTTGTATAAGTTAAACCACATTGCCTCAAAAAAAAAAAAAAAATGACCATATGAAAATGTTGGCTGAGATCACTGGCTCCCTAAGTCCTGCTGTGGTTGCCACCAGAAGGTCTGATCCTGCACCCCTTCCCAAGGTTCTATCTCAGGAAACTCCTGGAAGGAATGTTTTTGACCAAAGAACCCAAGTCTGGCTCCTGCAGAAAGGCTCCTTTCTGCAGGCAAAGGTGTCTCTCTGTCCATGTTCCAGCATGCCTTTTCCCCTGTCATCCCAGCTGGAGTTGATCTCTGTCCCCCAGGCCTCTGTGCCCCTACTCATACTTAGTGCTGCTTGCCACCTCCCATTGTTTCCCAGGCACATACACACACACTCAGCTCTCCCTGAGCCAACTGGGCTGGGTACCAGGGGTATGGCCAGGACTAATCCCTTTCTCAACTCCCCTAGGAGATCACCAAGGCCCATGAGCTAGAGGTGCGGCTACACACATTCAGCATGTTTGGGATACCCCGCCTGCCCCCTGAGGACCGACGGCACTGGGAGATAGGGAAGGGCAGTGACAGAGGCCTAGTCATTGAAAAGTCCTGGAAGGAACTGGTGCCTGGACACAAGGTGGGCCTGTAACATTGTCTGTTACCACATTGTTATAGACACACATACACACATTTCACCTCTGCTCTAGAAAGAGGGAAAGGCCTCAGGATGTGGGATCATGTTGAAAAGCATATGGAGACAAGTTTATCTGTGTAAGAATTTCTAGATATATAGTAGACCTGACAAGGGACAAGGTTGTAGTCACTTCTTGGCCACAGCCAGCTACCTAGAGGGAGCAAGTAGTTGGACCTGTGGACTAGAGATCATGGTCAGAGGGGGCATCAAGCTCAATTGGCATAACATACTACACAAAAACATTGTTCCACCTCCTACTTTGGCGAGTAACGACTAGGATTTTAAAAGCTTGCAGCAGCCATCTAGATGCAATGATGGGTCTCTCCTTGTCCAGAGCAAAGAAGAATGAAGAAAACCATGGAAACAATTAGTCCATGTGATCCTCCTATATGACTATGAGACCAGAAGAACTAAATGGTGCCCAGCTATCACTGTCAACCACTCAGTGGGGGATCTATGTAGGAGATCCTGGATAACGAGGGAGAACAATGTGGAACAAAACTCAAAATCATTTAAAAGAAAAAAAAAAAGAAGAAGCAGATTTGCTGGTCTGATAGAGCCTGGTGGAACCCCTGAGACTATGGCCCCTAGCTGCTTTCAGGTCTGGAATTGAACCCACTCCTGTGACTTCCAGCCAAACAAAAGACAGGTATATGAGCTGAACATTTATATTAGGTAGATACACTCCTTGGAGAGATCAATCATGGGAGAATAGAAGGGCAGTGTACACACAGGGAGACAGCTCAGGGACAGAGATGCATGGGAGGGAAGGAGATAGGGAAAAGGTAGCTATAGGGAGAAAGTGGGAGGAAAGCTGTTGCATTGTGGGAGATTACAGTCAATGTCATGAGACAGTGTATGTGAACTGCTGTATGGAAGATGAATTTGCTCTGTAAACTTTCACCCAAATCACAATAAAATTAAAAAAAAAAAAGAAGAAGAATATGGAGACAGCCATATCTAGGTTCAAATCCTTGCTCTACCTCTTACTAGTGAGACCTTGGTCAAGACAGGAACTTCCCTCTCAGTCACCTCCTCAATTAAATGGGCGTAATGTTACCTACACACTGGAGGACTAGTTTGAGGATTAAAAGATCACGTACAGTGTTTCAAAACATCTACCAGAATGCATGAAGGTCTGGTGGCATAGTGCCTAAGGCATTTGACTGCTAGCCAGAAGGCTGGCAGTTCAAATCCACCAGCCACTCCTCAGAAGGAAGGTTGGGCAATCTACTTTTGTAGAGATACCGCCTCAGAAACCCAAGGAGGGGTCACTATAAGTCGGAAATAACTCGACAGCAATGGGTTTGTTTTTGTTTTTGTTTTTGTTTTTGACCAGAATGCCTGAAGGTCTGTAGCTGCACAGTTTGTGTTCAATTGCTAACCTAAAGGTTGGCGGTTCAAATCCACTCAGTTGCACCATGTAAGAAAAGGCCAAGTGATCTGCTTCTGCTAAGATTATAACCAAGAAAACCCCATGGATCACTTCTGCTGTGACACACATGGGGTCATCAGGAGTCTGAATCAACTCGATGGCAATTGACAACTACAACCATGGTGCCCAGAACCTATTTACTAGGTCCAATAGCACTTAATAAAAGGTAACTGCTGTTGTTTTTGTCATCATTCCAATTGTTCCATCACTATCCCCATTCCAGGAGATGAGCCGGGAGCGTTGCCACCAGCAGGAAGCACTGTGGGAGCTACTGAGCACAGAGGTGATCTACATGGGAAAGCTCAAGATCCTGACAGATGTGAGCCTCATTCAAACCCAGCCCTGGCCCCATCCTCAGGCATTTATTCATCTCTCTTATATTATCCCCCATTCTCCCAAGCCAGACAGGGCAGGGTCTCTGGGAGAGGGAGGGGCAGGATGTCAAGAAAACAAAACAACAACAACAAAAAAAAAACCCTAATTTCAGACCTGCCTGGAGAGAGTTTAGCAGTACTGAAGGTGGGGGTGAGGAACGTTAAAGGGGTCAGCCAGGGGACCAAGAGAAGTGAAGTCAGACTCTGATACCCTTGCTTCTCTTCCTGTGTCTAGCTCCTAGCCAACGGTTTGCTGAACTTGCAGCGAGTGGGACTGCTGACAGAAGTGAGTAGGAGCCAGAGGGGAGCAGCCTGCCCAGCCTGAGCTCTGAGCCCAGGGAGGGGTTCTTTCAATGAGAACCCTCCAGACTGTTCAGTCTGAATTCCCACCCCCTATTTTCTGGGACAACCCCTGCTCACCCTACACCTCTTCTTGCTCTAGTCCCAAGCAGGTACTGGATGCCCCAGTACTTAGCCTACTGAAGTCACATAGGTGGAAAGGAAAACTGGAGCCCTTAGATTCTTCAGGCCCACTCTCAGACTTATGCCTCCTCGATGCCCCCTCCAGTCTCTACCACCATCACCATCCTACACCCAAATCCAAGCTTAGGGGTCCTCCCATGTCCACAGCCAGTGCTGCCTGATGATGACCCTGTTGTCGTTTGTTGTTGTTATGTGCCATCGAGTCGGCCCCGACTCATAGTGACCCCTCCTTGGGTTTCCGAGGCAGTATCTCTACGGAAGTAGTATTGCCCAACCTTCCTTCCGAGGAGTGGTTGGTGGGTTTGAACCGCCAGCCTTCTGGTTAGCAGTCAAGTGCTTTAGCCACTATGCTACCAGAGCTCCTGATGATGACCCTACTGAAGGCATATTGCTACTCCCTCCTCCAGGTGTCTGCTGAGACCCTGTTTGGAATTGTCCCCAGCCTGATTCGAGCTCACCAGAGCTTTTGGGAGGAGGTGCTGGGGCCCACCCTGGAGGAGACTCGAGCTTCAGGCCAGCCTCTGGACCCTGTCAGCCTGCAAAATGGCTTCCTAACGGTGAGGCATGGGGAAGTGCCACATCTGGATGGGGCAAGACCAGGAGACCCCAGAGAGGTCCTGTTGATAAAATTTTGACTCAAATTTTCCCATGATTTCAGGGATGCACAGGGCACAGCCCCTATCTTAAAATACCACCTCACTCCTTGCCCATCATTCTGTCAGCATGACCTCTGTCTCAAATGTCCTTGGGTTTCTGGAGACCATTATGAAATGAAAGTGCAGCTATTTTAGCGAAGGGTTACATTCAGGCTCTTATTCAACTATAAAATCTTAGTCTTGTATAGAGATTCATTAACTAACAGCTACCAGCAAGAATGAGACCTAAGTGAAATGCTTCTTAGGAGGACTGGAAACAGGAAAGGCTGCAAGGAGTACCAGGAGCATGGAGAAGAGTACAGAGAGAAACAAGAGTGCCTAAGGTCAAATTTTCCTCCACAAGTTTACCCAGTGAGGAAATTATGGGCCCTGCTGGGTTAGGATGGGGTGGAGAGATTGGGATGCAGTCTTCTGGAAGCCTTAGGCACTCCCTTCCATAGGAGCAGGGCTTCTGGACAACCCTCAGGTTGCCACACACACCCCTGCCCCAGGATGAAACTGGATCTGCAGTGGCCTGCAAACGTTCCAGCTGAATTATTGATGGTGGGAGAATGGGCAGTAAGGTCAGAGCAGCAGGGCATGGCCAGGGCTGTGGATGGAAGGAGCTCAGAAAACAGTGATGGGTCTACCTCTCGGGACCTGCTTGGAATTCAGAGACAGGGTGCTGGCTGTGAGCACAATTGTGGGAGGTAGAGATTGGCGGGAGCTGAATGGAGGGTATATATGAGGCCCTCTCTCCACCATGGTCCTATGTTCTGAGCCTGTATTTCATGACCTTCTTCTTCCTGCCTGAACACCCCCCCCCCCCTTTTCTCATCTCCCCAGTTTGGTCAGCGGTTCCAGCCCTATGTCCGGTACTGCCTACAAGTAAAGCAGACCATGGCTTATGCCCGGGAGCAGCAAGACAACAACCCTCTCTTCCAGGCCTTTGTGCAGGTAGAAGAAGGAGTACCCAGGGAAGGGAGGTAGGGTGGATTCCTGAAAATGAGGTCATCCCAGTCTGTAGCTGGGTCCACTAGAGTGGGACAGGAGGGGGCATATGGCCTCCTGACCCCTGACCCCCTCCTCTGGCAGTGGTGTGAGAAACACAAGCTCTCGGGGAGGCAGATGCTGGGCGACTTGCTCATCAAGCCTCACCAACGTGTCACCAAGTACCCACTGCTGCTCCAGGCTGTGCTCAAGAGAAGCCCTGAGGCCCGAGCACAAGAGGCCTTGAATGCCATGGTAGGTGCCTTGGTTGTGCCAGGACTCAGGAGTGGAAGGCTGGTGGGTAGGAATTGATTGGGATCTCTTGAAGGTGGTCTCTTTTCTCATGTGCGTGTGGCAGTGGGCACTGACGGGCTTAGCCTGGTTAAGGAGCTTTGGTTGGGTGAGTGGGGGGGTACAGGGTGCAGAGTTGAACTGTGCCTTCTGTGCTCCCACGCCTCACCTCTTAGATTGCAGCTGTAGAGTCGTTCCTACGACACGTCAACAGACAGGTCCGCCAGGGCGAGGAGCAGGAGAACTTGGTGGCTGTTGCCCAACGTATTGGGCCCTATGAGGTGCTGGAGCCATCCAGTGAGGAGATGGAGAAGGTAAGAGAGGGCAGAGGGCTCAGAAAAAATAAAGATGGAGTAGAGGCCTGGAATTAAGGGTGCCCAAGAGGGAGTGTGCCCATTGTTCCTCTGGGTAGTGAGGGCCCAAGGGGTAGAGTTCAAAAGAGTAAGAAGGAGGTAGAACATTTGCTCTCCCTCCAAGAAGGGAAAGAATGGAGAAAGAAGGTGCTGGTGGTGGAATGCAAGCCACCCTTGGCTGGAATTTGGGAACAA
Source organism: Orycteropus afer afer (assembly GCF_000298275.1). Classification (NCBI taxonomy): domain Eukaryota; kingdom Metazoa; phylum Chordata; class Mammalia; order Tubulidentata; family Orycteropodidae; genus Orycteropus; species Orycteropus afer. Next base: position 11,516,733 of record NW_006921627.1, read on the forward strand.
GCCCTACCCATCTCCTGATACTCTCCCCTCCGTATCCCTCAGAACCTACGTCACTTCTCCACCTTGGACCTGACCTCCCCCATGTTAGGGGTTGCTCCTGAGCACACCAGGCAACTGCTGCTGGAGGGACCCGTGCGAGTGAAGGAGGGACGAGAAGGCAAGGTGAGGGAGATGTAGGGAGCAGATGAAATGAAGAGAATGGAGGGAGGGATGATGGAACCCAGAAGGCAAAAAAGCTGGAAATGGCACAGGTGTGTGTGTGTGTGGTTCTGACTAAGCTCTGATTATTTGTATGAACCTGAGCCAGCCACTTTCCCAACCTATGAATTAAGAGTTTGAGTCAAGCTCTAGCATCCCATGGGTCATCACTTGCCCAGTGTGTGTGTGCACCCACACATACATACCCACGTATAATCCCCATCCCTGACTGGCCCCTCCCCCTGCTCTAGCTGACCCCTGTCTCTATCCCCTGCCCTCCCAGCTGGATGTGTACCTGTTCCTCTTCTCTGACGTGCTCCTGGTGACCAAGCCCCAACGCAAGGCAGACAAAGCCAAGGTCATCCGTCCCCCACTCATGCTGGAGAAGCTTGTATGCCGACCACTCCGAGACCCCAGTATGTCTTCCTTTGGAGCCTTTCCTAGAGGACTTTTCCTTCTCCCTTCTTATCAGCAAGGGAGGAAGGAGGATTTGGGATGGGCATCCATTAAGGCCCAGGCCTTGATGCAGACCATCTCCTCTACCTAGACAGCTTCCTGGTGATCAACCTCACTGAATTCCAGTGTGTGTCTAGTGCCTTCATCGTGCACTGTCCCAGTTCCACAGACCGTACCCGGTGGCTGGAGAAGACCCGGCAGGCCCAGGTATGTGAATGTGAGGTGCAGGAACGAGTGCACAGGAGCCCTAGTGCTTAGAGCAACCGTAGGGAGGAGGAGGAGGAAGAGGCTGAGGTAGTTGCAGAGTCAGACTGAACTGTCAGCTCCTCAGGCATTCCCTTAAAGGAGACACAACTTGGATGTAAGAGGATGGAAGAAAGCCTTTGGCCACTCCTGTGGTAGTCACTGGGAGAACCCAAGACATACCAAACATCCCCTAAATGTATCTCCTCCTTGAAACAATTACCTCCTAAACTTTATCTTCCATTCAACAGATATTTATGGGGACTTGCTTTGGTGGTGTAGTGCCTAAGGCACTTGACATGCTAACCAGAAGGCTGGTGGTTCAAACACACCAGCCACTTCTCTGAAGGAAGGTTTGGCAATCTACTTCCATAGTAATACTGCCTCGGAAACCCAAGGAGGGGTCGCTATGAGTCGGATCCGAATTGATGGCAGTGAGTTTGGTTTGGGTTTGGCTATGTGCAGGCACTGCTTTGGGTGCTAAAGAATTAGAAGAGAATAAACCAGCATTCTTGCCCTTGAGGAATATATGCTGCCATCTAACTAGACAAATCAGCATACAAATAATAGAAACATATACACAGAATGAAACTAGCCCAGAGAAGGGAATAATGCATTGTGTCGGAGGGGGCGGGGTTGGGGGAGGTGGTAGAGGGTGAGGTAAGTTAAGAAGTCTTCAGAGAGGAGCTGATGTCTGAGCACTATTTTGAGGGGATGTCTAGGAGTATATCAAGGGGGAAAGGGTAGGGAAGAAGAGTATTCAAAATGTTGAGGTAGAGTATAAAAAGGCCTGAAATATGAAGCAATTGCGTGTGTTGAGAAAACCACTAACACAGTGGTTAGGTACAGCCGGGACAGGAAATACACAGGTAGGCAAAGCAGGAGAGAGCCTGGGGAAGTAGGCACAAGCAGATCATGCCCATCTCTGGATGCCAGTGCTAAGGAACTTGAACTTTGTCCTATACATGGCACAGAGTCAATAAAAATGTTTATCAGGGGAGTGACGTTACCAGACTTTTGTGATAAAAGCTAGAGGAGTTCAGAAGAAGAGAGATCCAAGTCGGACAAGATGGCCAAAGAAGGGAGATTTGAGTTGGACTTTTATAAGATTTGAGTTGAGGAAGACTGTGAGCAGAAGAATCAAGGGAGCAATGGGGTCAGATTATTTTTGAGGATAGTGATTAGGTCTGTCTGGAGTCTGGAGCAAAAGTTTGTGTAAGAGAGGGATGAGAGGCCAGAACAGTGTGCACTGGGCCAGAGTGGATTAAACTGGATTGATATGAGAAACCAAAGCAAACCAAACTCACTGCCAACGAGTCAGATCCAACTCAAAGTGACCCCTCCTTGGGTTTCCAATGCAGTATCACTACAGAAGTAGATCACCCAACCTTCCTTCCGAAGGCCACCATCAATTCTTGAACAAGGGAATGACATAGTGAAATCAGTGTGTTTTTTGTTTTTTTGTGTGTGTGTTTATTTAATAAGGAAGCAGTGTGGTTTAGATAGACCAGAGGAAGGAGAGACTTGTGCAGGAGATGTATTGTACTAGCTGGGTGTAAGGGATTGAAAGTCTAGTGCCCTGGCTTTAGGGAGACATTGCCAGAAAAAAAAAAAAAAAGCTGAAGAGAAGGGAAGAGACAGGTGAGTCTTAGGGAAAACTGTGGATGAAGGCTTAGACTAAACTCAGAAAAATCTAAGTTCAGACACCACTTTTTTACCACTAGCTGTGTAACCTTGAATAAGTAGTCTCCTTGAGCTTGAACTTTTTCAGCTGCAAAATGGAGATAAATAAACCAGTAGTTGCCTCCTAAGGAAGAATCAAAGAAATCATTCAGGTTAAGCAGGCAGCATAGTGCCAGCACCCAGTAAATCCTCAGTAACTCAAGTTACTCAAGGACAAAGAGGCTGATTCGCCTCCTGAGGTTTCTACTTGAAAGACTGGATTGGTAGTGGTAACCCAGATAGAAATAAAATACAATTACATGCCACATAACATCTGTTTGGACACTGGCCAACCACATATGCATCTGGTGGTCCCATAAAGTTATAACAGAGTTCAGAAATCCTGAGTGGAGAACAGGACGTAGCAGGCGTAATAAGACGTAGGGAACACAACAGGTGCCCGCATACAGCATATGTATCTCATGTCTTGACGTCTTGTATTCAAAGAGATTGCACTGCCAATCATATAATGGTACAGTACATATATACTATATTTTTACCAAATATCAGAGGTCTGGTGTGCCCTTCCCCTCGTGGTATTTTTGTAAGCACTATGCTAAACTGTTTTACAAGTTGCTGTCAAAAAATTAGCATTGCACACTTACGAATATATGTGGGGGAGAGGAAGGGAGTAGTTGTCAAACAAGCATACACGGCCCTCTTTATTTGAGTAAAAATGTAATCTATAGTGCATATGTCTTGATAGTCATAATAAATGCCTACGTTACTGGCTTATGTATGTACTGTACTGTACTTTAGATCATAATTTTAATGTGAATTCTCTCTACCCACAAATAAAAAGTTTAGTGTATAACAGTGTATGCTTTGACTCATAGACAGCAGCATCCAGTCTCGTATATTGCGTGTCTCTTAAGTGTTGTAGTATTGTCTCTGTTTAATTTTCTTTCAAAAATATTACCATGAAGTACATCATGGCTCTCAAACGCAGCAAAACCAATACTAGTGATAGCAGCAGTAAGAGGCAAAGAAGAAGTATCAGTTTGAAAGTGAAACAAAAGGTTATTGAACATAAAGGTGGAAAATCGGTGAATATTTATTGCTCGCAACGCAGGCATGTTCACACAACGTCTAAATCACATAAAGTCCCATTTCACAGAACATATTGTGGACGTTAAGCGATGCATGACTAGAAATGAAAAGAAAGGGAAACCTGTTTGTTTAGTTGTTGCTTCCTGGGAGGGGTGAGACTACGAGTCATAATATTTAAACAGAAGCACTATGAAATTGCAGTAGTAGGAGATTGCCAAGTAGAGATATCAGAGGGGCATTTGGACATGGGGAAACATGAACCTGGAGTTCAAGTGAGAATTAAGGATGAAAGATGGAACTCAAGAGTGTGTGTCTTCCAGCACTACGAGGCTGCCACTTCCTTGGATATCTAAACAAGATGGAAGTGCTCCCCAGGAAGCCCAGCCTGATGTTTCTGAGATCTTCTGGGGCAAAGGCAGGGGACCCAAGTGGAGAGGATGTGCACAGTTAATGTGGCGAAGGTGCTCTCCCAGCTGGCCTAACCCCTGCTCCAGCCTCAGCTCACACTCCTTTCTGTCTGCTTGTCAGGGGCCTTCTCTCCACACTGCTTCTCCCTGAGCCTAAACACAGCCCTCCCTTGTGGAAACCAGCCTGGACTGACTGACAACTGCCACCATTCCAGTGGCTAATCAGGTGTTACTGAAGGCTGAGGGCAGAGAGGAGCTAGAGGACAAAACCACAAACTAGCATCAGTATTCTTTTTTGTTTTGTTTTGAACAAGGGACGTTTAATTTAGAAAATTATTGAAAGACAATAGGAGAGTTAACAATAAGATGTAAGGAGAACGCTAGTAGATTGTCCCAAGGGAAATAGCCAAGGCAGGAGACACTGGATGGACTTCAGACCTTACTGCAGAAGGTGGGGTTGCTGTCTCCTGGGTACAGAAAAGTTCTCTGGGTTGCCAGGGCCAGATCCAGGCTGCAGTTCCTGGGGAAGCATGAAGGCCCCTCTGGGCAGGTGAAATGTAGCTGACAGCATCAGTGCTATTAGAGGTCCCTGTCTCCCCAGGACACCAATGGAGATGGCCGCTGCTGGCAAGCAGCCCCAGAACTTTCTCCTCTTGCTTCAGTTCCTAGTACAATGGCACCACCACTCCTCACCTTCTCCCTCTGGAACCTCCCCCAAAAACCAAAAACAAAAACCAAACTCACTGCTGTGGAGTCATTCCAACTCATAGCAATGCTACATGTGTCAGAGTACAACTGTGCTCCACAGCATTTTCAAGGTTGTGACATTTCAGAAGCAGATCACCAGGCGTTTTTTCCAAGGCACCTCTGTGTGGGTTTGAACAGCCAAACTTTTCAGTCAGTATTCCCCTTAATAGTTTGTGCCACCTAGGAACTCCTTAGAACACCCATGGGGCCACTAAAAGTTGCTGGGGTTTATTATGCAAATTAATTTAGTCCCTACAAGTCTCACTTCTCTATTCCAGGCTAGAGGGGGAAAGGAAGTCATTTTTGATATCAAATCCAGCAGTCCACTGAAGCTTCTGGGCCTCCACTTTTAGCAAAACAAAGAACCCTAAAAATCTGGTATGTTTTCCTTACTTGTCTCTGCTAAAAGGGCAAGGTGGCCACATCTCCTGACCTCCTCTAACCCCACAAGAGGAAGACAGGATCACCATCAGTAACCCAAGGCCTATTCCTACAAGGCCAGACATGCTGCCTCCCTCCAGCCCTTACACCAACCGTTCCTCCCGCAGCACCCAAAGCCTAAATGCTGGGTTCGATAATTCACTGCAGTAGCCACACAGAACTCACAGATTATGGGGTTTACTAGGGAGGCACCAGGCTACAATTCAAGTTCAGGAACAACATTCAGTCTCTCTCCCAGCCCCCCGTCTCTCACCAACAGTCTCTCTCAGTCTCTCTCCCAGCAATGTGTGTCTCTCGGCATCTTCTTTCTCAGCAGTGCATGTTTCTCGGGGTCTCTTTCTCTCAGCAACACGTCTTCCTCAGCCAGAGGTCAGAGAGAGACTTCTGCCTCTAGGAGGCCTCCTTTTCAGCTGGGCAGAGTGGCCAAACTAACAGATCATAACATCAGAATTCTAAGCACCTGAGAGAGAGAGCGAACTTCCCAGAACATTGCTTTGTGCTGCTCACAACAGAAATACCCCAGGTGGATGATTTTTACAATCAGCAGCTCCTCAGTTGCTCACGGCAAATTTCACCTCTGAGTTTACAAAGACTTATGGCTAGAAAAGCCCTACCAGGTAATTTACTACACCGCAGCCTCACACTAAATTCTTAAATAATCCTTCCCTCTGTTACCCTGCCTTTGTAAACTGAAGAGACCACTAGAATATCTAGTGCCTCCCTTAAAAGAGCAGTCACCAAGGATCAGACTTCTTTCCTCTCCCTTTTAGGAGCTCTGGTGGTGTAGTGCCTAAGGCATTTTGACTGCTAACCACAAGGCTGGAGGTTCAAACCCACCAGCCACTCCTCCTCGGAAGGAAGACTGGTCAATCCACTATCTGTAGAGATACCATCTTGGAAACCCAAGGAGGGGTTGCTGTGAGTCAGAATCGACTCAACAGCAGTGAGTTTGGTTTTTTATTTTACAGAAATGTGGATGTAGATCTTTTATATATTTATTCATAGTAGGCCTAGTAGTGGAGGTTTAAGGCCTTTGAGAGCAAATGAGTTTCTCTGGGAGAAGAAAGATGAATCTTGGTTCCTCATATTTAGTGGGTGGGAAAGGAAAGAGCTGTCAGAGACAGACGCCAAGAAATTAAAAGAGGAGGCTGAAGAAAGCAGTCAAGAGTAAGAGCCAGGATCTGAAGGAAAGGCCAGAGCCAGCCCTCTCATTTGTTATGAGTTCTTGAGCAAGTTACTCTACTTCTCTGAGCCCGGTTCCCCATCTAGGAAATTGCAGCAATAATGGTAACCACCATGCAGGGTAGAAGAAGCCCTGGTGGCGCAAGTGGTTAAGTGCTTATCTGCTAACCAAAAGGTCAGTGGTTCGAACCCACCAGCCACTCCATGGGAGAAGATGTGACAGTCTGCCTTCATAAAGATTTCCAGCTTTGGAAACCCTACGGAGGAGTTCTACTCTTATAGGGTCACTATGAGTTGGAATTGACTTGATGTGATGGGTTTTTGGATGCAGAGTAGATGGGAGAGTTATGTCTGTCAACCACTTGGCACAAGGCCCAGCACTTAATGGGCTCGCAGTAAGTGTTAGTTATCGTCATCATTAGAGTCCCTGAGTTGTGCAAAGAAAGGCCTGGTGATCTACTTCCCCAAAATCAGCCACGGCCAACCCTGTGGAGCACGGTTCTACTCTGACACACATGGGGTCACCATGAGTCAGAGTCGACTCAAAGGCAACTAGTGGCCATTGTCACCCTCATAAGAAAGGGGTTGTCAGTGTTGCCGGGGCAGGGCCCGATCCTGACTGGGACATGCCTCCACATCTGTAGTTCAGAAAGTCAGTGAGGATTGTCAGGAGGTCAGTTCTAGTCCAGTGTTGGAGAACTTTGGGCAGGAAGTGGGTGAATCTGGGAGCTGCTCCAGAGGCAGCAGGGAGAGGAGGTATTTCCTCTCAAGGCTCACTTCCCCAAAAGGACAAAAGGAAGAAGAGTCTTGCTCTTGGGCAGCCATCCCTTCCTTTTTCCAGTTTTGTATCGGGTCACATTCTTGCTCAGGTAGCAATTTCCTTTTCCTTTCCTGCCCAACCCTTCATGTCTCCTCTTACCCAAGAATGATCAAGAAAATCCTTGCAGAGTTGCTGAAGAGACTTTGGGGTAGCAGAGGGGCACTTTAGACAGCCCCTTTCCCTGATGTCCCTCACCCCCACCCCCTCAGCCCACCTCCCTACTTCTCAGGGTAGGACAAGGGGCAAAGTTCGGGTAACAGGGAAGAGTAAAAATGCTGTCATTGAATGTTTCTCAGAGATATTCACACCTTCCTTCTAGTTCTTTTCTTCCACACATCATCCCCATCCTGGACATCCCAGACACAAAACTGAATTTGGGTCATGTGGGGCAAAAGGGCATGGCTCCCCAGCAGGGCAAGCAGGCTGCCCCAGCCCCAGCCCTGGCCCCAAGCACATCCCTTTCCACACCTCCCAAGTGGGCCTTCCTTTGCGATTGTTCCTCCCCACACTCCACACTGAGGTGGGAGATAAGGCCTGAGGTGGGGAGTTGGGCATGGGGTCTGGTTAAGGTGTGCTGGTAGCCCCCAGGTGGCCCCATTCCTGCTATGGTCATCAGACCAAGTTTTATGAGACTGCTAAGGAGCTTTGTACTGCTTTTTCACTCATGGGAACCAAGTGAACAGACCAAACTCAAAGCCATACTCACTGCCATCAAGTCAATTCCAACTCATAGCAACCTCCTTTGGGTTTCCGAGGTAGTAAATCTTTACAGAAGTAGATTGCCCAGTCTTCCTTCTGCAGAGTGGCTGGTGGGTTTGAACCACTAACCTTCTGATTAGCAGTCAAATGCCTTAGGCACTATACCACCAGAGCTCCTTAAGTGATCAGAGAGGTGGTAAAGGAACTATAAAGGAGCTCTGGTAGTCTAGTCCCTAAGGCATTTGACTGCTACCCAGAAGGCTTGCTATTCAAACCCACCAACCACTCCCGGGAAGGAAGACTGGGCAATCTACTTGCGTAGCAATACTGCCTCGAAAACCCAAGGAGAGGCCAGAATTAACTCGACGGCAGTGAGTTTGGTTTTGGTATTTCCACCATATCTCTTGGTCTGACCAAGTTGCCCCCAGTGTTTCTGGAAGGCTTTGGAAAGGCCTACATACTTTAATGCGAAACATTAAAAATATTTAACAACCCTTGTGTCATGGACATCAACCAATCAGAATGGAGCATTACAGCAGGGTCCTGAAGGCCCGTTGCTATGTCACTGTTAGTTGCTGGACTATGAGGTAGGGAGGGTAAGTCCTGGGGAAGGGAGGTGGGAGTATCAGGCAGCAACTGGTGTGGAATTATTTCGATATTTTAACCATGATATGATCATATCAGAGGAGCTCTGGTGGCATAGTGCCTAAAGCATTTGACTGCTAACCAGAAGCTGGCGGTTCAAACCCACCAGCCACTCCTCAGAAGGAAGGTTGGGCAATCTACTTCCGTAGAGATACTACCTCAGAAACCCAAGGAGTGGTCGCTGTGAATCAGATTGGACTCAACAGGCAGTGAGGTTTGTTTTTTTTTTTTCCCTCTGATGGCCATATGGATGGCCATACCAGAATGTACTGATAGCAGCACTGCTCACAAGCCGCACCCTAATAACAACCACTACTCCCTGTCCCTTTGCCAAGCTGTCAACTTGTCTTCCTGTTCTGCTGCCTTCCCTCCTCCTCCCCAGTAATGCTGCCCTTTAGTAGCTCTTTGCCCTTCAAGGCTGCAACTTGAAAAGCAGTGCAGCCCAGTCCCAGCTCTGCTTCTCCCCAGCTATGTGACCTTGAGCAAGTCACTCCCTTTCTCTAAGTCTAGTGTTTCATCTGTAAAATGGGCTACTATCCATGCAGGGTGGAAACCCCTGCAGGGTGATGGTGTGTCCCAGATGACCACATGCACACAAAGGTACTTTGTAATCTGCTACTCAGATGTCACTATTTTATTCTGATGGCACCTGGATGAAAATGCTGAGGGAGGAAAACAGAAAATATAACATGCCTTCTCCTCATGCCTCTAGGGACGGCCCTGCTTTCATCCCTTGGTAGGACAGCAGTGTCCTCAGCCCAGGCAAAGCTTACCCCTGCCCACTCTCTGTCCTCCAACTCCTCTGACTTTAGGGCAGAGCCCTGGTGGAAGGAGAAAGATGCTCTTGAAGGAGCCACCTGATGGCCCAGCACCAGAGCATTTATGCCATCACCACTACCAATCAGGGTAGGCTTCCTGAAGGAGGAGGCAGACCTGACAGACGGGCTTGCCAAGAAGACATGAAAAGTGGAAAGAACTGTGCAGGTAGGAAAAGGGACATTCTGTTTACCGACACCACCCCAGCCCCAGCTCTACAGTTCCATGGACATCTGAAGCACAAATCCTGGCTCCATCCTCTTTCTAACTGTGAGATATTGGGCAAGTTACTCTACCTTTGAGTCTCTAGTTCTCGGAAGTAAAGTAGGATTTTAAAAATCGGCTTCAGGAAACACTGTTAGATAGGTAGAGACAAGTATTGATTTGGGTGAAGAGAAGGGCAATGTACCAAATGTGAGTGATCACCACGGTGGCATTGAAGGGGAAGACAGAGAGAGGTGCATGGGAGGTACAGACAACAAAGATGAACACTTTCACACATACAGTACTGCGTTGTCAGTGAAGGCAAACATGGGTGGATAGATGAGTAGACAGGCTGAATTATTAGGTATGTCTATGAAGAGGGGGGAGTGTGCCAATGACCATATATAGGATTGGCAGACAATGTTTCTACAAGTGTATTTGTATGTTCTGTAAGAATTCCCAGGTATATAGTAGAGCTGACAAGGGACAAGGTTGTAGTCACTTCTTGGCCACAGCCAGCTACCTAGAGAGAGTGAGTAGTTGACCTGTGGGCTTGGGACCACACTTGCAGGGGACATCAAGCTCAACTGGCATAACATACTACACAAACACATTGTTCCACATCCTGCTTTGGTGAGTAGCGACTGGGATCTTTAAAGCTTGCAAGCAGCCATTTAGATTCAACGATGGCCCTCTTCTCGTGCAGAGCAAAGAAGAATGAAGAAAACCAAATATTCATGGAAACAATTAGTCCAAGGGGCTGGTACACCATGCGATCCTCAGCCTATGACTATGAGACCAGAATAACTAGATGGTTCCTGGCTACCACTGTCAACTACTCGGAGGGGGAATCTATGTAGGAAATCCTGGATAGAGTAGGAGAATAATGTGGAACAAAACTCAAAATCATTTTAAAAAAAAAAAGGACCAGATTTGTTCGTCTGATACAGTCTGCTAGAACCCTAGACTATGGCCCCTAGCTGCCCTTCAAGTCTGGAATTGAACCCACTCCTGTGACTTCCAGCCAAACAAAAGACAGGCATATGAGCTGAACATTTACATTAGGTAGATACACTCTTTAGAGACATCAATCATGGGAGAATAGAAGGGCTGTGTATACGCAGGGAGACAGCTCAGGGGGCAGGGGCGCATGAGAGGGAAGGACATAGGGAAGAGGTAACTATGGGGAGGAAGTGAGAGGGGAGATGTTGCATTGTGGGAAATTGCAGTCAATGTCATGAGACAAAGTATGTGAGCTGCTGTACGGAGAGTGAATTTGCTCTGTAAACTTTCACCCAGATCACAATAAAAATTTTTTTTTAAATCTGCTTCATAAGGTTGTTATGAAGATTAATAAGATGATATGTAAATGATAAAACAGTTTGCACGATGCCTGGTGTATAGCAAGAACTCAATATTCGATAGCTTTTAATAATGAAAGTATCTCCACTCCAGACCACCCTGCAGAAACTGAAGGCAGAAGAGTACGTTCAGCAGAAGAGGGAGCTTCTGGCCCTCTATCGGGACCAGGACCGGGAGTCTGTAGACACTAGGCCCTCCACTCCTTCTCCAGAGGGCTCTCAGAGCAGTGCAGAGGGGAGGTAAGTAGGGAAGTTACAGGTTAAGGATGGGGACTGAAGGAACCCATGAAGCTGAGAAATGGTATTCCAGCTTTTGGGGGGATTGGAACTAGATCAAGGAACCCAGGCTACTGGTTGGAGTCAACTAGGTTGGCACCAGCCATGTAGAGAGTCACACAGAGCAACCTATGGGGTTAGCTAGTCTAGGGATGACACAGGGTGAAGAAAACACAAGAGACATGAAGTCCCTGAGAGAAGCAGGCTCCCAGGCCAAGGCCAAAAGTGAAGGTGAATATCGGCTTGCAAAATGTTGGAGCTGTAGGGATGCACACAATCCAAATCCCTTGATGCCCAGAGAGGATGAGAGAGAGGGTCACCTAAGATTACACAGCCGCTTAGCAGCATGGTTGATATGGAGGAAAAAGAATCCATAGGGGGATAACCTCAGGTGAGCTCAGGTCACCTACCTGATGCAAGGTCCTGTGGCTAAAAAGGCTCAGAAGCAATCCATGTCTTTAAAGAGCTTACAGTCTAGCCAGGGAATGAGAAAAATCACACAGTGCTGTGTAAAGGTGATACTGATATAGGTCCAGAGCAGTCACTTCTGGGAAGTAGTCATCAAGGAAGACTTCCTGGACTTGAACTTAACCTGTAGGCCTCTGACTATTTGCTATTAATTGTAGGACTCCTGAGTTCTCAACTATCATCCCCCACCTAGTGGTGACCGAAGACACAGATGAAGACATTCCCTCAGCACCAGATGACAGCTCAGACTCTGGCTACGGAACTTTGATTCCAGGCTCCCCCAAGGAGTCTCACTCCCCGCTGAGCCGTCTACGCCAGAGGGCCTTTCGGCGGGACCCACGCCTCACCTTCTCCACCCTGGACCTCCGAGAAGTTCCCTTACGCCCCCAGCCCCCTGACCCCCATGCTCCCCAGCGCCGAAGTGCCCCTGAACTGCCAGGGGAAGATATCCAAAGAGGAAGCAGCCTTCCCAGGGGAGACCCTCCCACGTGGTCTGAAGAAGATGGGACCTCAGGGGGAAGGAACGTGGTGATGGAAACCCTCCACAGGGCCCAACTTCGGGGGCAGCTCCCCTCCTCCCCAACCCATGTCGACTCTGCCGGGGAAAGCCCCTGGGACTCCTCAGGGGATGAAGAAGTGGGGTCACTCTTCCTGGAACACAGCCAGACCCCCTCCCCACACCCTCTCCGGGCTGAGGACATGCTCCGAGAGATCCGAGAGGAACTGGCCACCCAGAGGATAGAAGGCTTCCAAGAGCCAAAAGGCAGCAGGCCTCGGAAGCTAACATGGATGCAACTGCAGAGGATGCGAGAGCACCACATCATACAGCTGGACACCCCCCTGTCCACTTCGTAAGTGCAGAAGGAAAGCTGGCATGGAGGGCGCAGAGGCCAGAATAGGGGCTGTGGGAGCGGAGGGTCCTCAGGCCCACTTTTCACCCTGGGTCTTACCCTCACCCTCTCACTGCCACTGACTTACCTAACAGTTACTTCCTTTCTTTTCAGAGAGGTGTGAGGGACACCAAGACCTTTGGCATTTCTCCCAGATAAAACCTCATCCCAAGAGTGCTGGTCACCACCCCACCTCTGGACTCTACCTCAAGAACCACACTTTCTGCTAAGAAGCCTGTCCCAGGCACCCTGCCCTCCCTACTCTGTGGGCTTTGGGAATCAAGAACTGTAAATTTATGAATCAGACATAATTGAACCCCATATAAAGTTGTACATCAAAATGACTGCCCAGAGGTAAATGAGAGTGGGAAGGAAAACCTGAGGGGTGGGACCAGGTATCAAAAGTGAACAATGTCTGCTCCTCTGACAGAGGATACAAGGTGGTGGACTCTGGCCCTGTCACTGAGGCCCGTGTCAAGTCAATTCTGACTCATAGCAACCCTACAGGACAGAGTAGAACTGCCTACTTCTTGGGGTTTCTTAGGCAATAATCTTTATGGGAGCAGATCACCATGTCTTTTCCCCACAGAGCCACTGATGGTCTGGAACCACCAACCTTTGAGTTATCAGCTGAGGGCTTAACCACTGAGCCACCAAGGTTGCTTTCTCTGGCCCTAGCTCAGGGCTGTTCCTACCCCCCTGACTTGGATCTAGGTCTCTGCCCCAGGCTCCCACACCAACCATACAGACAGACCACTCCCTCCAGAAGCAGTTTTAATTCAGCATTTTTATGTATTTACAGAAGTCTATTACTCCTGCTGGAAGCCCCCTTGTTCTGCACTTAACCTGCCTTGGGGACAGTTCAGCTTACTCTGTGTTTGTCCTGGCAGGTGTTAAGGGGTGCCAAGTTTTGCTTAGTAATATAACTGATATAAAATTGCTTACGTACTGTGAAAAGCACTCAGGGGCCAACCAAAGGCCTCTAAGCCACCATGCCCTCATTCCTGCAACCACCCACTTGGCTCACCACACACTCTCACCCTCACGATCACACACACGCACCAAACCTCTCAAACACACGGCTGAAAAAAGTATATACAAGGAGGGGGTAGCACCAGGTAAGTGGCTGACAGCTCATGGCTGCCCCTCCATCACCCTTCCTCTCCAGAAAAAAAGGGGGTTAAGAGGGGATTTCACAGGACAGTCTTTCCTGGGGTGCCCTGTGGCAGGAAGCAGCTGTCCCAAAGGCAGGCCCCACCTAGGAGGCGGTGGATGTGGTTTCATCGGGGGAGGAGAGGCGCAGGTGTGAGGGGGGCAAAGCCACGCAGCACCTCCTCAATGTCCTCCAGACAGCCAAGCAGGTCCATGTCACAAAGCACACGGCCCAGCAGCTCCAGGGTAGCTTCTCGTCGTGGTGTCCGCTGTCGCCAGGCCGCCAGCATACTGTAGTGTGCTTCACGCAGGCACCGCCCGTTCTGCAGCTCCAGCCGCTCGATCTCATGCTCACTCAGCCCCAGGCGCCGCACGAACTCCTTCCACCGTGACGGGGGCACACCGTCCACCACAGCATACAGAGTCGCCGGGTCGGCTGTGGTGGAAGCAGAGCCGTGAGCCTCCAGCCAGCTAGAAACTCTGGTGCACACTCCCTCCCGGAACACGTGTCCTCTAGCACCTCTGCCTGCACCCCTAGCTGGGATCCCCACTAGGAACTCACCATCTGGGAACAGCGCAAGCGAGCTGTCCTCCCTGTTCTGAGGGGGGGTGGAGATCGGGGTAGAAGCAGGGGCCCCAGTGAGGATGGGGCCAGCCTCCTGGTAGGGTGGGGCCATCTCTCTGGGAGGTGATGTTTTCATGTAGTTGGTCCAGGCACTGGGGGAGAAGTTGGAGCTGAGGGTGGGACTGAAGACCTGGGTGGGACTTAAGCTCTGGGTGGGTATGAAGGTCGAAGTGGAAGAAGGGCTGAAGCCTGGGGTTAGAGGCTTCGTAATTACTCCTTCAAACTCCCCCTGAAAGAGAGAAAACACAGCATTAGTGGAGCGAGGAAGCACAACCTGGCCCTCTTTGGGCGCACGGTGGGGCTACAAGGAATTAGGGGAGCACCAGGTTCGTAACAGGTGATTCAGGTATCTCAGGGACGTCCCAGATTTCATCTCACCTCTTTTACAGGTGTCCGTTTGCCACAAACTGAGAAAAAAAATAAAAGAAAGAAAATGTCACAGATTTAACTTCCCCTCACATCTCATCCCCCGCACCCCCCACACACACACACACTTCTAATCTCTACTGGGGAGGGCTGTGGAGACCAGTGGTGACATGATTCTGGGGCTGTGAGAACTACCTATACCAAATGACTTCTCACCAGCCATCCAGGACCACCTCCTGCCAGGAGCCTTGGGTGGCAAACCTCTCATTTCCCTCCATCCTTGTCCATCTACCTACGAAAGCCCCTCCCATATCACCACCAGCACCCTTTTCCCTCCCAAAAGCCCCACTCACTAATGGAGTAGAGCTTGGGCGTCCACCGTTGGTAACGACACATTATACCAATGAAGAGGGATAAAAGGCAAAGGCCAAAGAGGATCACCAGGGGCAACAGCACTGTGGTGCCTGGAGTAAAGTAGATCATTGTCAGAGAGGGGACAGAGGAAGGCAGCCAGGATGGGTGGGTGTGGGGAGGGTCACAGATTAGGGACAAGGCAGGTGAGCTCAGGCTACTTCTCACCTGTATCCTGAGGCCTCATAACAGATTCAGTTGGGGGCAGGCACAGTTTCTTACACTCCTGGTCATTCTTACAGCTAAAAGAGAAGATGACAATAGTGAGTAGGGTCCTACCACAGGAGGAACACAGGGGAAAAGCCACATATTATTGGCATCTCTTTGCTTTACAAATACCTTAGTTATCTCTTGATATAATGGAATATAATTATATCGATGCAGAAGGATGAAACATAGTTAATCACAGAATCATTATATTCTAGAATTGGAAGGGATCTTGAAAAGACCGTGTAGAAAAAGAGTCAAAAGCAATTAGGTCAGATATACATTCCAGCTCATTCACTGACTAGCAGTGTGGACTCTAGGCAAGTCATTTAACATCTAAGCCTCAGTTTTCCCATCAATAAAAAGGGATCCCACCCACTCCTCAGGATTGAGGCATAAACAAATAAGTAGTCCCAACAGAGAGGACCAGAAGCTAACTGCTGTCAAGTGGTTTCCAACTCACGGCAACCCCATGTGGTCAGAGCAGAACTGTGCTCCACTGGGTTTGCAGGGGCTGGTTGTCCAGTAGACAGCTAGGTGTTTCTTCTGAGGTGCCCCTTGGGGAACTTGAACCTCCAACCTCTCGGTTAGCAGCTGAGCATGTTAACCATTTACCCCACCCAAGGACTCTGACAGAGTACCATAAAAACAAAAACCCAAGGCCATTGCCATTGATTCAATTCTGACTCATAGTGACACAGAGTAAGTGCCCTATAAATAGTAGCTGTTATTGTATTGCTATTTTATCATGGTTTTATACCAAAGGAATCCTGTGACAGAAAGGTTAAAGGGCTTTTTCTCAAGATAACACTACTAAGTACAATACCTAACTTTAGGAGCAGGGGTCAAATGTGTATGTGACAATTTTAAGAACACATGAGGCTAATGGCAGCCAGAGAACTAGAACAAGCACATCTTCCTGTGTGTGTTGGGAGCTGTTACTGAGTAGCATGGGGTGAAAGACCTTGAAAAGGTCAGTCCCTTCCCCTGCAGAAATCTCCAACCAAGAAGAAGCATTTCACACCCACCTCACACGGTCATGGTGAGAACCACTGGGAATGGACACGAAAGGTTTTTCAAGGAGACGAGACAAAACTTGGTGGGAAGAATTGGAAAATAAATAATTTTGTGTCAGCACTTGACAGGTATTTTTTGTGGTTCTCACAGCTTCGCAAAGCAGGTGTCATTATCCTTACTTTAAAGGTAAGAAAACTAAGGCTCAGAGACATCAAGTAATTTACTCAAGGTCATATAGTCAATAAATGGCTAAGCTAGGGTTTGAACCCAAGTTATTTAACTCCAAAGGCCTCAGAATTCTTTTGTGTCCCACATGGGAAGGTCCTTTCAAAAGGCACATATAATAGGGCAGAGGGCAAGGGAAGGCAGTAAGGAGATCATTTACATAGGCACAAGGCAGGCGCAGGATCACCCCTTGGAAAGGTCTTTTTTAAACAGCAGCCAGAGGTGCTCTAAAGACAGCATCCTTATCAACAAGACCATCCCTACAAAATGGGACTTGTGGGGGTAGTTTGTGTAAAGGAATAAAGTGAAATGGAATAAATTGGCTCTTGCTATGTTTCTGTGTAACTCATGAATGGTTTGGCTATATTTAGCCTAGCTGTGTATCACACGTCAAGCTGCTTTTAATGGGAGGCTGCTGACAGTGAAGATTAAGGGAACTCAGAGAAGCTGAAGTTCATTTCTGTAAAAGCAGCTCAATGGCCACCCAAGGGGACAGCAGCCTCTACTGGCAAAGCACTGGATTTGAAATGAGTGAAAAGACCTGGGTATGGGTCTAGGATCTTGCATGATCTTGATCTTCTCTCTTAACCTCTCTGAGACTCAAGTGTCTGCATACGTTAAATAAAGCTAAAAATGAGACCTGCCTTACCTCTGTCTGTCACAGGTTTGTTGAGGCTCAGATATGAGAATGTACATAAAAGCATGTTGTGAACTGTAAAGGATTATGCATTTTGTAGAGCATTCCTACTCTACAAAGTGAGAGTGCTAGGTGTTGGTTAGTGAGCCCTGGTGGTACAATCACTAAGCACTCGCCTGCTAACTGAAAGGTTGAAAATTCAAACTCATCCAGTGCCTCCAAAGGAGAAAGACCTGAGCTGCTTCCATAAAGATTATAGCCTAGAAAATGCTATGAGGCAGTTCTACTCTGTCACATGGGGTCTCTATGAATCAAAAGTCAACAGCACTCAACAACAAAGTGTTGGTTACAGTTCTAAATGGGGTCAAGGATAGGTGTGCTAAGGTTCATCAAGCTGTCATAGCGTGCAAGTCCCCAAACACAGTCTGAACACTTGGACCCAATGAGTATGTAGGAGCAGCATCTGGGGCCAAAGAAGGGAGTGAGATGGTCCAGTCAAAGAGACTGTATTGCATTGAACCTAAGATGCCATCAGTAGCAAGAGCCACCACTACGTATGCACCACACACATAGCATAAATCTGCCGATTAAACCACGACGCATCACCAACTGGAAGATGCATCCTGATGTCAGAGACAGGAACTTCACCACCAGACATCGTAAGATTTAAGGGACAAGTTGAGCAAGAAGGACTGACTGCCTGGTGTTTTTACAAAAAGTATCTCCCACTCAGCCAGCCAGCAGGAGCCAGAACACCCTGGGGTGTCTCCCTCACCCTGCTAGTGGCTCTCCCTCTCAGCCATCTCACCCTACCCCATGCTCCTCACCTCCCGCCCAGCACCCAGCAGGGATACTCACTTGGTACAGGTGACACATTCACTTCCCCTTGGAAAGAATCCTGCGTGGCAGGTGCACATGGTGTCCTGCTTCTCCTGGCCTATGGGGAAAAGTAAAGCAGAGCTAAAGGAATGCAGCCCTGCACCCTGAGGGCAGGAAAAAGAGCAAGGAAGGGCAGAGGATGGAGGGCCAAAGTGGAAGGTACTCAAGACTCAGGAACTGTGGGAGAGAGAAGGACAGAAAGTGCCTCCTCATGGGGGAGAGGGTGCAGAAGGGTGGAGACCTTCCTCCTGAGGAACTAGCCCAACCCCTGGGGTGGGGAGGAGGCTTGGGGATGGGAAAGTCATGCTCACAGGGGAGTTTCACCATGCCGTTGAGGCAGAGGCTGCAGTTCAAGCACTGGAAAAGGGAAGTACTCCAATAATGCCGATACTGGTTCTTCCTGCAGCCGCACACAGTGTCCTGGTACACTGTGCAAGGAGAAAGCTCTACCTGGTCCAATTCTGGGGAGGGGAAGATAGTGTTAGTTCTATGTCCCCCTGTCCACATCAATTCCACTTCTTTCCCCACACCCCTTCCTGACCCTGCAGTGTCACTCTAACTCATACTCATACTCACGCATACTCACATACGTACACACATTCTCGTTTGCACACCCCCACACATAGACATGTGCACTCATACTCTTTTTAGAGCCCTTGCCCTCTCCTAAGACGCACCCTTCCGGCATGTGGAGCAGCTGAAGCACTGTGCGACGTGGTTCTCTGAAGCAGTGAAGGTGCCATTTTCACACTCCCTGCAGTCTGTGTCCACCCCTGGACTTGGGCAGTCATTGTACCGGTAGGTCCCTGGGATTGGGGATCAGGGTCAGGCTGCAGCTGAGCGCTCTGGGAGGGAGCCCCATGCTAGGGAGCACAGCCAAGGCCACCTCCCTTAAGTCTCTAGGACACGAAAGGAGGGAAAAAATGCCAGCCCAGGTAAGGGAGCAAAATTAGGAGACTTGCAGGGAGAGACCCTGGGTTTTAAAGGATCTGGAAAAAGCAAAGGAAGCGGGGCCCCACAACTGAGGGGATTCATGGTTACCACCTTCTCCTACCTTTGTGGCACTTGGTACAGCAAATGGAACTATTTCGAGGGTGGTTGTATTTCCCCTGGGGACACAGATTATCTCTCTTCTCTCGGTCCCCAAGGTGGGGAACCAATCCAACAACCCCTGAGGGATATATTCCCACCAACAGAGCAAGGAGCACCTGGGGAAAAAATCAAATTGTCCATCAGGAAAGACAGGGGTGGGAGTCTTAGAGTGGTAAGTCAAAAACCTCCCAGCTCATGACCTCCCTGTCAATGGAATACTCCCCCAGGCCATACCCACTGACACCAAATGTTCTTCCTCTAAACCTAGACAGCTGACACACCATACAATCTAGTGTCAATTATTCTCTAGTTGTCCTGGGTGCTAATTTTTCCTTATAATTTATTTTTGGTTGCTGTTGTCAATAATATGCACAGCAGAACACACCAACATTTTCTACATGTACAACCCAGGGACCCTGACTACGGTCTTCAAGTTGTGCAACCATTCTCACCCCCTTTTTCCAAACTGTTCCTCCCCCATCAACATAAACTCACTGCCCCCTAAGATTCCTATCTGATCTCCTAAGTTGCTGTTGTCAGTTTGATCCCATATAGAATGAGCACAGTGCTCAAGGTAGGCATTCTTTACATGTTAAGCTAAACTGTTGTCAGGCTTAAGATCTCAGGAGATATTTTTGGTTTAAGATTTAAAGATGACTTTAAAGGGAAAAGCAATGAAACAAAGTAAGTGGCTAGCACAGTATCACTAAGGAAAAGGAAGACACAGAGAGGTGCGCAAGAGGTACAAACAATAAAGGTAAACACTATTGTATACATAATACTGCATTAACAGTAATAGCAAACACTAATCTATGGGAGGATACATAAGTAGACAAGCAAAAAGATCAGGTATGGATAAGCAAATGGGAATATACTCATGACCAAATATAGGTTTGGCAGACAATATTCCTACCTATTATTTGGATATGCTATCAAAATGTCCATATGCAGTTTAAAGCTAATGGGGCAAAATTAGGGTAACTTCTTAGCCACAACTAAGCACCTTGAGGAGGTGAGTTGCTGGGCCTGTGGGCTGGAGACCATGGTCACAGGGGACATCAAGCTCAAGTGGCACAACACAGTACACAAAATTATTGTTCTACATTTTACTTCAGTGAGTAGTAACTGGGGTCTTAAAAGCTTACCAGTGGCCATCTAACATGCAACTACTGGTCTCAACTTAGCCAGAGCAAAGAAGAGTGAAGAAAATCAAAGACACATGGAAACAATCCAAAGGACTAATGGACCATGAGAACTTCAGCCTATGTGACCATGAGACCTTCAGCCTATATGACCATGAGACCAAAAGTAGTTGGTGCCTGGCTACCAATGCCAACCACTAGGAAAGGGATCAAAATTGGAGATCCTGGATAGAGTGGAAGAAAAATGTGGAACAAAACTCAAAATCATAAAAAAGACAGGCTTACTGGTCTGATAAAGACTGTTGAAACCCCTGAGACTATGGCCCCGAGTCACTCTTCAGGCCTGGAATTGAACTCTAGCGGCTTAACTTTCAGCCAAACAACAGACAGGTCTAGGAGCTGAACACCTACACCAGGGAGATGAGAAGGGCAGCATCTGCACAGGGAAAAAAGGCAGGGAGACAGGAATGCATTGGCAAGAAGGACACAGGGAAAGGGTAATCACAGGAAGGAAGTGGGAGGAAAGCTGTTACACTGTGGGGAATATAACCAGTGTCACAAAACAAAACACGTAGGAACTGTTGAATGTAAAATGAATCTGCTTTGTAAAATTTCACCCAAATCACCATAAAAATTAAAAAAAAAAAAAAAAAAAATTCAAGATGACCACAGGCCAGTTTCAGGGTTTATCCAGCCTCCATGACTCCAGAAACTCTGGATTCCATGTAAATTTGAAATTCTGTTCTGCATATCCCCCCTTTTGATCAGGATTCTTCTATAAACTCTTTGAGCAAAACATTGAGTAATGGTGGCCAGGGACCATCCAGTTCTGATCTCATGGCAAAAGAGGCAGCTGTTCATGGAGACAATTAGCCATATATTCCGTATCTTCCTCCTACTCCTCATTCTCCTTCTTCCTCTGTGGCTCTAGGTATACATAGACCAACTGTTGTCTGGGTGCTAATTTTTGTTCCTCCAACACAAGACTAGTAGTCTCCAGACCTGGACTGTTGTTGTTGTTGTTGTTATGTGCCGTCGAGTCAGCCCCGACTCACAGCGACCCCTCCTTGGGTTTCCGAGGCAGTATCACTACGGAAGTAGGATTGCCCAACCTTCCTTCCGAGGAGCGGCTGGTGGGTTTGAACCGCCAGCCTTCTGGTTAGCAGTCAAGTGCTTTAGCCACTATGCTACCAGAGCTCCTTTTCTTAGGTCCCCCACAGCAGCTACCAGTGCTGATACAGAGCAGAGCCTCAAGAAAGAAAAATATATTTTTGGATTATGAACTGGCAGGTTGCCTTGTTGGTCTTTTCTTCCAACAAGCAGCTCCTAAAGATTAGGGGGATGCTTCCCCACCTGGGTGCTGTTCACTTTGTGAACAGTGTGTTCACTTTGTGAAGATTCACCAAGGTGAATAATTAGGATCTATGTGCCTGTCTGTAGTGTATTTTATCAGTCAAAAGTTTTTTTAAAAATTACATTAAGGTGAAGGTGAGTGATGTTCCTGTGGGCACCAATCTTGATGACTAGCAGAAACAAAAGGAGTTTCTTTATAAATTTTGTACCAAAACTTTACACAGGATCCTGCCCTCACACTCCATTTTCTATCCCCTTCCACCATTAAATTTACACAAATGCCCCAAGTTGTCAAAGACACATAGGGAAGGGAGTAAAAGGAAAGTTCAGGGGTCAGGAATGAAGTAGGTGGATATTACGGATGGAATCATGTCCCCTAAATTATTTACAGGAATCCTAAGCCCTAGAACTGTGGATGTAATCTATCTAATGCAATGTACTCGCCCTCCATAATGCAATCTAATGTAATCAATTGGTCGACGTCATGCCAGTGTAGGGTGGACCCTAAACTTAATCACTTCTGAGTTACATAAATAATAGCACAGACATGCACACGTAATTCAAATTCACTGGGTGAGTATGAATTGCTATCTGACAGCAAAAGAGGCAGGTGAATCTACAAACCTAGAATAATCCAAGGATTGCTGGCTATGGAAACTGAAATAGAAAAAGAAGGACCTCCCACTAGAGTTACACTTTGAATTTGGACTTCTAGCCTCCTGAAGTCCATGCCATGGGCTGTCATAAGAATAAACAAATCAAGCTTGGAGAAAGTACAGAAATTCTGTTCTGCATTTCCCCCCTTTTGATCAGGATTCTTCTATAAACTCGTTGAGCAAAATATTGAGTAATGGTAGCCAGGCGCCATTACCTTAGAAATAAGAATGGTGAGAAATGTAGAATGTGCCTTTCTCCCCTTTTGATCATAATTTTTCTACAGACTCTTAGATCAAAATGTTCAGTAATGGCAGCCAGTTCTGGTCTAAGGGCAAAGGAGGCAACCACTCATGGAGGCAATTAGCCACACATTTCACATCGTCCTCCTATTGCTTACTTTTGGCATGTTATCAGGAAAGACCAATCTCTAGAAAAGGACACCATTCTTGATAAAGCAGAGGGTCACTGAAAATGAGGGAAATTCTTCATAAGATGGATGACACAGTAACTGCAACAATTGGCTCAAACATACTCACAGTTATAAAGATAGCACAGGACTAGGCAATGTTTTGTTCTGTTATAATTAATGCGCAGGCCATGAGTCAGAATCAACTCAATGGCAACTAACAACAATCACTACCAACTATGGCCTCCTGAACTGTAAGAAAATAAATTTCTGTTCTTCAAAGCCACCCCCTTGTGGTATTTCTGTTACAGCAGCACTAGGTAACTAAGACAGTGGGTCACAAAGCTGAGGTGGGGACAGGAGTGGGCAAAGGCACATGCAACTAGAGCTGAGCGTGTCCTGGTGAGGGCTGCAGCCCTTTGCATACCACGGCATTCTAGAAGGCAAGTTTTACAACCTCAGGCCAAGCACACAGCAGCTGAATCACTTGCCCTGTTCTGGCTTCAATACCGGGAAAACAAAGCCAGGAGTCAGTGTTTAGACACAACTCAGACTTTGCTCTTCGATCTCTGACCAGCTTCTGACTCCACCCCCCCACTTGATTTTTTTTTTCCCCTGCTGTTAAGAGCCACCTTATGTAAAGAAAAAAGTAGCTCTGTTGGCACATGCCTATGGCATTTGACTGCTAAAAAGAAGGGTGGCAGTTCAAGCCCACCAGCCACTCAGTGGAAGGAAGATGAGGCAATCTACTTCCGTAAAGATTTGCTGTCTTGGAAACCCAATGGGGGTCGCTATGGGTCGGAATCGACTCAGGGGCAGTGGGTTTGGTTTTGGGTTTTATGTAAAGATAAGAGGATGTTCTTGAAATATGTTAAACATTGGGGAGCAAGAGACTAATGAGATCACAGAAACCTCAGCCTGGGAAAGGATGGTAGGGCTGGCCCAGCTACAGCCCTGCAGCGCGCAAGCAGCCTCCCATTCTGGAGCAGGTCGCACCCTGAGTCACCCACTGGGAGACACTGCAGCTGTGCACACCCCCGGAAGCCAGAGCCTCAGCCACAAACAAGGGAAGCCACACTCAGAAACCTGGCAAGGGCGTGCTCCCCGACGCAGAGGGTAGTAGCCTTCCCCAGCCAGCCCCCTCACTGTGCCATCTCCCCCGACTACAGGACTGGGGCTGCCAGAGCAACAGGAAGAGTTTGGGGTGGTCATAGGAAGAACTTCCCAATCCTGAAAGTTCCTTTCCCAGAAGACAAGAGCTCTCAGCACTTAGGGTCATTGGCACCTTGACTCCCATCAGGGGGCCTGAAGCAAAGCCAAATAGCACAGGCTCAGGAAGATGATCCAGGAGGCTCCAGTCTCCACACAGCCTTGGAGGAGCTCTCCAGGGATCTCTGGCCTGTGGCGAATAGGCCTCCAGGAAGGGGAGACAGGGAGCCCAGCTTTCTCAGGCCAAGTGTACCCCTTCTTCTCTAGTACTTGAAGGGTTAAATCAAATCCGAGAAAGGGAAATCTTTTCCCAGCAGCCCTGCCCCAGTGACTCAGGCCAGAAGGAGGGAGGGGGAGAGGGGGAGAGAGGGAACTAACTGCTTCCCCAGCTCCTCAAGGGCCATGAGTCAGCAGAAAGACTGAAGGGACCAGCCAAAAATTGGGACCCCATTTGATCCCTTCCTCCTGTGGGCCAGTCTCTCACCCCTATTCTTAGCTCTCCTTTCCCCTCTCCTCCTGAGAGAACCAAGCAATGGATGCCTGTACTATTTGGCCTCTATATTTCAGGAAATGGCTCCCTCTCCCCATTCCACCCCAAAGGGAAGTCTCCCTCCACCCCAGCTTCCTCCCATCAGGTCACTGCCCACCCTAGCGGAGGTCCACTGGGCTCCCTCCCGCCCCTCAGCATCCTTCCTTTAGACTTGGCCCCATCCACTCTGTTCCTCCTCCCTGTGCAAGTCTCTTTCTGATAAATCCATTCCCTGGGCTCTTGCACCAGCCCCCAGTTCAAGCAGGAAGCAAACCAAAGCTGCCCTCCCATCCGGGGGTTCATCGCATTCCCACAGCCTGGCTGGCTCTGGCCGGTTGTGCTGGGTCTGGGGGCCTCCCTGGAGTCCCCAGCCAATCCTGAGGAAATAAGGCCAGTTCTGAGTCTCCACAGCCCTTCCCCCAAGCACACTGGCCACACAAGGAGCCCACTTCCAGGGATGAGCAAGCAAGAAGGTATGTATGCAGAACCAGCAGCAGAACCAGCAGTTGCCCAGGTCTCAGAGCCCACAGTAGTCTCCAGGCCAGCCTACTCTGACCCCCAGGAGCCAGGGCCCTCAGGTTCCCTACCAATGCACCATTAGTTAGCAAGGGCTGCCTCCAGTAAGCCCAGTCCTCTACAGTTTCTGAACAGGCAACATCTTGAAGCAAAACAGCAGAAGTAGGAGGTGAGATATGAGTACCCAGACTCCAGCTGACCAGGTACCTATCACCTAGTGCAAAGGAAGAGCAGGGTGCAGGCGGGGGCCATTGGAGAGACAGTTGAGTAGGTGGCCTCAGCACCCCTCAAACTCCTCCACAACTTCCGCAGAGGCGGCTTTAAAATGTGACTTCCTGTGCTGTGGCTGCGGAGTGGGGCTTGAGAAGCTACAATCTAGCTTTGCGACCCTGTGGTCTAATCCTGACCCAGTCACCTCATGCAGACCCACTTAGTTATCCCCTCTCCCCACATTAATCTGTTCATTAAATTAAAATCTATTTGTTCATCTAATGCCAATATGTTTGGGAGCTCATGATAGCGCCTGCTCCAAACTGGGGTCCCACCTCTCTCCCGTGAAGCCCTCCATCGATGAAACTTCCCCCACCCAAGCTCATTAGCTCAGCCTCTATGAAATTTAATACCATGAATTAACTATATCTACATTTTGGTTCTTATCATAAGATGTTTATCTTGTGTGAGTAGATATGATCTCCCCAAAGAGACCATAACCCTGTGAGATTAGAGATCAGAGAAAGAGTCTTGGTCAAAGAGATAGATCCCTGGTTTCCTCTCAGCACCCAAAACCAGGCCTCCAGAAACATGAATTGATTGGCCTAATAATGATCTATCTTTAACTCCAGTTAACCAGTGATTCCCAAAGAGGGCAGTGGGAGACAGTGCCTCCCCTTTAGAAATATGTATCCCCAGGGAAAAGTGTTCAAACTCACACACACACACACACACACACACCCTTCCTGAAGATACTGCCCATGCTCCTCCCCTTCTGAGAATCACTGATCAGTGTGTACACAGCACATATGAGTGCTTACTGTTACTGGGGACCACTGAGTCGATTTTCAACTCATAGCAACCGTATGACAGTGTAGAACTGCCCCCTTGGGTTTCCTAGTCTGTCATTTTTATGGGACCAGATCACCAGGTCTTTTCTCCCTTGGAGATGCTGGGTGAATTTGAACCTACAACCTTTGGCTGGCAGCCAAGTACTTAATCACTGCACTGCATTACCAGGGCTCCTATATAAGTGCTATGAAGGGCAAAAAAAAGTTTGAGAACCTCTGCTCTAGCCTGTCAGATACACAATTCCACTTGGCTAGTCCCCTGACCTTTAACACGCCCCAAACTGAATTCATCAGTGTCTTCACCTAGCAAACGTCAGGCTACCAACTTCTTGATGTGGGAGCACCAATGTCAAGAGCTTTCTAATGTCTCTCTCTTCGGGCCTCCCTCCTTCCCTGGCTGCCAGTCAGTATGTCAGGTCACTTGACCAGCCCCTCCTCTGCTATCTCTAAGTCTTCTCCACCTGCTGCCTCTCACCTAGATTATTGCAACTGTCTTCCCAGCCACCAGCCTCTTTCCTGCTCCAATCCATCCCACACATTCTCAACTGCTTGCAGGCTTCAATTCGCCCCCACCGGTGTGTGAATCTTCCTCTCAAGGGTCTGACCTCAAACATCATTTCCACTGGGTCACTCCTCCCCTGCTTAAGCTTTTTTTTTTTTTCCCCCCTACTTAAGATCTTACAGTCCTACTTCACTTTTATTGTAAGCATAGTCTTGAACAGAATGGGCCCTCAAAGACTATATTCTGAATGAATGACTAAATGAATGAATGAGCAAATGAACGAATTCCTCCACCTGAGATCACACTCAAGATTCTTTATCCCCTCCCCCTCACTCCAATGTTGCCATTCTCATTTCTTTGTGCTCCTCCACACACCACTTCCCCACAAAATTCCATTTCTCTTCCTCCATTGGCCCTCAAACCAGTCTTCCTACTCCTCTCTCCTTTGAAACTATTCTGCCAGAGGCTTCAAATGTCAATTCTAAATTCACTTTTCTATGAGCTTTCCCTCCCTCATCCCATCTGAACAATCCCTGTTCCTTGTTCTTTAATTCACTCAACAAATATTTAAGGGGCACTGTGTGCTCTGATGGAGCAATGGTTAAGTGCTCCGCTGTTAACCCAAAGGTTGGCAGTTTGAATTCACTCAGTGACCTGAATCTGCCTCCATAAAGATTACAGCCTAGAAAACCCTGTGGGGCAGTTCTACTCTGTCACACTGACTTGATGGCACCTAATGACGACGACTGTTGGCACCATGCTAGGTACCAGGAGGGCAGAGATGGGTAATATACTGCTCATGTGCTCAAGAGCTGGATCAGACACAAGACTATAGAGGTCCCCTGATCTATACAGGAGCATGGTAAGGAAAACTTGAATCAGCCTGGGTAAACTCATGGGTTTCCTGGAGAAGCTGAGACCTGTTAAAAACTCAAAGATAGGTACACTGAGGTTTGTCTGCCTCCCCTCAGTGCTCTAGGGCACCCAACACAATGCTTTTGTGGATATTTCCCTCCAGATTGTTCCAAAATCTTTTTTTTTTTCTTTTTTTTAAAGCTGTCTTGGCTCCTAGATTGTAAGCTCTGTGAAAGCAGGGATCAGTCTCCTGTTTGCATTGTCACACTCTCCCCTTATGCTCCCCCACCCCTACCTACTGGTACATGCACCTGGCCAGGTCCACCTGTACAAAGAGAGCAAACAAGCACTCATGCATGCATGCAGACGCTAGGTGCAGTGTGGACCACTGAAGGATGGGCAAGTACAAAGTTCATGAACAGCCTAATGCAGCCTTACCCACCCCGCCTCCAGGCTGGGCTCCTCTCCAGTAACAGTTTTGCTCTGGGCTAGTGTATCAGCCCCAGCCCCTAGGTACTTTCGTTTATCTGTTTAGGCTAACTTTACCCTGTTTTCCAAACACAGATGTTCAGTGAGTCATTACCACTAATACTGATAATAATATAAAAGCTAACAAAATAATAATAATAATAAAAAGCTACAGTTTTTGAGCACCTTCTATTTGCTACACCCTAAAACCAAAAACCAAACTCACTGCCATCGAGTCAGATCCGACTCATAGCAACCCCTCCTTGGGCTTCCAAAACCCTAGTGGGTGGTTATTAGTGGTCCCGTGGTAAAATTCTTCTCTTCCACATGGAAGATGTGGGTTTGATTCCCAGCGAATGCCCCTCACACACAGCCACCACCCCTCTATTGGTGGAGGCCTGCATGTCGCCGTGATGCCCAACAGGTTTCAGCAGAGCTTCCAGACTAAAATAGACTAGGAAGAAAAGTCTCACAATCTACTTCTGAAAATGAGCCAACAAAAATCCTACGGATCACCTTGTCTGATACATAATAGTGAGGACAGCACAAAGTCAGAAAGCACTTCCTTCTACTGTACACGGGCTCACCATGAGGTGGTGCTGACTCAATGGCAGCTGCAAAAACAACATTCCTCTACCAGAACGCAAACTCCACGAGGGCAGAAGTTATGTTCACTGCTGTAATCCCCGCACCTGAAACAGCCCTACTGAAGAGTGAAAACAACTAGGCGCCATCAAGTCAATTTCAACTCATGGCAGCCTCAGGGGTATCAGAGTAGAACTGTGCTCCACAGGATTTTCAGGGGGTGCTTTTTTTAGTAGATCCCCAGGCAGTTCTTCCGAGGTGCCTCTGGGTGGACTCAAAGCTCTAGTTAGCAACAGAACACATAAAACACTTATACCACGTAGGTACTGAGTAAAACGAATAAATACTTGACATGTATTAATCTATTTAATCTTCAAAACAACACTGTGAGGTAATAACTATTGTGTCCATTTTAAAGAAACTAAGAGGTTAAGTAATTTGCTCAGCTATTACACCCAGGATTCAAACCCAGGTGATCTACACCCAAAGAGACAACAGAAATGAGAAGACAGGGCTATTGGTTGAAGGAAAGATCCTGGAGGCAGGACAGAAGTGAAAGAAAGGAAGAGAGGACAGGAGTGGGGAGACCAGAGGCAGGGGAATGAGAAGAGTGAGACCATGAGAGAGAGAGGTGCTGTTTCAGGAACGAGGGTCTAGAAGGGTGGAACTAGAGCAGAGAAGGGGGGTAGACAGAAGAAACTAGAGACAAAAGGGTTTCAGAAAGGAGACTCTGCGAAAGGGAGAGTGAGAAAAGGAAAGAATGATTGGGAGAGAAATAAGTAACTTGCTCAGCTATTACATGATAAAGCCAAGATTCAAACCCTGGAGATGGGGGACTAACGATGGGTCAGGGAAGGGCAAAGACCCCAGAGAAAGAGGAGACCTGGCCAGCACAGGAAGGGATAATATACCAACTAGATGGGGGATATGGGGGCTGAGGGCCTTTGGACAAGATAAGCCCAGGACAAGGAGTGAAGACCAGGGATACACGAAAACAAGGCATGGGGAAGAGAAAGGGACATTTTCCAGTGACAAAAACAACTTTCTACCAACTTCCCCAAACTGAGCTGAAGAAGGAGAATTCAAAGGATTGTCGTTTAGGTCTGTGAGGGGGAGACTGGGAGGACATGGGCAGGGACACTGACGGGGTGGATGTGGTACTAGCTACTCAAGGGGAGGGGGATTCCAAGTGAGGCCACCTGCCTGGGAGCTGAGCCACAGACAGAAGGGCCAAGAATGCCCCAAGTGGGAGGCCTAGGGCGAACACTGGGCACTCTCCACTTAGCTGTCCTGCCTCCTTCCAGTATCCCACTCCACTTCCAAAGACCACTCCTCGACTATGTAGCCCCTCAATTCATCCCCTCTCCTGGACTCAGTTTCCCCGCTTAGCTAGCCATCCAACTCCAACTCTCTAACAGGGTTTACTCAACCAGGTTCACCAGCAGCTTCACCTTCCCACAGCACAACACACTCCCTGGCTAGCCAGCTGACCAGAAGGACAGAATTCTGAATCTTCTGCACCGAGAGGAAGGGTCTTTCTTCTCCCACTCAGTCTTTTCCCGCCAAATGTTTCCCACCCTTGGTCTATCACTGCTCCACATTCCCGAACACCCACCACATTTACTTGGCTATCAGGAACCAAGGCTCCCTTTTACTCTCCCCTTTTCAAACTTCTCTATTTCCACGAAATCATCGGCCTCGCCAGGCCCCTCCACGCAGAGGCGGATGAATGGGGAAACCTGAACTTCTAGCTGATTTTAAGCTTGGGGGGTCCTGAGCCTGGAGCCAGCCAGGATCTCGCCCCCTCCAGCCCAGCGGTGCCTGCCCCCGCCCCAGCCCACTCCTCTCTGGGTCCCTGGTCTTACCAATGGCGGCAGCAGGCCAGGGACGGTGGGGAGGCCCATGTCCGGCCAAGGTGGCCTCTCACTCCCCCATCAGGGCTCAGGACAGTGGCGGCGGCGGTGGCAGTGTCTCGGCGTCCGCGGGGTCCTAAATGGATCCTCGGCCTTGGGGCGTGGGCTTTGAGGGTTGAGGCTCAAGCTGAAGATCACGTCCTGGTCAGGAGACCTCAGACCCCGAAGGCCAGAGTCGGAAGAGAGCTCCGAGAAAATCAGAAAGAAGAGAGGAGGTGGGAGGGGAAGGGAGAGAGGCGGTGTTGCAACTGCAGCTCGACAGGAAGAGCCAGGGGAGGAGACGGGGGAGGGGGCAGTAAAGGTTGTTAACCCTTTGTAGTCCAGTCAGAGAACTAGGGTTTACAGATCCAAATGCCTGGTGCCCCCAACCCGCCAATTTTATACTCCCAGCTGGACACCAAGCTCCCTCCCTCCCCACCACCACCTTGCTTTCCCAAGTGGAACAGCGTTGGAGAGAGACCCAGGGCTTTGGAGTTAGATTCACTGGATTTCAGTACAGAATCCTTTACTTTTTTTTCCATAGCTACATAACTATAGTTTGAACATATATATATATGAAAATATACACAACCGAAGATATACTATTTCAACAATTTCTACAAGTACAGTTCAGTGACATTGGTTACCTTCTTTCAGAATCAGCCAGTTTTCAGCTCTGTGGTCTTGGACATATAACCTAATCTCTCTAAGCCTATTTTCCAATTGGTAAAATGGAGCTAACTTATCTCATACTTTTGCTGTAAAGATATGTTAAGAGAGGACAGAAAAAGCGTCTGATGCCTGATAAATACTCAATGTTCCTTAGGAACTCTCCCCTTTTACCCAGAGTCCCCAACTAACACCCTCCCACTTTCTTAGGAATTAACTCCTACAATGTAAGCCTCAGAGTTAAGATCTACCCCTAGTTTTATGGCCTGCCTGGGGCCTGGTGGCCGTAGTTCTTGCTTTTGACTGCTAACCAGAAGACTGGCAGTTCAAACCCACCAGCCACTCCTCAGAAGGAAGATTGAGCCATCTACTTCTGTACTGATACTGCCTCGGAAACCCAAGGAGATCTGACTCTACAGCAGTGAGCTTGGTTTTTTTTTTGGGGGGGGGGGAGTTGGCACTCCCACTCTGGCAGATCCCCAACTGTTGATCCTGGCTCTGCCACCAGCCAATCATGTGACCTCAATGGAGGCAGGACCTCTGTTGAGCCTCTGTTCTTTGTTAAATGGGGTGACAATGGCTGGCCTGCCTATCTGAGATTAATGAGATCATATCCATGAAGGTTGACAGTTGAACCCACTCAGCGGCACAACAGAAGAAAGGCTTGACAATGTGCTTCTGTGAAGATTATAGCCAAGAAAATCCTATGGGGCAGTTCTATTCAGTCACATGGGTTCACTAGGAGTCAAAACTGACAAGATGGCAGTATAAGTTTTTGTATTACTAGTACAATCCTAATGCCCTTCTTTCGAATATTCTGATACATCAATCAGAATGGACATTAGAGATATCTACTACAACTCTTTCATTTTACAGATGGGGAGATTGAGGCCTGGAGACACACATGTTCCTGCAGAGCCAGCAGGGAGCTCTGGACTCTTGGCTCCCAGTCCAGGGGCTTGTTCACTGCGATAGATAAACTCACTAGCACTTTTCTCTCTGCTTCTTTGAATCAGATCCCAAGCCTGACTTCTAGCCATACCTAGAAGTCCCCCTCTCATTTATGTGGAAGCTCTGGTGGTGTACTGCCTAAGGCATTTGACTGTTAACCAGAAGGTTGGTGGTTCAAACCCACCAGCCACTCCTCTGAAGGAAGACTGGGCAATCTACTTTTGCCTCAGAAACCCAAGCAGGGGTTGCTGTGAGTCAGAATCAACTCGATGGCAGTGAGTTTAGTTTGGGTTTGGTTTGTTCTCATTTATGTAGGACATCTCCCAAATGAATCCCACCACAAGGGCACAACTTGTCCAAATACCCTCTAGGTACAGTGACCTTCCCTAAGCCCAGCCCAGGCTGGAGGTCCTCCAGCGGTTGAGACTGCTAGACATACAGGGAGACCAGAGAGACTGAGGTCCTAGGGCTTTGTGACTTGCAATCACCAGCTGACCACCTACCCCAGAGTCCACTTTTCCCCCGCTAGCCCTTGTCTCCCCTCTGTGATCCCGAGGGCGGAGTATCTCTAGGTGAGAATGGAGCTTGGGTGCTCCACAGAGGTGTATTACCCAATAAACAAGCACGGGCTTTCTTGTGCTTACTTACTAATCTGTAGTGAACAATTTCACAGGGGTTGTACACATGCTTACCTTGCTTACTGGGTACTCGTCCCTGTCAGGGTTTCTACATTTGAAGAGGTTTTGATTCTGTAGGAAAGTGCTGTCAGGTTGGGAGAGAGAAAGATGGCAGCCACACCTGGGAGCAGAATCTTTGATGTGGTGAAAAAATAGGAAAGTCTTTACAACAGACTTAACCTTGCTTGTTGGGTAAGCCAACACTGGTTCTCCCTACTGCTGGGGGGAGCCATCTTCACTCCACCTCACCTTCCCGCTTTTGAAGAAGTGGAGGATTGAAGTTGGGCTCACCTCCACCAACA
Source organism: Orycteropus afer afer (assembly GCF_000298275.1). Classification (NCBI taxonomy): domain Eukaryota; kingdom Metazoa; phylum Chordata; class Mammalia; order Tubulidentata; family Orycteropodidae; genus Orycteropus; species Orycteropus afer. The sequence continues at coordinate 11,549,743 of NW_006921627.1, forward strand.
GACAAGGAAGGCCAAAGTACAGTATTCAAACCAAGCCAAACACACTGTCGTTGAGTTGGACCCAACTCAAAATGACCCCTCCTTGGGTTTCCAAGGCAGTATCACTATGGAAGTAGATTGCCCAACCTTTCTTCTGAGGAGTGGCTGGTGGGTTTAACCTGCCAGCTTTCTGGTTAGCAGTCAAATGCCTTAGGCACTACACCACCAGAGCTCCCAAGTACAGTATTAGTGGACGAAAACTAGAGCTCTTGAACAAGAAGGGTCATTAGAATAAAATGCTAGACTCAGATGGCCTTGTTTCCAATGTGGAGAAGACAGGAGAGCCTCAGCCTCCTTATCTGAAAAACGAGCATTTTACCAGAACCCTTCACGGAGCTAGCTTGATGATTAAATGCATGTAAAGTATTTAGCAGTATTGCCCATACAGTAAGCATTAAGTAAGTGGTAACAATATTAATACCTTGCATTAGTAATCAATAACTTCGATGTCCTTTTTTAATATTACAAAGGATTTTTAACCGTCTGTGTAAACTCTCAAGGCCATTATACATAATAGCCTGGCACAAATGGAGAATTTCTTTCATTGTTTAGGAGAAAAGTTTATTTACTCAATAAGTTTACTGAGAAAATTGGTATTAAATTGTTCGATGTAATTCTGTTTAAAATAAAACAAAAAGGATGATAAGAGGTGAGTAGATTTAGGAATAGGTGAGAACGTAAGACTCTACTCCCTCCAGCAGAAGAGGAAATAATGGTGAGGGAGAGAAGGAGAGAGATGGAGAAATAGGCAAGAACAGACTAGAGGATGACAGAATTGACTGTTAAGGTTTGTGGCGGGGTAACAATGGTGCACAACAACGAAGTGGTGAAGAGAAAATAACTTCAGATAGCAGAGACACCCCCCATGTCTCTCTCTCTCTCTCTCTCTCTCTCTCACACACACACACACATCTACACACGTGTGCGCACATGCGCACACACACACTTCATCCACAGCAACACCTAGTGATTAAAAAGGCATTTCCAAGTCTTTCTCTCTCACACACACACACACATCTACACACACGCGCACACATGCGCACACACACACTTCACCCACAGCAACACCTGGTGATTAAATGGGCATTTCCAAGTCCAGGTCATGTGGACATTCTAGCCTCAACCTTGCCATTCAGATTCTTTGTGACAGGAAGGCTAAGAAGTCATAGGAGACTTGAATTCCAGGCTGGTTTTGTAAGAATCAGCTAGCTGTATGAACTTGGGCAAGTCACTTCACCCACTTAGCTCCATATGGAAAATGAGGCAGTTGAACTGGGCTAACTTAAACCCTTTCTTCTCTAATGCTGAGATTCTAACTCTTAATTATAGGGTCCAGGGGTTGCCATAAATGAGGGTTGGAGACAAGAGATAAGAAGGTGGAAATGAAAGAAGGTAAGGAAAAACATCAGGAGAGGAGAAATGGCAGCAGTTTGCAGTCCGTAAGAGATCCAGCTTTATCCAGCAGGTTCTGCCCAACCCAGCAAAGGATGGGGAGCTGGTAAGAGGGCATGGGGTAGGGGTGGGGCAAGGCTGAGGCTGTGGGAGAGAGCAGTGGAAGGCAGGCTGAGCCTGAGCGCTCTGGCAGAAGACACCATTGTGACACCATCATTTCCCCTTCTTCAGCTTGACTCTGGGAAGGAGAAGTCAGAACCCTTCTACCTCTACTACCTTCTTCCAAGTTTCACTCCCTCCTTTGGCTCCTCAGGACAGGGAGATTGTAATTAAGGGAAATAAAACCAAGATAGCAGGAGAGGTATCCCCAACGTTGACTAGGAGGGTGACTTTTGGGTCCCAGGACTAATGCTGGTGTGGGGGTAGAGAACTGGGGAGTCAGAAAACCAGGGTTTCCATAACACATCCCTTAGCCTCTCCCTGAACCTCAATATCTCTCCTCCTCTTTTTGTGATGACATGAGAATATACAGGTTCTGAGGTTCCCAAAGAAACTGGCCAAAGGCTCATCCTCCTCTACCAGTACCTGGAAATTGATGGGGAGGTGGGGAAATGGGCAAGTGAGGACATCATATTGCCACTGGGTGGTGAATGGGACTCAGCAAATGGAGGCAGACGATTAATGTTAATGGTAGCAGAATTTGGTAACAGAATAGGCGGTTCAAATGTTGGGTTGGGGTGAGTCTACCTAAACACTGTGTGTAGTTCCCCTAAAGGGAGGCATTCCGCCCTCTTCCTTCCACTCGAACATGGTGATAAACACAGAGCAGATGCTCAACAACGCCCATAGAGGAAGGGCCCTCCAGAACCAGTAGAACAGATCGACTCTCCTTAAGGCCCTTGAAGAATGGTCACTTCTGTGGTGAAGCCAAGAGGCGTTGGAGTCTGTCCCCCACTCCAGGACCTCCCAAGAGTATCGTTTCCATGGGACTTACGACCATGCCCTCCCACCTTGGTGGTGCCCCCATCCAACTACCCATTTCTTTATGCAACAAACATTTATTGAGCATCTACCTATTTGTTCCAAGCAAGACAGCGGGCTAGGCCCTGAGCATATATATATGAGCAAGGCTCAGTCCCTGACCACAGGGAACTCCCTCCCAGTCTGATATACAAGAAAGTATATTAGCACTCCAATAGACAGTAACAGTGTGCTAGGGGAGCCCAGGGGAGAGGGGAGTGATCAATTCTGGGGAAGACAAGATAGAGCAGAAGTCTTCACAGAAGTGCTGACAACTGAGCAGGATTCTAAGGAAGGCATAGGAGTTCACCATCAGAAGGCAGGGGAAAGTTCCAGGCTGAGGAAACAGCTTTAGCAAATATGCTGCGATGTGAAGGACACAGGGCAGAGCCACAGGGCTTCAGTTCCACAGGGGTGTGGGGTAGATGAGTCCAGACAACTCCTAGGGCTGACTGGGAATGGCCACGCTGTCACTGCATTGGTCTGCTGGAGCACTGATCCCTGGGGAATCAGGGAAGGGGAAATGTCCAACAACAAATAAAGGGGGCTTTCAGGTGGGGTTCCCCACCCAAGTTCAAGAAGAGGAGCAGCCATCTGTGTCACAGGAAAGGAGTGTGGCCAGGCCAGTCTGGGGCTGGCCTCCGTTGTCTTCGGGTAGGAAACCTGTGCATGCCTTTGTGTGCCTTTGTTTGTGTTTTGTCCTGGTCATCAGTCGTTGCCTAGGAAAGTTCTTTGCCAAAGCTCCAAGTTTGGCTTAGCTGATCCAGGGGAAAAGGAGACTTGTCCACATTTAGGTGGGGAAATCAAAGTGCTCTAGAGGCAGGGACAGGGGAACAGGGCAAGAGCTGGGGCAATCCTGGGCCACTTCATTGAACCCTGTTCTCTAGGGCAACTTCCTGAGCTCCTTACCCATCCTGCTTTCCTCACCCACACCAAAGGCATTAGGGCAGCTCTGAAAGGAAGCCCCACACACCCCTTTGTCCTACCAAGGCTGGCTCCCTCCCACCAAGGGAAGCATCTGCCTGTGGCCGCCGCTGTCCTGCTCCCTCAGGGCTCCTCTGACATACAGGCAAAGGAGTTGGGCTCTGCTGAGCCTAAGGGAGATGGGCGGGGGCCTAGAGTGGCATAGGCAGGTGGAGGGGCTGTCAAGGCTGGGGAGGCAGTAGGGCCAGGCTGAGACGGGGAGGGGGATGTAGGGTGGGGACAGAAGCGGGAGGGAAGAGAGGACGCTGGAGTGGACGCCACCTCCTGGGCACCCCTACTTCCTCTTCCTGGAGACCAGTATCGGCTTCGGAACCTCCGGAGCAGCATAAGGAATGTGATGACCAGGAGGTCAAAGATGAGCTCAGCCATCTCCACCACAGACAGCACAGAAGAGCCAAACCACAGGCTCCACTGGCTGCCTAAGGTAGACAGGAGAGTGACCATCTGTGGGGGGAGAGCCACACTGACTGCTGGGGCAGAGCAGCTGTGCACTCCCCAGCCCCTATCCCCAACGGAGACGTTGTCCTTTATCCCTGGGACTCTGTCCGCCCTACTCTGTCTCTCAGTGGCCCCCTGGCTTCTGCTCTTCCTCCTTGGGAGCACACAGCTTCTGATTACTGGGCCAGAGTCCAAGGCAGCTGAAATTGAGCCATGTCTCAAGGGCCTTCTAGTCATCTGGCATCCCTGTCCCTCCCACCACTCCAGAAACCTCACCCACCCAGCCTGAGCTCTCCTTCTTCCAACCCTCTCAACCTCACTCTCTACTCCTTACCCCTTTTCCTTGGTGCCCTATCTTAGAGGCCCAAATGCTTCTTGTCCCGCAGAAGCAAACCTCATTTTCTCTGACATCCTGTTCAAACCCCCAAAAGAATCACAGGCTCAATGAGGCAGGACATACCGTGACAGACGGAGACTCAGAATTGGTTTTGTAGTTCAGCTCCTTGAAGAAGATGTTAAGTTTGGCAACTCCATTTCTTTGGAGTTGAGGAGAAAGTGGGAAAAAATGACAGAGGATTAACTTCTCAGATGATTACAAACACCCTCCTCTAATTGAGTGTATTAATTAATTGCTCCTTGATCTATTCCCTCCCAAGGATTCCTTTCCAAGGTTGGGACCAGGCTAGGACTGACCTTTTGTTGTTGATGGTGTAATTGTTCTGTCTGGATAGCATCTGGTAGACCCAGTCCTAGAAAAGAATGGGGGCATCAGTGGGGTCACCCCTATACTCTTTAACTTACAGGGTTGGGGAGTTAGGTCAAACATAGCCCATACACATATGACCGGAGAAGTCCACAGCATTCCATACACACACTCACACACATTCTCATATCCCTCTCTTTCCCACTTTACCTGGGATGTCACTGAGGGCCACCGTGAGTAACCAGCAGAGAGTTGGTAGCTGGTCACACTGGAGAGGGAGAAAGGTGCTCAATGATGCAAGGTAGGGCTTTCCCATTCAAACATCTAACTCTGCCCAGCCAAGCAGCCAGCTGCCCAACCTGTGACCTGGGGGAAAGGACACTCACCTGCATGGCTTCCGGCATTTGGTGAAACAGCCCAGGCTATCCATGGAAAAGGCAACCTGCAGCTTATAGTAGCAGTAGCCTGTGGGTGCAGAGAGGTGCCTCAGACACCACAACCTTCTCCACTCTACACACAAGAGGTCTCCTCTTATCTTAAAGATCCCTGGACATTCACTTCACAAGAGCATCATATAGCATTACAATGATCCTCATGAGCATTTGTGCAGCATCAAAACACATATAAGAAATTAAGCTAAGATGGAAAAAACAAAAACAAAATGCATCTATGTAAAGCTGTGTAGGATATGGACAAAAATTTAAACAGGAAAATGGGAATAATTGTGGTATAAGAATAATGGGATTAAACCACAGAGATCCACTTCACACCCACTAGGATGGCTATTATCAAAAAGGCAATAACAAGTGTTGGCAAAAATGTAGAGAAATTGGAACCCTCATATAGTGCTGGTGGGAATATAAAAGGGTATAGCAGCCACTTTGGAAAATAGGCTGGCAGTTCCTAAAAAGGTTAAACATAGAGTTACCCTATGACCCAGAAATTCCACTCCTAAGTATATAAAAGAATTGAAAATATATACCCACATAGAAACTTGTACAAACTTTTATAGCAGCACTATTCATAATAACCAAAAAGTGGCACCAACCCAAATTCCAATAATGGATAGATAGCTAAATAAAATGTTATTTAGCCATAAAAAAGAACGAAGTACTGACACATGCTACAACATGGATGAACCTTGAAAATACTGTGCTAAGTGAAAGAAGCCAGCCACAAAGGATCACACATTGTATGATCCCATTTATATGAAATATTCAGAACAGACAAATCCATAGAAACACGAAGTAGATTAATGGGTCCCAGAGTCTGAAGGGAGTGATGGGTAGGGTAGAAGGACTGGGGAGAGACTAATGGGTATAGGGTTTCTTTTCGGGATGATGAAAATGTTGTAAAATTGATTGTGGTGATGGTTGCACAACTCTGAGAATATACTAATGAACCACTGAATCGTACACTTTAAATGGGTGGATTGTATGGTACATGAATTATATTTCAACAAAACTGTTATCATAAAAAAGAATATATTGCTTAATGGGCACTGAGTTTCTGTAAGCGTGATGAAAAAATTTGGAAATGGACAGTAGTGATGGTAACACAACCCAGTGAACATAATTACCCACTGCTGTCAAGTCAAACCCAACTCACAGCAAACCCTCCTTGGGTTTCCGAGGTGGTATCACTATGGTAGTAGTTTGCCCAACCTGCCTTCCGAGGAGTGGCTGGTGAGTTTGAACTGCCAGCCTTCTGGTTAGCAGTCAAACACTTTAGGCACTATGCTACCACAGCTCCTCTATGCTACCAGAGCTCCTGAACATAATTAATGTTACTGAATTGTACATGTAAACATGGTTGAAATGGCAAATGTTTTATTATACACATTCTACCACAACTTAAAGAAAAACCTCAATGAGATATCACTGCACACCTACTAAAGTGGCATAAACAAAAAAAACTGACAACACCAATTTTGATGAGAATTGATATAGAACTCATATGGTGCTGGTGGGATTGTAAAATGGCACAATCTCTTCAGAAAAGGTGTGGCAGGTTCCCATGAAGTAAAACATACATCCTCCCTTTCAACTTTCTATAAGGTACTTACCAAAACAAATGGAAACATAGACAAAAGGGGGGAAAGTAATAATGAGATTATGGATGCCACCATCCCCATTTACCAAGTTCTAAGTAACATTATAAGGAGGTCTGGTGCTACAGTGGTTAAAGCATTCAGCTGCTAACCAAAAGGTCAATGGTTCAAACCCACCAGATGCTCTGAAGAAGACAAATGAGGCAGTCTGCTTCCCTAAAGATTTACAGCCTTGGAAACCCAATGAGGGTTTCTATGAGTCACAATTGATTCAATGGTAGTGAGTTTGGTTTTGGTTTGGAAGTAAGATTATTTCATCATTCTTGCTACTTTTAGTCACTCAGACTTCCCTCTTATATCTCCCCCAGTATGGCGGACCCATTTTCTGACACAATCCCTATAACACCCAGTCCTCACAACTTCCCAGCAATCAATAGTGTTATTTTTCTCTCACAGATCTTTTTCAAACTCTCAACAACCTAGAAACAATGTTTGGGAGGTAGTGGGCTAGGAGTCCCAGCTCTGCATGTCCTGGGACGTGTCACGTCCTCCCTCTGGGCCTCAGTTTGCTCATCTGTGAAAGGAGAAGATGAGCAGAGATGGCCTCTGAATTTCCCTCCAGTTCTTTTTTTTTTTTTTTTACCTTAAATTTTTATTCTGATTTTGGTGAAAGTTTACAGAGCAAATTTTGTTTCATGTCATTGACTTCAATCCCCCATAATGTAGCAGCTCTCTTCCCACTTCTTCCCCCATAGTTACTTCTTCCCTGTGTCCTTCCCTCCCATGCACTGCTGCCCCCCCACACTAGCTGTGCAAACACTGCCCTTCTGTTCTCCCATGACTGATAGATTGATCACTCCAAGGAGTGTACCCACCTGATGTAAATGTTTACCCCATTTACCTGTCTATTGTTTGGCTGGAATCCACAGAAGTGAGTTCAATTTCAGACCTGAAGGGTAACTAGGGGCTATAGTCTCAGGGGTCTCCCCAGGCTCTATCACACCAGCAAACTTGGTCTTTTCTCATGATTTTGAGTTTTATTCCACATTATTCTCCCACTCTATCTAGGATCTCCTGCACGGATCCCTCTGCATTCTCTCCAGTTTCAATGTGCTAGGCTCCTCTAAGTTCAGAGAGACAAGAAATGGGAGACAGCAGGAGACAGGAAATACAAGCAGGGGGAGCTAATAGGGGCTGTGCAGACCCAGGGAAGAAATGAGGCTGAGTGAAAGATAAACAGACAACCAGGATGGGGAAGTTCACTAAACTCTGGGGTGAAACAGTCCTTCAAGAAGGGAGATAGATGCCTCCATGTCTGCAGTGTCCGTGGCCATGTTTCCTGAGGAGTGTGAAGGCGCTATCTCCCCCGGCATTGGCAACTGGCCTACCTACTATCACTCACCCAGTGGGAGGGCAATGCCCAGGGGAGCGCAGGGAGAAGGAACCATGGGCGGCCTGGTCAGCTTTGCCAGCCAAGGCCAACTCTGGCTAGATAAGAGCATGTGCACCAGGAATGCAAATTCCCGAGCTGATATATTTTCTTGTTTGGGATTTGCTCTCTGTTTCCTAGTACACAGCTTCTCTGCTGAATAACTCTGCTGAAGTAGAAAGAGAAAGTAATTTGTCACCCCTAGTCCAAGATGAGGAGGAGATTCCAGTGCTCACAATTATTTTTTTGATTGTGTCCTCCTACGAGTAAGAAATTTTTAAACAAGCACCTCCAATATGTATTTGATTTATAAATTACATACCTGTACTATTAAATGTATACATTGTTGTTGTTGTTGTTGTTATGTGCCGTCGAGTCGGCCCCGACTCATAGCGACCCCTCCTTGGGTTTCCGAGGCAGTATCACTACGGAAGTAGGATTGCCCAACCTTCCTTCCGAGGAGTGGCTGGTGGGTTTGAACCGCCAGCCATCTGGTTAGCAGGCAAGTGTCTTAGCCACTATGCTACCAGAGCTCCCAATGTATACATAGGTACATTGTAAAACATATATAATATAGAAAACATTAAGGAAGGACATCAATACATGTAACTTCTAATATTTTCTTCCTGCACCTCAGTGAGTAGCTTGTGTGCCCCTCCCCCACCCCACCTCCCCAGCACTCCAGTTTGGAGACCAGCATCCTAGAGGCTGAGTAAGGTGTAAGCAAAAAACATTCCTGCTAAGCAGCCCAAGGGGTGAGCTGGGGGCACGGTTGACAGAGCAGAGCATGGGCTGAAACCTCAGTGGGCAGAGTAAGGAACCACTGGGATGACTGCCCCTTCCGGCTCAAGATTTCCTTCACGTGCTCTTCCTTCCTTATGCTGCAGATTATTTTTAAACGGGCAATTCCTTGACAAACACACAGAAGCCAAAACAGAGACAGAGAAACTGTGAGGGAGGAACAGAGGGAGTAAGAGGAAAACAGAGACAGAGACTAAGGGCTGAAAAACAGGCAGAAGAGGAAGAATTCATCAGGGCTGCTGGGAGTCAGAGGCTACCCCCACAGAGAAAGGAGAGAGCTGATGGGAAAGTTCTGGGGTCACACGGGGAGGGACAAGGGGCTCCCAGGAGTCTCACCCCAGGAGTTATGCTTCCAGTAGTCACAAAACTCCACATCCTGGGGCTTTGGATAGGAGATATAGGCACAGCCACATTCCTTGATCATGTTCTCCTGGAAGCAGGAGTGAATACACACCTGGAAAAGAAGAGAATGAAGAGGAAAGGAGGTTCAGACCTGATGGACCGTCCGCATTCACTCTGCACAGCCCAGATGGAAAAGTGCAGGAAATGACAAAAATTCCCTGCGCTGCACCTCCAGCCCTCTTTCCACAAACTTCCCTACCAGGCCACACCTTCAACCCCCTTGCCCGCAAAATAAACACTCTGCAGCCTTGACTGACTGGCATGTAGGGCCTCACCTGCTGAGTGTACTTGGAAAAGTAAAGGTTCTTGACGGGGATATCGCTGCCATTCTCAGTGCAGTCGCCATAGTTGCCCCCAAGTCTGTCCAGAGTTTCCTGTGAAACCCCACACCAAGAGGTCAGAAGTCAGAGCAAGTGGCCCAGGCCACTACCTGGATCCTGTCTTCCCTCAGCCTCAGGGGTATCTCACACCCTTCCAGCCTCTTCTATTAGGTCACCATCTCGAAATATGTGTCCCCAGTAGCCCCCAATGTCCATCCCAGCGCCACTTCCAAGGACACTGAGCCCAGAGAGCCATTCTTAAGTATCCCCTGATCCCTTTCTCAGCACCTTCCCACCCAAAGCCCACTCCCCAGGTCCCTACCTCCCAATGTCCACTCTGCCAGACTCCTTGTCCCTCATTTCTGCTTCTGAAGACCTCCATAAGCTCAATCCCCACCCTACATGACCTCCCTCCACAGTCTCTGGCTGCCAAGTTCATCTTCTCAGACCCTTTCTAGTTTAGAGCTCTCTGCCCAGGTCTCCCAGTCAGCCTCCTTGCCTTCTTCATGCTGATGGAGGTCTCCACACCAGGCCTCAAATTAAAGCCACCATCATCCATGAAGGCAGGCTCATTCTGCCCGTGCACCATGACCCTGGCCCCCGTCACCGTGGACAGCAGCGGGATGAAGTCATTCTGCTCTGTGCGCAGCACCAGGGACAGGCCTGGTGACATAAGGGGGTGGGGAGAGAGAAAGAAAGAATGTGGAGATGGATACCAACTCATCTACCTGGCCTGGTCTCTAGGAGATCAAGGCCAGAAAGACCTACAAATGGATTTGGCACCCCGGCAGGTGATATAGTGGTTAAGGCATTTGGCTGCTAACCAAAAGGTTGGTGGTTCAAATCCACCAGCTGCTCCACAGAAGAAAAATGGGGCAGTCCGCTTCCATAAGGATGTACAGCTATGAGTTGGAATCAAATTGATGGCAGTGAGTTTAGGGTTTTTGTTCTGTTTTGTTTTGTTTTTGAGCTGGAGTCAAAGAAGGGCTGGTGGTACAATGATTAAAGCATTTGGCTGCTAACCTAAAGGTCAACAGTTCAAAACCACCAGCCACTCCACTAGAGAAAAGACCTTGCAATCTGCTTCCACCAACCACCAAACCCATTGCCGTCATGTTGATTCTGACTCATAGAGACCCTAGAGGACAAAGTAGAATTGCCCCATACAGTTTCCAAGGCTATAATTTGTATGGATGTAGACTGTCACATCTTCCTCCTACAGAGTGGCTGGTGGGTTCACATTACCAACCTTTTGGTTAGCAGCTGAGCACTTGACCACTACTCCACCAGGGCTCCTTCCATAAAGATTACAGCCTGAGGAACCCTATGGGACATGGCTTAGTTATCTAATGCTGCTACAACAGAAATACCACACAAATAAGTGGCTTTAACAAATTTATTTCCTCACAGTTTTCAAATAAATAAATAAATAATCCACTGCCATCAAGTCAATTCCAACTCTTAGTGACCCCCATTGGGTTTCCAAGACTTTCAATCTTTATGGAAGTAGATTGCCTCATCTTTCTCCCATAGAGTAGCTGGTGGGTTTGAACTGCAGACTTTGGGGTTAGCAGCTGAATGCTTTACCCACTATACCACCAGAGCCCCTTTCCTCACAGTTTAGGCAGCTAGAAATCCAAATTCAAGTGCCGGTTCTAGGGGGAGGCTTTCTTTCTTTGTCAGCTCTGGAGGAAGATCTTTGCCTCTTCTGAGCTTCTGCTCCTGGGAGATCTTTACGGGGCTTGGCATCTCTCTTCCCCCATCTCTGCTGTACTCACTTATTTCACCTCTTTTATATCTCAAGAGATATTGATTCAAAATACACCCTATAGTAATCCTGTCTCATTAACATAATAAAGAATCCATTACTAAATGGGAGGATAACCACAGGCATAGAGGTTAGATTACAACACTTATTCTGGGGAGACACAATTCAATCCATAACAGTTCTACTCTATATGGATTTTACTTCATATAGATATAGACTAAATCCATATGGATAAATCCATATAGATTTTACTTCAATCCATAACAGTTCTGTCCTATAGGGTTGCTTGCTATGAATCAGAATCTACTCTATAGCATACAAGAACACAGCTGGAGTATGGAGGTAAGCAGGAAGGCCTGGGACAGGATTTCTTTTATACCTGGAATGGACCATGCAGTGCCCAAAGGGGAGAATGAACAGAGAGGACTCCTTTCAGGAGAGAGGTGGACATGTGGTGTGAGGCCCAGAAGGCACACAGCATCTCCACTTACAGGGATGTGAGCAGAGGTATATCTAAGGTATGGCAGGTATGGCACATGCCCTGGGAACCATTTGAAAGGGGGAACCAATGAGCAGTTTCTATTAGTCAACACTGTTTCCATCCCCAGCTGTAAGATCCTTCAGCAATTTAAAACTAATTGCCATAGGCTCTATATTCCCCAGTTGGATGTGAGCTCAAGGCCAGTGAATGTAGGCTGGCTGGTGGGAAGGGCCTGGGATTGAGGGAAGGGGGAAGTGCTCACCATTGTTGATCCCAGGCAGAGAAGACATCCAGAGGTTGGAATTGTTCTTGTGATTGAAAGTGTAGCAGTTCCCATACATGAGGTGGTAGAAGCGAGAATAATTCCTTATCAGAAGAGAAAGAGTAGAGTCACAGGAAGTGTAGGGGGTCAGAGGGAACAGGGAGGTGAGGCAGAGGAAAATCTCCACTTCCTCAAACTCCGCTGCACATATGGCTTTCAGAGCCATCTGTTTTCTCATCAGATAGCTTTACATAAGCTCTTCAGTTGTTCCTCCCAACAACCTGTGAAGGTACCATTCCTACATCACAGAAGAGGAAGCTAAGGTTCAGCGAGGTCAAGTAGCTGGCCAAAGGACACAGTCAGTGATGATAAACCTGTGACTCAAGCCCAGGTCATGTACCTTCTAGCCCAGTGCTCTTCCCATCAGACTACCCAGCCTCACTTACGTGCTGTCTCGTGGCTTCTCTTGTGTTGCTATTTTGCATTATGAAAACTATTGCAGTAACTTCTCACATGCCTAAAGCTTGGGTACCCAATTGGATTGTGAGTCCCTTGAGGACAGTACCACAGCTTGCTCCTTGCTATACAGAAGTAAATTGCCCAGCTTTCCTTCCGAGGAGTGGCTGGTGGGTTCGAACCACCAGCCTTCTGGTTAGTAGTCAAATGCCTTAGGCACTATGCTACCAGAGCTCCTATATAGGAGATAGTTAATAAATATTTATTAAGTGAATAAATGAAATGGAGAGAGGAAGAGAACAGGGTTAGAGGAAAGAATGAGACCAATGGAGAGCATGGAGCTGAAAAAAGATCAGATCCCTGGGCAAGAATGAGGCCAAGTGTCCTCCTTAGGCCTCCTTCTTCAGCAAGTCTCAAACTGTAGAGCCTAAACTGGGCTGTGACAAGTTTGAAAAGGGAGGAAAAGGAATCATAGCAGCAACATAGGTGCAAGAGGGATAGAATTTGGCAGCAAATCATAGGTTCTAGAATAGAGAGGCTGTAGGGGGTTGTAGCAAGAGCCTGCAAAGGGGGTAGAGGAGATCTGTGTTCTAACTACCCTGCCATCTTGGCGCTGGTGATGGGAGCAAGGGAGAAGGAGATGAGGCTTTAGTCTGTGACAGGCAGGGAGGAATGAAGAGAGAGTAGGAAGGAAGAGAGGGCTGGCAGAGATAAGGAGTGAGGAAGCTGAGTTCTAGCTGTATAAAGTTGAACAAATCACTTTTTCTAAACTCATTCTCCTCATCTGTAAAATGAGGAGATTGGAACAAGATGATCTGGCCTTGAAGAACAAACGCATAGAATAAGCACTAGCTATTACTTTTGTTGTTGTTCTTATTCCTATTAGCTGAAACAGTGGCACATTCTAGGAAGTGCTAGGACGTCAGCACTGCCAGAGCACAGGCTGGGTTCAAGGAGTAACTGAAGAAAAGGCTAAGAGTGAGCAGAGACCAGAGCTGAAGGGACTGACAGCCCCGCTCCCTGGGAGAACAGAGGAGTGAACATCATGGACAATATTTGGCCACTGGAAGCAACAGATTAGATGGAACAGTATGGGTAGATTTTAAAATCATAGAGCTTAGTGGAAAAAAAGTAAGGGTCTTTTTTTCCCTCAAAAACACACACAAAGAGATATACATTAAGCATATTAATATCATTGTCTACGAGAAGCATTATAATGCAATGGTTAAGAGCACAGATTCTGGAACTAAATTACTTATTATCTGAATCCCGACTTTAACAAGTATTAGCTGTGGGGCCAAATAAATTACTTAATCTCTCAGGGCCTCAGTTTCCTCATCTGTAAAATGGGGATAATAAAAGTACCTACCTCATAGGAGTATTGTGAGATTTAAATTATGCTTAGAATGGTACCTAGTAAATAATAAAAACCAAAAAAAACCACTGCCATCGAGTTGATTCCGATTCATAGCAGCCCCCATTGGGTTTCCAAGGCAGTAATCTTTACAGAAGTAGATTGCCCAGTCTTGCTTCCACAGAGTGGCTGGTGGGTTTGAACCACTAACCTTCTGGTTAGCAGTCAGATGCCTTAGGCACTGTGCTACCAGAGCTCCTTAGTAAATAGTAAGCACTATGTAAATTTACTATTAAGATTATAGGGAAACAGAATGTATAAAATTAAAAGGACAGACAATAACAGATGTTAGGGAGAATGTAGAGAAATTGGAATACTCATGTATTGCTGTTGTGATTATAAATTAGTGCAACCACTTTGGAAAACAGTTTGGCAGTTCCTGAAGTGAATAAACGTAAGAGTCACCATGTCTTTTAGGTGTGTCGATTTCAACTCATAGTGATAGCATGTGACAGAGTAAAACTGCCCCATAGGTTTTCTAGGTTATAACCTTTACAAGAGTGGATCACCAGATCTTTCTCCAGTGGAGAAGCTGCTGGGTGGGTTCGAATCACCAAATTTCTGTTAGCGGCCATGTGCTTAACTGTTGTACCACCAATGATTCCACTCAGATGTATATACTCAAGAGAACTAAAAAAACATATCCACACAAAAACTTGTACATGAATGTCTACAGCAACATTATTCATAATAACCAAAAAGTAGAAACAATCCAAACATCTATCAACTCATGAAGAGATAAACAAAACATAGTATATTTATATAATGAAATTTGGCCATAAAAAGGAATGAAGTTCTGATACGTGCTATGGCATAGATGGATCTTGAAAACACAATGATAAATGAAAGAAGTCAGCCACCAAGGGCCACATATTATATGATTCCATTTATATGAAATGTCCAGAACAGGCAAATCCATAGAGATCTAGTTGGTAGTTTCCATGGCTGGGAGAGGGGGAATGAGGAGTTACTGTGAATTGCTATTAAAAAAAAAAAAAAAAACACTGCCATAGAGTCGATTCTGACTCATAGTGACCCCCATTGGGTTTCCAAGGTGGTAATCTTTATGAAAGTAGATTGGCTCATTTTCCTTCCACAGAATGGCTGCTGGGTTTGAACCATCAACCTTCTGTTTAGCAGTCAAATGCCTTAGGCACTGTGCCACCAGAGCTCCTTGTTAGTTGGTACAGGTTTCTTTTTGGGAGTGATAAAAATATTCTAAAATTAGATGGTAGTTATGCCACTGAGTTATATAGATTAAAAGGGTGAGTTTTATGCTATGAGAATTATATCTCAATAAAGCTATTTAAAAAAAAAAAGGATTATATTTAAACCAAAAATATTCCCTGAAGTGTTCTTTAATCCAAAGAACAGTTCAGCTTAACTAATAAAGAATATCTGCTTTGAGCGTTGTGCTCTTTTAAGATCTATCTGTATAGGTTGAGATTGACAACAGCAACTGGAAAGGTTAGATAGGACACTTAAGGGGCAGGAACAATTTAGAAAAGGAGGGTGAGAATGGTTGCACACTCAAGGAATATAATCGATGCCACTGAACTGTACACGTAGAAACTACTGAATCGGTATATGTTCTGCTGTGTGTATTTTCAACAACAACAACAAGAAAATAAAGTATATATTTAAAAAAATTATAGAGAGAGGGGAAAAGGGTGTAGGACGTGAAGGTGGAATAAGAAAATCATGCTAAAGAGCTTCACTTTGATTCTGACAGCCATGAGAGAGTGAAGGATTCTGATTCCAACTGATTCAGAACAGTGAAGTATAAAGCCACCTGTGGTTGCAGAGTGAAGGAAGAATTTAGAGACAAGAAGACAAATTGGGAGGTGATTACAATAATCTAGGTGAGAAATAATGAAGTGCAGAGCTAAGGTGACCTAAGTGCCGAGACAAAGATGAAGTACATGGACTTTCCGTTAATGATGAGAATGGCAGCAGATGGAAGGTAGAGTCAGAGGACCAGGATGAAAACTGCAGATGGGAAGGCAGGAAGGTGACAGTTAGAGCCACTCAAGTGGCAGGTGTGGGCTGACCCAGGCTCAGGTGCTGCTACTGCCACATTTCCCAGCTGCCAGCTTCTGTCTTCAAAACAAACACAAAGACTGGAGACGGGAACAAAATCCTGTGCTGGGCAGAGTGAGTGCAAGGGGTAAGGAGTAGGGGCAGAAGCAGTTGACACCTGGCCCTGCTGCCATTTTCTAGTGACATAGGAGAGGAAGGTTCCCTGCAGAGTGGAGTGCTTCCTCAGGACCCGTCCTCGGGCAAGCAGAGACCCCCATGAAGTGAGGAACAGAAATAGGAGAGGAAGGTAGGCTAGGAGGGGCCATAGTCTACAGAAGGACCTCCTTCGCTCTTAGCCTCTCCCAGCCCTCGAGAGCTGGCAGGTGCTGTGACTTCTCTGCGAGGATATTATGACAAGGAGTGGTAACAAAGAGAATGACTGATAGGCATTACAAGAGCGTGGGAAGAATTCTTAGCTGGGGCTGCCTGTGACCTTGGACAAGTCACTTCACCTCTTCGAATACAAGAATAATGAGACTGAAAGCACTTTGTAGCTTACAAAGAGCTCTCCCATTTGTTATCTATGCAGTTGGTATAACTCTTGAGGCGGCTGTTATCATCTTCATCACTTGAGCCAAAGTGCCAGGAGGGCAAGGATTTTTTTTTTTTTTTTCCTTTGATGTACCTCAAGTACTGAGAGCAGTGACTGGCACATAACCTTGACATTAAAAAATATTTGTTGAATGAATATTAAATTAATCTCTCCCCCAACCCCATTTTATAAACAAAGAAACTGAGGCTCTGAGGAGTGATGTGAAATGTTCAAAGTTAGCTGGCAAGGAAGGAACACAGCCAGAGCTGGAATTCAGATGTGGTCCCTAAATCCAGGGTTATTTTTCCATCACACCACTACTGCCCATGTCATCTGAGAGAGGAAAGTATAGGACCAGGCCCTTTTGAGTTTTGATGCTAGTGAAAAAGAGGCCTCAGAAAGATAGAGACAACCAGGCTTCTAGCCCTTGGTTTCTCCAAGCGGAACTCAAGGCCCAAGTTTCCCAGAGCATCCATATGGAACTATCCCAGCAGAGCAGGGAGAGGCAAAATCTGCAGGGTGATCCCTTGGGGCAGAAGCATGGGCCTAAGATCAAGCCTTCCCCTTTCCCTGCTGGTAGGCACTTATTTAATCAACAAGCATTTTCTGGGTCTCACCCAGGCTGGCCCAGGAAAAGGGGCTCTATCAGGAGCACAGAGCCAGGCAGGAAGGACTCACGCCTGGCTGCAGGAGTTCTGGTTGAAGCGGCAGGCAAAGATGAAGTTGTCTGGTGTGTCCTCCTCCAGGGATGGTGAGCCGTTAGGCAGACGCGACAGAATGTTGATGTAGTGGAACCGGTACCACTCCCTCACTGCGTCCACCCCTGAGGAGTATGTCTGGTAGAAGCAGTCCGATTTGTTCTTGTTGCACTGGACGTAGAAATCAGAGGGTAAGAGGGCCAGCAGCACAAGACAGGCAGCAGGGCAAGGCCATGGTCGAGGAATGACAGGTCTAGGGTCCTGAGGACTGCTGGAAAGGGGTGAGGAGCCAGTGGTGGGGAGTGATTGGGCAAAGGAAGGAGTCCTTGGGTGGCACAAATGGTTAAGCGTTCAGCTACTAAAGGTTGCTGGTTGGAACCCACCCCAGAGGCAACTGAAAGAAAGGTTTGGTGATCTGTTTCCAAAGGTCACAGTCTTGAAAACTGTATGGATCCCAGTTCTACTCTGAAACACATAGGGTACCATGTCAAAACAGACTCAGTGGTAACTAGTTTGGTTTTGGGGCGGAGGGAGGAGACCAGGAGATGTGCACAGAGGGTTGCTGTTCATTTATATAGCCTCTAAGGAAGGGTAGAGGGAGCTCTGGTGGCGTAGTGCCTAAGGCATTTGACTATTAATCAGAAGGCTGGAAGTTCAAGCCCACCAGCTATTCCTTGGAAGGAAGGTTGGGCAATCTACTTCCGTAGAAATATCGCCTCAGAAACCCAAGGAGGGGTCGCTAGGAGTCAGATCCAACTCCATGGCAGTGAGTTTGCTTTGGAAGGAAGGGTGGGGTAAGGAATCTTCCCCACACTTCACTGATGGGAAGACTGAGTTTGTCCCAGCAGCAGGAGCTGGGACTAGAACCCAGGTTTCCTGGTAGAATGACCCACTCTTACTAAAGGGAGCATCCTTTTCTCATTCCCTCTGCTCCTCTCCCATTTCTTCTCTTATTCTCTGTTGTATTTTTTCACAGGTAATCTGGGGTTACAAACAAGATCCATTCCTAAACGTATCTTTAAATCAAATTTGTAAACAGGTGCATATGGTTCTTATTTAGCCTTACTTTAGTGCAAGAAAAGGAGCTCTGGTGGTGCTGTGGTTAAAGCATCGGGCTGTTAACCAAAAAGTCAGTAGTTCAAACCCACCAGCTGCTCTATGCGAGAAAGATGAGGCAGTCTGCTTCCATAAAGATTTATAGCATTGGAAACCCTATGGGGGCAGTCCTACTCTGCTCTATGGGGTTGCTATGAGTCAGAATTACTTGATGGCAGTGGGTTGGGTTTGGTTTAGTGCAAGAAACAGTAGTTAAAGCATTGGGCTGCTAACCAAAATTTGGTCACCAGCTGCCCACTGGGAGAAAGATGAGGCAGTCCACTTCCGTGAAGATTTACAGCCTTGGAAACTCTATGAGGCAGTTCTACTCTGTCCGAAAAAGGGCCACTATAAGTCGGAATCCACCCAATGGTAGTGGGTTTGGTTTTTTTGGTTTTAGTGCAAGAAAAAGGCTCCAAGACTTTTCAATGATTTAAAAGCTGCACCTGCAGTAAGTGAAGATGATTGTGATAAAGAATTTGTTGCAATTAGGGGTTGGTTCAATCATTTCAGAGTGAGGACAAATTTACATAACATTAAAGTTGTTGTTATGTGCTGTGGAGTAGGACCCCACTCATAGTGACCCCTCCTTGGGTTTCCGAGGCAGTATCGCTAGGGAAGTAGATTGCTCAACCTTCCTTCCGAGGAGTGGCTGGTGGGTTTGAACGGCCAGCCTTCTGGTTAGCAGTCAAGTGCCTTAGGCACTATGCTACCAGAGCTCCCTAACATTAAAGGGTGTACAAATTATCATTAATTCAGACTTTCCTAACCCAGGGACTTTTTTGGTTTTTTTTCATCTTCTTTACTGTCTCCTTATTCTCATTTTAGACCCTCAGAGCCTTAGCTCCTCACCACACACGAGGTACCTGAGTATGATGGAAGGGAGTGGGGTGGGAAAGAAGAGACCAAAACCAAAACCAAAACCAAATCCAAACCCACTGCCCTCGAGTGGATTCTGACTCATAGCGACCCCATTGCATTTCCGAGGTGGTAAAATCCTTACGGAAGTAGATTGCCCAGTCTTGCTTCAGCGGAGTGGCTGGTGGGTTTGAACCACCAATCTTCTGATTAGCACTCAGATGCCTTAGGCACTATGCTACCAGAGTTCCTTGGGAAAGAAGGGAAGATGCCTGTAATATTGAAAGGTGCATTTTCCACAGCAGACATGACTCCCTGCTTCATAAACGCTACATGTAGGCCTCCAGCTAGGAGACCGCACAAGCCGATGGACAGAGAAATGTTATTATTCATTCATTCATTCCCAGCAAGCCTACTGGGTGCCCCACCACCACTACTTCATATCACTAGGCAACAGAGGCGGGGTCAGGACAGGGAGAGGAGTCCTGGGAGAAGGAGAAACCAGTAGGGTTAGGGGTGAATGGGCGGGGCTTCTCCCGTAGGTCGGTGGGCGTAGCCACCTGGGGGCGGGCCTTACCAATTGGAAGCCAATCTTCCAGTCCCTCCTGTCCACCTGGGGGTTGTTGTCCTGCACGCTGGAGGATGCGCTGCGGGCATTGCGGGACTTGTAGGGTGGGGACGGCACCTGCACGCGCTGCAGGGGATGCGGCAGGGTCCCCAGGAGGTCGCGGCGGCTGCGAGGATGGGCCCTGAGGATGTCAGAGCAGTTGTATTTATACAGGTCGAAGAGTGTCTGCTCTGTGATGCGGTCCAGCTCCTCCAACTTTTCTTTAATTTCGGGATATCTGGAGGGGGGTGACAGGAAAAGGGTCGGACTAGAGGGCAGCCTCACGCGAATCCCTGGCCCCTCTGGGCCTTCTTCATCTGAAACCGGTGAAGTCAGTTCACCCCGCAGTGTGGGTGGAAGCGCTGAAGCTAGGCCGCTCGCTCAGGTGCACCTAGGACTATCTTTAGAGGGTGGGGGAAGAGGTGTAAACAGGTGTGTCTGAGGGAGGACATGCAGGCGACAGCGAGCCCCGGCGGAGACAGCATTTATTGTCGCCTGTTTATTGAAAAAGAGAAGCGGGAGGTGCCTGTCGGAGTGACGCTCTCCTCCTACTGGCTTTGACTAGAAGGAAACCCGGAACTTGTCTTTTTCCCAAGGCAGGAGAGGGGTGGGCCTTCTCGTGGGCCCAGACTCTCCCAATGACGCGTGGTTTGCTGACCATCTTGTCTTTTATCCCCTCAGGTAAGGGTGGCCCTTGAGACCTTCCAAATCAGGGGCTCTCAACTACATGTTTAGAAATCTCCTGAGGAACTTTAAAAAAAATACTGGATACCACACTCCCCACCCCACCCCCAGAGATTCAGTTTAATGAGTTTCAAGTAGGGACAAACATCGTAAATTACATACTATCTAGTACAATCCTCACTTTCTCCTCATTACAGCCATCTCCGTGAAAGTTCAGAATGGCAAGGCCTTAGAGATAGAATGTACCAAAAACCAACACCTAGAACTAGGAGGTGAAGTAAGCAAAATCTCAGAATAGAGAACATTCTGTATACTGTGGACAAAAAGCTGGAAAATGAAATCACCAAACCAATACCACTTAAAATAGCATAGACATCAACTACTTAGGAATAAATCTAACAAAAGATGTGCAAGACTTCTACATTGAAGACTACAAAACCCTGCTGAAAGAAATCAAAGACCAAAATAAATAGAAAGATACACATGTTCATGGACCAAATGACTCACTATCGTTAGGTTGTCTCCCCAAACTGATCTTTAGTTTCAACATAATCCCCATCAAAATTTCAGCAATTTTGAAGAAATGGACAGGCTAACTCTTAAGATTTAAATGGAAATGCAAAGGCTCTAAAATGGCCAGAACAATTTTGGAAAGGAAGAGCAGAATGGAGGACTTACTCTACCTGACTTTGACTTACTATAAAGTCACAGTAATCAAAACAGCATGGTGCTTGCATCCAGATAGACAACAGATCAACAGAATAGAGTTCAGAAATAAACTCACACATATATGGTCAACTGATTTTTGACCACACCATCAATTCAATTCGATGGGAAAAATAATTTTCTCTCTCTCTCTTTTTTTAAAAACAGATTGTTTAAGCCAAGGAGTGGCTGGTGGGCTTGAACTGCCAGCCTTCTGGTTAATAGTCAAATGCCTTAGGCACTATGCCACCAGCGCTCCCTCTACCCTTCCTTAGAGGCTATATAAATGAACAGCAACCCTCTGTGCACATCTCCTGGTCTCTTCCCTCCGCCCCAACCTCTACCTTACTAAACTCATTGCCTTCCACTTGATTCTAACTCACAGCAGAGTAGAACTGCTCCACAGGGCATCCATGACAGTAAATCTTTACAGAAGCAGATTGCCACAACTTTTTTTTTTGAGGAGTGGCTGGTGGGTTCAAACCATTCACCTTTCAGCTAGCAGCCAAGCACTTAACCATACCTTACTATATACATAAAAGTTAATTCAAGATGGATCATAGATCTAGCATAAAACTCAGGATCAGACAGACGTTAAAAGAAAACATAGGAGATATCTTCATGATCTTGGTGTAGGCAAAAATTTCTTGGACAAAACTCTAAAAGCATAAACCATAAAAGAAAAAATTGATAAAAGTTCATTGAAATTAAAGATTTCTGGTCATTAGGACAGCATTTAGAAAATGATTAAGTAAGCCACAGACTAAGAAAAAATATCTAACAAAGGACTCATCCTGAAATATAAAGAACTAAAAACAAAAATAAAAAAGCCATTTTTAAAGGTGCAAGGAAGAAGTTCTAAGGTGTGTGCTTGGCATTCTGAGAGACATGTTTATTATTTGTAATTTAAAAAACAGCAATAATGAATTGTTGTTTTTATGTGCCGTTGAGTTGTACCCAATTCACAGGGACCCCTCCTTGGGTTTCCAAGGCAGTCATCACTACAGAAGTAGATTGCCCAACTTTCCTTCCGAGGAGTGGCTGGTGGGTTTGAACCACCAGCCTTCTAGTTAGCAGTCAAGTGCTTAGGCACTATGCTATCAGAGCTCCTAAGCAATGATGAATAGTATATATTCAATAAGGAGTCCTGGTTATGCAATGGTTAAGAGCTCAGCTGCTAATCAAAAGGTCAGTAGTTCAAACCCACCAGCCTCTCTGAGGGAGAAAAGACCTGGTGATCTGCTCCCATAAAGACCAGTTCTACGTTGTCATTATGAGTTGGAATTGACTGGACAGCACAAAAAAACATATATTAAGCATTTACTACAAGCAAGGTACTTTGGTATTAGAATGTCCATTATTTAATTTAATCCTCAATGTAACTCTGTTAGGTACTATTAGCCTCTGTTAGCTGCTATTATCATTCCTTTCTACAAGTGAAAAACCTGAGGCATGGTTATGGGGCCAGGAAATGGGTCAGAAAGCACTCTAACCATCACACTACCCCCAATTCTGACCTTGCTACTTCTAGTCTATCTTAGGAGGGCTTCATGGTACTCAAGGAGTCCCGGTGGCACAGTGGTTAAGTGCTCAGCTGCTAACTAAAAGGTTAGTGTTTGGATTCTACCAGCCAGTTCCATAGGAGAAAGATATGGCAGTCTGCCTCATAAAGATTTACAGCCTTAGAAATCCTATGGGCCTGTTCAACTCTGGCCTATAGGGTCACTATGAGTCAGAATCAACTCCAGGACAATGGGTTTGGTTGGGGTTGGGTATGGTGCTCAGAAAGAGCAGCAGATATGGGGCCTGGTGTTCCAGCCACACTGCTTTCTAGTTGTGTAATGTTAGATAAGTAACCCAACCTTTCTGAATCTCAACCTTGGTTTCTTCATCAGTAAAATGAACATAACACCAGATCCACCTGTGAGGTTCTTGGAAGTTAAATGATAAAATATTAAAAATGAAGAGACCACAGAATACCAATAAGACACTGATCCTAAAGCTGAGGAAGGAAAGTGAAGTGTCTTTCTCATGGTCATGTAGGAAGAATCCAAGTCCCCAACTTAGCTGGAGTTATTTCTACTATATCTTTGGCTAGGCCTCCCTTCTCACACTTCTCCCCCCCCTCCCCCCAGTTTGCTCAAGTCCCTCTTTGCCTCTCTTCTGCCTCCTACACCTCTTTCACACTCATCACCAGCTCCAAGCTGTCTATCCCTTCTGTGGTACAGTGGGTTGCTTGGTATGGCCTTTCTAGCCATGGTCCTTGTAACTCCCACCAGATGAATGGGTAGGACTATGCAAGTGCAAGGTGCTTGTGGCACACCCAGGGCATTGGATAGCTTGTTAGTAATATAAATAAGGTGTATAGTATCCTTGTGAGGGTGGAACCCTGAAAATAAGGTGTATGGAACCCTAACGTGGGAATTGGTCAGTATTGCCATCCTCTAGTCTTAAAATGAGCCATCCCACAGGCAGAAAAGGGGATCTCACTACCATCAAGAAAGAAGCACTAGGAGTGGAGGGTGTCTTCTGGACCCAAGATCCCTGTGCTGGACCTCTTTGACCCAGTAGACAGAGAGAGAGAGCTGTAACACTTTTCTGAGATGACAGAGAGATAGTGGCAGCAGAGGCAGCAGAACTAAGAGACCTGCATGAGATAGAATGGCAGACTTTCCACCCATGGAGTGAGAAAGCTGAGTGCCTTTAGGCAGGAAGCTTGCTCATGGAGTAGGGTGCCTCTCTGGGCACCTATCTGCAGAGCTAAAAGAGCTTTGTAACACTTGCCTGAGCAGGGCAGAGGGGAGGCCAAGGCCAGAGGAAAGCATGTTTGCAGCACAGCTGAGAAGCTGTCCTGATTGAAGAGCTATATCCAAGTTGTTTCTGACCCTAAATTGTAACCTGTTACTTCCCTAATAAACCCCCATAATACTCAGTATTGTCTGTGAGTTCTGTGTGGTCATTGCAATGAACTCTCAAACCCAGCAGAGAAGTAGTACCATGGGAAGGACAGTTGGTGTCAGAATTATAAAAAGGTTGCAGGGTGAAGGCATGTCTGACTTCTGCCTCATAGCAATCAGCCTTGGGCTGTTGATGCTAATAGTGATTCTCTCCACACACACACCCATGAAGTTAGAGGTCAGGGGATGCCACCACCATATCCCCTTTTTGCACCTTCTCTGGCCACACCATAATTCCCCATCAAACCCCATACTGCTTTTTGCCAGGCTCACCCCTCAGTGCCCCTCATCATATTCAGCTCCTCTGATGAGGCCTCTGATGACTTGCCTCTGCCCCCACCTTGGTCTTCCAGGCTTTGACTTTCCTACCTCCCTCCAGCTCCCAAACACACACCTGTGGCAAGCCTCCAGAAGAGGAGAAGTCAGGCTCCACCCAGAACCCCTCATTCCCCAAAGTCAACTTCTCTCCTTTCTATTGGCTTAATACAGAAAGAAGTACGCCCATATCACCCCCTCAAAAAAGAAATCTCTCTCTCACTAACTCCCTGATACTTGAAATTCCTATAACAGGAGGCTCGGAACCTTTTACTTGATACCTGGAGCTAAGGAAACTGACTACTGGGTAAAACACACTTGGTTTAAGCAAGGAGTTGTTGTTGTTGTTAGGTTTTCAACTCATAGTAACCTCAAGTGACAGAGTAGAACTGCCCCATAGGGTCTTCTTCTAGGGTGAAGACCCTATGAGATCTTCTTTTCTGCCTCCGGGAGGGCTCATTTTAAGCCTAGAGGATGGCAAAACTGACCAACCCCCACGTTAGAGTTCCATACACCTTATTTTCATGGTCCCACCCCTACAAGGGTGCCATGTACCTTCTTTATATTACTAACAAGCCATCCAATCTCCTGGGTGTGCACAAGCACCTCACATTTGCATAGTCCCACAGAAACAGATCACCAGGTCTTTCTCCTGTGGAGGTGCTGCCCACATGGATTCAAACCACCAATCTTTCAGTTTGCAGGCAAATGTTTAACTATTGCACCAAATCCCTCCTTTGTTACTAACTGTGTGGTAAGAATCAGTGTGAATCTAATTCCCAACGTGTAGAAATTGGTCCAGTCCTCCTCACCTTCCCCACTTCTCCATCCTCATTGCCAGCTGCCCAGGTGGCACACTCTCTCTCTGACCTTAGCCTCCAGAAGGCAGGTCAGAGCTCACAAGTTAGAACACCTTCCTTCAGACTCCCAAATAGGCAGACATTGGCCCCTGTTGGCTCTCATTGCCACTGTCAGTTCATTAATTCACTGGAATGACTCACAGAATTCATGGAGAGTACACCATACTTGTTAGCTGCTGTCAAGTCAGCCCAACTCATGGATACCCCATGTGTTACAGAGTAGAACTGTTTCATAGGCTTTTCTTGGCTGTAGTCTTTATGGAAGATCACCAGGCTTATTCCTCCACAGAGTCCCTGGCTGGATTCAAACTGCAACATTTCAGTTATCAGCCGATCACAAACCACTTATGTCACTCAGGCCCCTTACATTTATTATAACCAAAAAAGATACAAATGAAGAAACACATAGGATGAGGTCTGAGAGGAGTTCCCATGAGATGCTTCCATGTCCCAAAGAGAGACAAGCTACATTCTCCTGTGCATAGCCACCAAAAAGGAAGTTCATCCAAGCCTCAGGGTTCATAGCTCTTATGAGCCCCTCTACATGGCCATCAGAGATTAGATCATGCCTCCTTAGGATTAGTCAGTGTTGCACCCCCAGGTAGTCTCTTTCGATTTGGTCAGCCCCCATTCATTAGCCTTAAGTGTGGTCTGGCTCTCAGGCACCAAGAACAAAGGCCAAGTTGCTTTCTGCAAGATGATTCTACACCTTGTAGTACTAATGACAACAAATCTTGTCCTACAAGCAGGAGGGTCCTGGCAAGAGAATACCAGGTACTAGAGAGGGGATAAAGAATACCTGAAAGGGGTGTCAGAAAGGCAGTCCGGCTCTTCTACCGCAGTCATCACTGCTCTTACTCCCATGTGCTCTGGCAGGCATGCCCATGTTGGAGGGTGAGCGAACCCTTGCACAATTCGATCAGACAGGATTTCCTATTTCCACTTTACAATTGAGGAAACTGAGACACATCAACTAGGCAACTTCTCTCACTCAGCAAGGAAGTACTGGAGCCAAGATTTGAACCCAAGTCTGTCTGACTCCATGGCTCCTGTTTTCTGCTACTTCTGCTTTCCAGCTCAGAAGCCCTTGAGATAAAGCAATAAAACCTCCTTTCCCTGTAACTTGCTATTTCCCCTCTAGCCCCCTCTTCTATGTTCAGAACAGACTAGCAGGGTGCAGAGATGCTGAGAGATTTGGGGGTTGACACTCCTGCTCTCTTCCCATCTGTGTCTTATCACCCTTCCTCCTCACCCACTCCTCATCCCACTCACCTGGAGGCTCCCACTAGAGCATTGTCAATCAACGTTTCTGGAGCACCAGGCAGAGAGGACCCTGGGAAACACAAGGACTTTCTCTTCTTTTCTCCTTGCCAGGGACCTATTCCATTGCCCTTCTTCCTCCATGAACTACCTAGAAGCTTTTATTTCCCTTTATTTGGCCCATTCCCCAGCCCCATTCACCTCCACATCTCATCCCATCCAGTCTTGTGTCCCAGGGCATTGTGAACACACAACCACAATGGAGTCCCTCTGCACACAGCCCCTGTGAACTCATCCTGCACTACACTGTGTTCACAGGCAGGTTCTGAGCTCTCAGACAGTATGTGGAGCTCAGTCCGGACATTTTAAGAACAATAGATATTTATAACCCAATGATTTTTGTTCAAAAGAGGATGGAGAGAAAGGATGATAAGAGGTCTAGAAACCATTTCATGCAAGGAAAAGTTGAAGTAACTGCAATTAATGATCTCGCCCCATCTGGAGCAAAGAAGAGTGAAGAAAAGCAAAGGTGCACAGAAATAATTAGTCCAAAGGACTAATGGACCATGCCAACTTCACCCTCCATGACCCTGAGATCAGAACTAGATGGTGCCCAGCTACCACTACCAACCACTCCTAAAGGGATCACAATAGAAGGTCCTGGATAGAGTGGGAGAAAAATGTGGAACAAAACTCAAAATCATTAAAAAAAAAAAAAAAGACTAGGCTTATTGCATGGCTTATTGCGGTGGAACCCCTAAGACTATGGCCCTTAGTCATCCTTCAATCCCCACAGCTCAACTTTCAGCCCTATCTATAATCACTGCACCACCAGAGCTCCTTAAATAACAGATAGGTCTATAAGGTGAACAATAACATCAGGGAGGTACATACTCCTTAGAACAATCAATTATTCAACATCAAAAGGACAGTATTTGTCCAAGGACAAAGTTCAGAAGGCAGGAAGGGATAGGAAAGGAGGAAGAATAGAAACACAAGGAGGAAGTGGGATGAGTGCTGTTACATTGTGGGAATTGCAATCAATGTCATGAAACCAAATGTGTATCAATTGTTGAATGGGAAATTTGCTCTGTAAACATTCACCCAAATCACAAGAAAAATTGAAAAAAAAAAAAATTAAAAGAACTATGTTCTAATCTGCTTCCCAAGCTCACACCCTAAACTTGCCACTCATTAGCTGGTTAGTCCTGGACAAGCTACTTATTTTCTCTGTGCCTCTGTATCACCATCTGTAAAAAAGGGACTAATATAGTATTTGCTTCATAGAATGGTTTGTTGTTGTTGTTGTTATGTGCTGTCGAGTCGGCCCCGACTCATAGCGACCCCTCCTTGGGTTTCTGAGGCGGTATCACTACGGAAGTAGATTGCCCAACCTTCCTTCCGAGGAGTGGTATATGTTAACTGATTTTAATCCTCATAACCATTCTAAATCCTCATAACCACCCACATAGAATGGTTATGAGAATTTATATCAGTTAACATATAAAAAGCACTGAGAACAGTACCTGGCAGAGTACCAGTAAACCCATTGCCATTGAGCTGACTCTGATTGTGCTCCATAGGGTTTTTCCAATGGCTGATTTTTTTGGAATTAGATCACCAGGCCTTTCTTCTGAGGCACCTCTGGGTGGTGAACCTCCAACTTTTCAGTTACCAGCTGACAGCATTAACCGTTTGTACCTAGCTGAATAAGTTTGGTATAACTGCTACTGTCGTTTTTATCATTACTGTAATTATTCCTATTAGCAGTATACTCAGTTTGGAGAAGAAAAGGCTAAGGAGACACAGGAGAACCACCAGCCACCTAGCTACCGTGTGACTTTATGGTCTTAAGAAAAGTGGAGCCTAAGACTGGATTCCAATTCTGACTCCTCCACTCACAGTTTGGTGACCTTTGCAAAGCCTTTAGGTTCTCAGAGCTTGTTTTCTCATCTGACTATGGGGTGGGGTAGGGTGGGAGGGCAATGAGCCTTGCCTTCCTTCCCTAACAAGCTTGCCATGAGGATCAAAACGTGATAGTGGATTTCGCAACCTGCAGTGTAGTTATTTCTATTGTAGCTTCATTGGAACTGACAGCTGTTAGGGAGGAAGGAGGAGATGTCTTTAGGGTTGCTTTAGTGACAGAACCAGGACTAGAGGGTAGGAGTGATTATGACATAAACTGCAGCTTTACCTAAGAGAGTATTTTCTAACAGCTAATGCAGAGGTACTGAGGTTCCTGACATGAGAAGGATTCAATCATTATGTCAGAGTGGAGGAGTCATCTCCAAGATTCAGGACTTTCTTTCTGCGCCATCCTGCCCTCCACAGAGCCTGATTTCCAGTTTGTGCAGGTGTGTGGTGTCTCCCCAGCACAGCTAGGAACAGATGCCCCAGCTCAGAGCCTTCCCTGCTCTGCCCGCTCCCTGCAGCTTCTCTCTCTGGAACACTGCCCCTCCTCACTCATTCCTGCTGCCACATCCCCCGCTCTGCCATCTCCAAAAAGAAGATTCCATGTTCAAGCCCAAGTTCGTCCTTAAGGCCAGCTTAAATCCCTCCTGGGACTGAATGAAAACTATTTTCTTGGGCTCTGTTTTCAGGGGAGGTGGCTGCAACTGGCTTTCTGCATTGGACCAAAAAAACTCTGTTGGCCAGAAAGGGACTGCAAAGGCTGACCCTTATGGGTGGACACTTAGCACTTCCTTGCAGAATCAGAAGGGTCTTCTGTCCTTCCTCCTTTCCTAGAAGGTACAAAGCAGCCCAAGGCCCCGTGTCTCCATCTTCTCCCCCTCGGCTGGCTCCAGCCCTCTGCTGTCTGTGACCAGGTGCCAGCAGATGTGAATTCCTGGTCAGGCTTTGCTTTACTCCAGTCAGCTCATGCACTCCTCTGTCTCTCATCCACTGATTTCCACCTCCTCCCGGCTTCCCCTCAAAGGAACCACTCTTCTCAGCTGCTACCTCCCCCACCCACCACCATTAGCTGTGATTCACACTCAGGTCATCACCCACCTGGCAGCATAAACCTGTCCACCCCACCCCTGCCTCTTTACTTAAACAGGAACCGAAAGCCCATGGATCTTCCCTCCTGCACTCCTTGACAAATACTCATCCCTCCTATTGCTGCTGTTTCCCACCAGCCACCCTCAACCCTGGGATACCTTTGTCCTGGCTCTTCCTTAAGTAGCAATGGGAGAAAGAGCTTTGAAATCAAACACACTTGGTTTGTGACTCAGCTGCTAACTTGAGACTACTGGCTCCTACATGTGGGGGTTTGATTTTTGAAGCCCAGTTTTACCACTTGCTACAAAGGAGCTCTGGTAGCATAGTGCCTAAGGCACTTGACTGCTAACCAGAAGGCTGGCGGTTCAAACCCACCAGCCACTCCTCGGAAGGAAGGTTGGGCAATCCTACTTCCGTAGTGATACTGCCTCAGAAACCCAAGGAGGGGTCGCTATGAGTTGGGGCCAACTCAACGGCACATAACAACAACAACAACCTTGGACAAGTTACTTAACTTCTCTGGGCCTTGGTTTCCTCATCTATAAAATGGGAGTAATTGTGGTACTTCAACAGAGCTGCTGTAAGGATGAAACAATTTAATTTATATTTATATTAATTTATGAAAGTATAAGTACTTTATGCATCAGCTATTATTGTTATCATTAGCTGCCTGACTTTGACCAAATTATTTCACCTTGCTAAGGCTCCATTTCCTCATCTGCAAAATGGAGACAACAGTAATAAAAGCATAGACTTGTCAGGATTCAATGAGATAACATTCATATAGCCCCCAGCGCAGGGTTAGTCAGACACATAGCAGGTACTCAAATTTCCTTCCCCTGAGCTAGAGAGCCTTCCCTGATCCCCTCCCTTCCTGGGTGTTCGCCCCCTCCTAACAGCAGCCCTTTATACCACCTAGGCACTCCAGCCCCTCCCGTAGGAGGGATTATTTCCTTGTGGATTTGGGTTCCCCCATCAGCCTCCAAGTCCCTGGAGGCAGAGGCTACAGCATCTACTCCCTGGGCCTTTTTCCTTGATGGTCCGGAGCCCTGTACCCAGTAGAACCTTAGAAAATATACAGGCCTTGGCAGAGGCCCTCTCCATCTCTCATGGACATGTCTTCAATCACAAATATTCATTGAGTGACTGCTACGCTGCTGCCCAATGTCCCTTCCCTCTACCCTGCCCCACTTCCTGCTGGTTCAAGCCTAGTGGCCTGCTCCACCACCAGGGCTTAAGGGAATCAGGGGTGGGGTGAGGGAAAAGGTTAGGGCAGATGGGCTACAGGGGGTCAAGAAGAGGAGCAAAGCCTGAGGGTGCCAGAGGAACAGAAATGAGGCTGAAGGGAGGAAGCAAAGAGAGCCAAAATGAGATGTTACAATATCTGTTCGGAAATTTTGTTTATTCCACATCCCATGTCTTGGTATTAAAAAGAGGCAGGGTTTTGGGATTAGGCAAACAGAGAATGAGTCACAGCTAGTTGACTTACTATCTCTGTAACTTTGTGACTTGTGTCTCTTTGCCACAGTTTTCCCAACTGTAAAATGAGTATAATAACAGTACCTGTCTCATAGGATTGTCCTGAGAATGACAAAAGATGCCCATAGAGTACTGAGCAGCATCTGGTGAACGGAGCAGCTTTTCAGTAAATGCCCCTGCCCTGAACGTTATATGGCCAATTAGTCAATGAAATGGCCCAGCAGTTTTTTCCTCTGCAGGATGATATCCCAACCCTTGTTATTGGTCCATGACACACCTTTGGACACACTAGAATATATGTGGATCTCTACCCACAACATCTGACCAATCTCAATCACCCATAATTGTACACATTTCCAATATGTGTGTTCCTACACACAACATGTTCACACACACACACTCACCCATTCACACACACAAGCACTCAGAAAAGATCTTACACTCCTGGAAGGCAAAGACTGTCACTCACACCATTTCTATTATGCTTATCACAGTGTGCTGCGTTGTGCAGATCCGCCCGTCTCCCCCATCTTCTTTTACCTTTCTGTCCTCCGGTATCTAGCAGAGTACCCAGCCTTCAAAAAACATGTCATTGTTGTTAGCTGCCATTGAGTTAGTCTTGACTCATGGAGATTCTATGTATTACAGAGTAGAACTGAGCTCCATAGGGCCTTCTTGGCTATAATCTTTACAGAAGCAGACCAACAGAGATGCTGGGTGGGTTTGAACCACCAACTTTTCAGTTGGTACCCAAGTGCAAACAGTTGTACCACCCAAGGACCTTCAATAAAGATAGTATAAATTTTTAATGAATCTATTTTGCCAGGTGCCTAGTACTGTGTCTGGTTTGACGCAAGTATTCCCAACGTGTGGCATGACTGAATGAATACAAATAAAAAGTTCGTAAGAATACTCAGCCCTGCCCTCCTCTCTTCTCCATGGTTACCACCCCCTTCAGCTTCCACACCAAAAATTGGCAAAGGGCAGTGATGAAACTCAAAACTTGAGGACACACCCAAGCACTTAAAGGTCAGGAACCTGGGCAGGTGAACAGTGCAGTCCAGCAGGGATCACCTCCGGGACATTTTAGCCTGGGTCTTTGGGAAGCAGCTTAGCAAGGGGTTGCTTTCTCTCCCCCCCCCCCTTCTCCTTTTGACCCGGTTACTCCCCCACCCCCAGCTTCAAGCCACATGGACTGCTTTGCAGCTCTAACCACTCCCACCCCACTTTGGTTTCTCCAAAACAAACTCTTCTGAACAAAGACCATCCACTACCACAGCACCTGTTATGGCCTCACCTCTCCTTGCCTCACCTCACCTGACCTCTCCATCAGATTCTTCTGTTGAGGTTGAGAAGGCCTTGTTCTTTGCTCTCATCTGTCTCCAGAGAAGGGAGGGGGCTGATCTCTACCTTGCCCTTTTGGAAGTTATTAGCATCTTAACCTTATCAGCACTCCTTTCAACTTGCCACAGGAGAAGGGAAAGGAAGAGGAGCACATTTTTGGACAAACAGCCACACTCTGAAGACACCCCAGACACTCAGATGTTTCCACTGGGCAGAGGCACCAGTCCATCAAACCAAACCAAAACTCACTGCCATTGAGTCGATTGTGACTCATAGCAACCCCACTGGGTTTTCAAGGCTATAAATATTTATGGAAATAGATTTCCCTAGCTTCCTCCCATGGAGCAGCTGGTGGGTTTGAACTGCTGACATTCTGGTTAGCAGCCAAATGCCTTACTATGCCACCAGAGCTCCTTGGTCCATCAGACCAGGGACTCCCAAAGAGGGGTCTACCAGATAATGGGAACATTGGCTTCTACCCTGGGGTCTGAGGTTCTGCCTGCCCAATGAGTACATCTGTGCCTTAACAGGGAAGCCAGGCCACCTTTTGAGACTTTGGGGAAGTGGCAGAGGAGCCAACTAACCTGTAGGGATTGAGGGTGCAGACAGTTACAGCTGGGAAGACGAGCTTGTCTGAGTTGAGATTGATGTTGAGGTTGACAGGGTAGCTGAAGTACTCTCCGAACAGCAGGCCGAACTGCCAGTACATCATGCCGAAGGTGCAGAGCCAGAGCACAGCCCAGAAGGCCGTCTTCATGCGGTTGTGCTGGGAGCACACCAGCCGGATGGCACCATGGATGGTGGTGTTATTGCAGAAGAACTGGAAGAGCTCTCGGTAGGAGCGGTGGAACTCGATCAGGGCCTCCTCCTCCTCTGTGCGCTGGTCAGGGGCCACAGTTTCAGGCCCCAGCCCCTGCTCCTCACGCTTGTCCCCCTTCATGTGTCCTTGAGTGGGATGGAGAGGGAAAGGAGAAGAATCAGGGCTGAGCTCTGGGCTCTGTGTCCCCACCCCTATCACCACCTTTAACTCAAAGTGAGGCTGTTCCTGGTCATGCCTGCTTCCCACCCTGAGCCTTCTTTCTCCCATTTCTCCCTCTGTCATCTTCCCAGGAGCCAATTGACCTGCTGGAGTCTGAGCCAAAAGGGCTGGAGCTGGGCTTCCCTGAAGTGGCCTCTCCTCTGCTTCCCTGATAAGGCCACCGTTTTGGTTTCTGTCCTAGCACCTCCTTCTTGTCTCCACAATAGTCACTCTCTGCCCTTCTTAGTCACTTTCTTTGGTCTTCTTCCCTTCAGGGTCTCTGGGACTTAGCTCCTCTCTCTCTCCCCCTTTCTCTGCTTTGTGGTTCTCTTTGGGGGTCTTTGTAAGCTCTCTTCTTCCTTGCCTTGTCTCCTTTCAGTGTGCTCTCTGATCCTGCTCTCTCTTCCTCGTCTTTTCCCTTCTCAGTCTGGGCTCTGTCCTCTTGTCTCTGGCCTTGGCCCTAGGGCTGTGTCCTGACTGTCTCTCCACCCAGAGACGCAGGATTCCAGGAGGTCTGGACTGCCTCCTGCTCCACACTCCCAGGTTGTGACTGGACTGGGACTGGTTCCTTTCCAGTTGAATCTGGCAGCTGAGCCTCTCCTCCCCCTCACCTGACAGGTGCAGTGGCCTGGCCTGGGAGCCCGCCCGCCCGCTGGAGCCTTGGAAGTGACAGAAGCCTCATTAGCATCTCAATTAAAGGTGAGCAGGGCAGGGGGAGGGACTGAGGAGGAGTCTGAGCTGGCAGCTCTCCAAAGGGAGGAGGGCCTTGAGGGCAGGTGAGCCAGGGAACACCAGCCAGGTGGGAGAGGGTCCTGAAAAAGAGTCTGGACAGGGAGCTGACAGATAAGGAGACTGGGAGACAGAATGGCAAGTGAGGGTCAGAGATGTTGAACAAAGAGAAGGAGCCTTAACACAAAGCCAGAAGAGCAAATCCAGGGAAAAGGAAGATTCAAGATGAGTGAGAGGAGGTTGGGAAACCAGGAAAACAGGGAAAGCAGAAAAGGGGAGATAGATGGTCGTGGAGGGTGTGAGGATTGAGGGAGAGAAATGGAGAAGGGGCTCATGGGGAACAGAGACAGAGAGGAGGGTGAAAGGAGGGAGCAAGGCAGGAGAGCAAGAGGAGGGAGCCCTGGTGGGCTTCCTGAGTCCCCTCCCATGGGAATCTCTCCAAGGGCACCCAGGGGTTAGCGACACTTCTAGGTCCAGAAAAAGGACAAGAGGGTTTTGCAAGGTTCGTCCCTGCTCAAGAGAATGGGAACACCTCCTGGCTCCACCCCCACACTCAGACTCTGGGGGAGGACTCCTCTGCCTCTTCCTCCAGGTCCATCCTTTTCCTTCCTGACTCCTCACACCACCCTCTCTTTACCCAAGCTAGGGAGGGGCCCAGGTGAAGCTGGGGGCTGGGTGGGGCCCCAGGACATTCTGTACTTTTTTACACCATTGGCTGCCAGGCCAGGAATGTGTAATGTCCCCTGTTGTGGTCACGGGGTTGAAGGAATGTGGGCACCGAGAGGCAGCTCAGGATCCAGGCAGGGCACTGTGGGCGCAGACCAAAGCCCAGGGAGAGGCAGGGACAGAAAGCACTGAGGGGCGGCAGGGATGGTCAGCTCTGGGTGGTGGGAAGGAGACAGTAGGCATGGCTAAGGTCTCCACCAGCCCTGGAAGAAAGGAGAAGCTAATTGATAGGGGCTGTGTTTTTCCTCCAAAATCTCTACCCCAAACTTCATCTAGCCAGAGGATACCAAATGAAGTGCCAAAGGAGTGAGCAAGTAGACAGGAAAGAGTCAGAGAATTGGGCCCCAAAAGAGGGAAACACAAGAGAGGCAATGCACAGCCCAACTAAACCAAACCAAACCTCTGCCACCAAGTTGATTCCCACTCATAGCAACCCTGTAGGATACAGTAGAACTGCCCCATAGGAGCTCTGGTAGCATAGTGCCTAAGGCATTTGACTGCTAAACAGAAGGCTTGCGGTTCAAACCCACCAGCCACTCCTCGGAAGGAAGGTTGGGCAATCTACTTCCGTAGTGATATCGGGTCGACTGGACAACACAACAACAACAGCAAGGCTATAAATCTGTACAGAAGCAGACTCATATCTTTCTCCCATGGAGTTGCTCATGGGTTTGAATGGCCAGCCTTTTGGTTAGCAGCCAGTACTTTAGCCATTGTGTCATCAGGGCTCCTGCACACAGCCCAGACCCTGCATATGACAGTGGGGGCCCGTCTTGTGTGGGATGCTGCCTCAGAGCAGCAGGCCTGGGCGTCTCTCAGTGGATGTGCAAACACAGGCCCCTGAGCACTGATACAGACTTGTGGAAGGAGAGAGGCCTATAAATGCACCAAGATAAGAACAAGTACTATAGGAGCATGGGGGAGGGGAGGAAGGGCTCACTGTGAGGAGACTCAGGAAGACTTCCCAGGGAAGGTGGCAACTCAGCTGGATCTTAAAGAACAAGGAGTTTATCAACCAAGAAGAGGGAAGAGGGTATTCCGGATTCAGGGTACAACCCAGTCTGTGGCTTCTTAAAGTGAGAGCTGATGTCAACCATGATTTCATACCTGGTCCATTGCTTACCTTGACACCTGCTTATGATACTGCCTCCGGGGAGGGAAAGGCTGGCTTTTTCTTCATTTTTCAGATGAAGAAACAGACACTCAGCAAGGATAAGCAAAACATAATAGCAGCAGAGTTAAAAACAGAATTCAGAATGTCTTTTCTCCAGCTGAGATTGTCTACTTCATGCTTTTGCCATTCTTCCCAGACTCATAATAGATTGGGGCACCTGGTTTTGAGTGCCAGGAAGAGTCCACATGCTCACATCCACACAGAGTCTGTGGGTCCTGATTCTCTCCCTGGCTGTAAGAAAAGCTCTTCACACTGTTCCCACCTCCCTAGTGAGACCCAGATATTCTACAAGTTCCTGTCTCCCTTGAATCAGGCTCTTAAACTAGGAATGGCTGACCTACAGACAGGGTATGCAACTCTCTGCCTGTTTGATCACAAAGGTTCTGAGAAGTACCTCCCTGACTTTTCTATTTGCTAGCTGGTGCTTGAAACCCCACCACTGGCTTAAGGCAGCATGGCAAATAGTTTTCATCTCAAGGCTCCGTGAAACAAACCGTAAGGCCTGGTGTGGGCTCAGCTGGAGAGTGTGTGGTGAGCTGGCACTGCTTTCAGGGGGACAAGAGTGGCAGCTTGCTGTTAAACACCATAGCATTCTAGATCTGGAATGGGCCCAAGCAACCTGGTTGTTATGAGAAAAACAGGAGTCAGAAACCTGCACTTCTGTCACAGCTCCATTTAAATATTGTGAAGTACAGAATTAATACCCAAATAACATATCTGTTGCAATCAGGGCTTTAAACCAGTTCAAAATGGTTCAGTAATTCAGTGGTAAACAAGGGCCACGTATGCATTTCATAGTAGCCAAATATGTTTTCTGCAATAATTTCACCGGTGTAGAAAACAGCTATGCTCTATTCAAAGATGGCAGCCAACCACGCCACTTTGAATGAATGTTGCTCTCCTGTGTTCTGCTAATAATCAAATCTCCCACATCAGGCTTCTGAAACTTTGAGGAGGAAGAACTGTGGCAGGATTTTTAGAGAGCAATATTTTTGGACTCTGGAAAGGAACACACATTCAAAGCAGTGTGGTCAGCTGCCATCTTGGAGTGGAACACAGATGTTTATTTCCTGCTTTGGTCAAAATACCATGGACAACAGATTTGGTTGCTATGCAACACGTACGTAGCCCTTGTTTACGGCGGTAATTTCTGAACCATTTCTAACCGTTTTTAAGCCCTGGTTGCAATACAATTTTCCAACAACACAGAGGTATATAGAAGCCCCCATTTATCACATTCCATTCCCACTCTTCTGTCCTAGGGGAGTCACTGTGATTTGTGTACCCATCTATCTGTATCTTTTTGTGTGACTTTATATTATTTACATGTATTTTTCCTAAATCTTATTTATTTTGTTGTTATTGCTCAGAATATACACAGCAAAACATATACAAAGTCAACAGTTTTTACCTGTACAATTTAGTGACCTTGATTACACTCTTACCTTACCTACCTACAAACAGCGTACACAACTCTCAAGTTGTGGAACCCTTCTCACCCTCCTTTTCTGAGTTGCTCCTCCCTTATTAACAAAAACCCACTGCCCCCTAAGGTTCCTGTCTAATCTCTGGAGTTGTCTTTGTCAGTTTGATCCCATATAAATAGTTCTTAAAAGAGCATAATGCTCAAGGCAAGCTTTTTTTTCTTTTTTTTTAAACTAGGTAAGCTAAACTATTGTTCAGTTTTAAGATGACGTCAGGGGATATTTTTGGTTTATAGTTTAAAGATTATCTCAGGGCAATAGTTTCAGGGGTTCCTTACATGTATTTTTAAAATAACATTTTATTGTGTTTTTGGTGAAAATTTTCATAGCAGTTTAGGTTTCCATTCAAGAATTTCCATACAAAGAGTGTATCCAAGATCATATATAGGGTTGGCAGACAATGGGCCTATAAGTTCATGTGAATGATCAGAATTCCCAGGTGTATAGTAGAGCTGACAAG